>NC_090758.1:49920178-49925178 GCF_036898095.1 Palaemon carinicauda
ATCTTTGTACTTTTTTTTATTTTATTTAGAAAAGCAAAGGATGGAGAGAAATCTTTTTGATCTTATTCTTTTTTCTTCTTCTTCTTCTTCTTCTTCTTCTTCTTCTTCTTCTTCTTCTTCTTCTTCTTCATCTTCTTCTTCTTCATCCTCTAATTATCATCATTTTTATTACTATTATATCCATTGTTTAAACTCTAGCATTTAGTTTTTAAATCAGTATTAGTGTGTTGTTTATAAAACCAATTTAATCAAATATAGCAAAGGTCATTTACATTTTAAAAAAGAAAAACCAACAGAGAGGGAGAATACGATTTTGCCAATTGTTAGAATAAATTTATTATTTCTTTAACAAACTAATGAAAATGTTCTTGACACACACACACACGTACGAACACATAATCAAAATAAAAAAAAAACTATGCGGTAAAATAGTCAATAAAATACATACTTCTATTGATGATAATGAATTATACCTTCCTGTATTTGCATTATCCCTCTACACAAAAGTGTCATGAGCAACACGTTAACACCTTCCACTCACGCTGTCCCTTTTAGTAAGAATGTATTTTAGGAAGCAAACCATTATTTAGTTTACAAATAATAAACATAAGAAAATTAATTAAAATTCACTTAAATTACTAATAATAAAATTACGATAAAATTTTAATACACTCCAAATCAGAAGACAAAACTTTAGAGAAAAATAGAAACCTTTATAGACCTCCAAATTACAACGTAAATGAGTAACACCCGAGTAATTGCTTAACATAAGAAAGAAAATATTTATAATACAAATGACTGTGATAATTTCGTTAGTCTAAGAGAAGACCCAAACCAGATGAATCAAATCCTTTCAAGCAGTGATGAAATTATCTTTAATACTCCAAACCAGTCGAGTCTTGGGAGAAGCCGTGGGATCTTTGACCTCATCTCATCAGGAACCGTCAAAACATAAACTTATTTTCTTTATTTCCTCGAAAACATCTCGTGTCTTATTTATAACTATTCACATCTGTCAATATTTGTGGCCTATTTCTCAAATGGATTACTTGCCATATTATTCCCTTGGTAATGCAACAGAATTTTAGGTACAGATTGTCACCATTATTTCTCATTCTCTCGAAGACACAAAACCATCTAAATGTTCTTTTGATATACTACGAATTGAGGGATGAAATATATATTTATCTTCCTCGTTTGTATTTTGGAGAGCACACATTTGTGAACTAGGGGATAAAGTTTATAAATATGAAACATAATTCTGATATGAAAAGTATTCCTTATGTTAAAACCCCTCTCAAGCCTCCCTCTAACAGATTATATCCAAAGCCCTCCTCACTCCATCCCCACCATCCGTCCTCAACACGTGCCCACAGTCGTGACACTCTTATCATATCTGTAATGTTTACTCTGCCTGTCATTCATCTTATTTCACCATTTTACTATGGTTCTAACTTGCTTTCTCTCCAAGAATTATTTCTATCTAATTGAGAAGAAAATCTTCATTCAACCTTTGAAAGAAATTGAGATTGATCCAGAATTAGACACAGTTAAGTTAAGAATAGTACAGAGATAGATCTATTCCCGTTGAGATACGATCATAACATATCATGCAGGGGTTATAGGTTGTAGGTTGTAGGTTGTAGACCTTATAATCTCCTCTCCCTGTGACAACCTGAGGATTATTCAAATCCCGAGAAAGATTTCCTACAAATGACGAAATCTAAACAAAGCCCTTTGCGACAATAAGCGTAGGGGGAGATGATGATGATGATGATATAAATTAAATCAAACTTAGAAAGATAGGAAACATTAACATTAAGAAAGTTTCTAATAAATTTTCCAATGGAAGATTAAAAAAGAAAATTTAATATTATTATATGGTTGTTTCACTAAGACATAGAAAAATAGATATAAGACAGTGATATTAATGAAAAAAAAAAACATGTAAAAGTTAGATTGAAAAAAAATCATAATAACATAAAATAGAGAAAAGAAAACATGAAACAGACGACATGAAAAGAGATGAAACTGAAAAATCCTATTGTTTTAGGAAGTAAATAAGAAATAGAAATACAAAGGAGAAAAACATTTCCGAAACAATTCGTAGGTTTGAAAAAAAAAATATGCAAACAATAAATTTTAGAAAAATCTAGAAAAAAAAAACGTAAATTGCCAAGTGGAAAAAAGAAATGGCAAATTCTATTCGTTACCTCCAAAAATTTAAAAAAAAAAGAAAAACTCCATTTCAGGATGACAAATAACGCGGAGACTCGAGTCCTAGCGTCGGGATAGGATTTTATTCACCAGCATCCTGCAGGATGCAACTTGAGGACGTCCAAGCTGGGGAATGGACGTCCTATGAGAAGGATTGATAGGAATCAAATGTTGTGTCCTTTAAGGAGAAGTTTCTGTCCAGCTTGGAACTTGGAGAGAGAGAGAGAGAGAGAGAGAGAGAGAGAGAGAGAGAGAGAGAGAGAGAGAGAGAGAGAGAGAGAGAGAGAGAGAGAGAGAGAGAGAGAGATGAATTTCATATCATGAGTTAAACCTAAATTATAAAGTTCTTAGATACCCTTGGGAAGCTCATGACGCCACAACAGGGTAACACCATTATCACCGAGGGTCGAAAATACAGTGCACTCAAATTATAGGATTCTTATTAGGAATCAAATATGCAACATATGCATTTACATAATTAATATGATTATGCGTTATTATAATAAAAAAACGATAATCATATCAAGTAAAAATACTCATTTAAAGATAAAATTAACAACCTTACTCCCCCGTCTAGTAAAATTGAATCATCCATCTAAGAGTTGAGTGTTTATAGTGACATCTATTGGTGTTCAAAATGATCCCTTTAAACCAGACTTTAATGTCCTTGCCTTGGAAAACCAATATATGACGTAGAGTTCTGTCTTGACCCCGAGCAGTCGAGCACTGCTCTTCCCACACTCGACCATAGAATGACAGTTGGAGAGAAACGACCATTACTTTGATTAAGGGGTTGTCGACTAAATAAACTTATAAGACGTCTTTGCATTTAACTCGAGTAAATATGTCAATAAAAGATGTTCTCTAATAAGGTTGAAGAATCTTAGCTGTTGGTTAGCATTGATATTCATAATGTAACAATGAAGGGAGCTGTTTAAAGCAATTAGCCATCTCTCTCTCTCTCTCTCTCTCTCTCTCTCTCTCTCTCTCTCTCTCTCTCTCTCTCTCTCTCTCTCTCTCTCTCTCTCTTCATAGCTTTGGCTACGACACTTATAAATATTTAATTTCCACAATAGTTACAGTTTCGAGATTTCAAAAGAAAAAATTCTTTAATTTTGGATGAACTGGCTTTATTTAATAATTTATATATCTCAAGATTTTCTATATATCAGTATTGAGGGATTATGAATTCGTTTTACCAATAATAATATTAATAATAATAATAATAATAATAATAATAATAATAATAATAATAATAATTATAATAATAATAATAATAATAATAGTAATAGTAATAATAATATTGATAATAAAAATAATGATGATGATGATGATGATGATAATAATAATAACAATGTTAGAAATACAATTGCATAGTAAAATCATGTTGCCTTAGCAAATGTATTGAAGGTATTAGGATTATTCACGCACAAAGGAAACTCCCATAGTAACTATTACTTACTTTTAGAGACCCAAATTAAAATATTTTTGTTATATTTTTACATTTTGTTATGAACTAAAACAGAAGTATTTATTATCCTAGTTTGTTATGATTGAAGTTGATACCCATGCGATTACTTCTTTACTTTTATATATGCTGGTACTACTTGCAACTGGGCAGAGGTGGGAGGAATTATCCAATGGATATATGTACGTTTACATTGAAAAACTTGAAAAAAAAAACAAGGAAACATTACCATAATACAAGGAATATATTGGCGAAAACTAATTTTATATATACTATAATAACGATCACATGGATATAAAAAAAAAAAATAAATACAAATGTCACAATAATTATGGAATCCACTGTACGGTAAACCTGAATTGGAGAAATATACCGGTGGTGAAAATAGTCAGTTGACGACTTTTACAAAGTTATCAAAGTTTTGCACAGGAAAAAAATGACACTATAATAAAGGCTGTCATTTGGTTTTTATTTGTGTCACTAATTTGATATGACATTAGAGCTATATGGTGGAAGATAATATATAATTTGAATTTCATTTATTTCTTTTTTTTAATATGAAGTAGGAACGTCTCTTACACTTCATAAGTATTCGAATTGAAATAACCTGTGATTCACTATGCAGTATCTTTTGAACAAACTCAAGTTATATCTTGGCCAGGTATTGAATATCGAAAGTCACTCATACTTGTATACATTATTTAATTTTGGCTAAACAGAATTTGTAGTAAGGAAGGTCACGAGTATTTATGAGGAAGAAAAATATAAAAGTTTTTTTTTTTACTATTACCTAGTATCAGGAAAAAGAAGCTGGCAGGTATTCTCATTCTTGTTAGAGCCACAGAATAGAATGAATCAATGAAATTTGCAAAATATAAATACAAAGGCCCATCTGTATTTTTGTGAGGACGTCTGAAAAATGTCCCAGTTTAATCGTTTTTATTTGTTTTGTTTTTCTCGTTTCGTTTTTCAGAATGCTTTTATTGTTTTAGTTCAACATTTGTTGTCGGATAAACGTTTTGTTGTTTTTGAGAACACACCCATAGGTGTAGTTCTTTGTATCTTTGAAATAATTTATCAAAATCAGCAAAATAAATATTATTAAGTTATATGCATTCAATATTAATAGTTCCTTTTTTATTTACTTATTTTTTGTTTTTTTTTTGGGCAAAACTCTACAATTGTACAGAACTGCACTGTAAGCTTATAAACAATGCCTCATTCTATCAATACGTTCCTAATTTTGATAATTTTTCAAGTGCTATTTTGTTGTTGTTGAAAACATGCAATTTGGAATATCTCGTTTGGAAAGATT
>NC_090758.1:49932678-49940178 GCF_036898095.1 Palaemon carinicauda
TGATCGTGAATGGGTGAAATTGGTGAGTAAGAAAAGGGCTAGGAAGAGTATGATCAAGGATAGGAGTATGAGTGTGGAATTAGATTCTTTATATTCTAGCGAGGAAGTAGGAAACCAGAGGGAAGGTAGCACTGATGAAAACAGTGAGAATGAATGTGATGTCTGTAAGACTGTATTTATGAGAGAGGTACCTCGGTGTGAAAGGTTGAATGAGCACAATAGTAGGGATGTATATGAATTTTTCAAGGAGTATGAGAGGTATTGTCAGGATAATTATGGTGATAGTAAGAGAGTTTGGGCTAGGGAGTTAGGAGAATATTTGACTGGGTATTTGTTGACGATGTATGGAGTGATAATGAGTGTAGGTGATGTTGATTATGAAAGTGTGAAAAAGAGGATAATTGAGCAGGTAAAACGTATAAAAGGGAGTGTTAGGCATAAGCGTAAGAATGATTTTGATGAGGCAAGGATGAGTGCAGGAGAAGCTATATCAATGTATGTATGTAGGTTGGAAACGTTAGCTAGGAAGAAGTATGGGGATGAAGGCATAAATGAGAATAAGGAGTTAATGAGGAAGTTTTTGGCAACAGTACCTAAGAATGTGTGTGAATTTATTAATTTGAAACGAAAGAAGAAAATGAGGTGGACGCAAGAGAGATTGACATCGGATGATATACTAGAGATAGTTGAGGATTATGAGTTAAATAGATGTATGAAAGAAAGTAAATCTGTGAGTGTAAGAAGTGGAATGGAGGAAAGTGTGCCAGAATTTGTTAGTTTTAGAGATGCTGTTATGAGAGGACCGATGAGGGTAGCTGATAGTTAAGTAGATAGGAGTGTCAGGGCGAGTAATGTGGGAATACCTGTAAGGACAAATGAAGGGTTTAGGCAAGGGAATCAGGTTTGGAGGGATAGGAGTGCTAGTGCGCAGCGAGGTAGGTCAGGTAGTTGTGTCCGTGAAGAGAAGTGTTATAGGTTTGGGAAAGCAGGGCATAAAACGAATGAGTGTAGATGGGCATTAGGAGCATGTTTCGGGTGTGGAGAGACAGGGCATCGTATTAGTGAGTGTAAGAAAGAGAAAGGGGTTAAATGTTATCGGTGTGGTTTGACTGGGCACATAGCGAGTGGATGCCGGAGTAATCGTACAAATGTGATTTGCGGCAATTGTGGTAAGGATGGTCATTATGCTAGAATGTGTAAGGAGCCTCGGGGTAAGTGTACTGAATGTGGTGCAGATGGGCATGTAGCTAGGGTATGTGGGAAGAAGCGAGTAAATCAGCCAGGATGTTCGGGAAACTAGAGTGTAAGAGGGTTCAGCTGGGTGAGTCCTCGAGTGTGTGCAGAGTGAATGTGATGCAGGTTCGTGAAGGTTTATTGCATGAAGACGTGATGGGTGAAAGAGCTTATGACTGCATGAGTGCAAAAGTAAATTTTAATGGAATAGAGCTAGTTGGTCTGATTGATACTGGTTGTGGTGTCAATTTAATGTTTAGGAATGCGTACGATAAGGTAAGGGATGTTTGTGAATCTAGGGGGTGTAAAGGTGAAGTGAAAGGTATTGGTAATTTAAGTATATCTGTGCAAGGAAAGTTACGAGAAAATGTTAGGATTGGGGGCTGATGATGGAAGATAATGATTTTTATGTGGTTGAGGGAGTAAATGACAAATACGATGTGTTGTTAGGTTATAACTGCTTGAAAAAATGCGGTATGATTGTACATCCTAGTGTAAATATGATAGAGATGAAAGTTAAGGGTAAATTTTGTGGGGAATTTTATTTGAATGAAAATGGTAGTGTATGTACGAAGGTATGGAAAGGTTTGCCGTTAATAGCAAAAGAAGGTGTTAAATTGTCAAGAGATGCGAGTGAGGTTGTCAGTGTAAAAGTTGCATGGCCGAATAGTCTGGGAATTGCCAATAGTGACAATTGTGAATATGTAGTGGAAGGTTCGGAAGCAAGTAATTTGGTGAAAACAAGTGTGCATGTGTATGATGGTATTTTGAATTAGTAGGAGCCGAAGGTGTATGTGAGCTTGTTGCCGACTGTAAGGAGGAAGAGAATACGGGGTATACGTGAGGGTGATTGCATGGGATGTATGTATACGTTGGTCAATGTAGAGGATGAAAGGTATGTTAAATTGAGACGTGTTATGACGGGTAAGATAAAGCAGGATGACGATTGGGACTATGAAAGTTTGAAAGAAAGAATTATTGTAGATGAGAATATAAGTGAGGGAGAAAGAGAACAATTGTATAGAATGTTATGGGATAGAATGAGAGTTTTGAGTCGTGGTGACGAGGATTGTGGGGGATCAAAGCTGCCTGAAATTAAGATAGTTCTTAGTAATGATACCCGCATATATCAACGTCCCCGACATTTTTCTCCGCCTATTGCCAGGGAAATAGAAGAGCAGTGCCAGGAGTTAGAGCAAATGGGTGTAATAGAAAGGAGTGAGAGTGCCTGGAATAGCCCTATTGTACCTGTAAGAAAGCCGGATGGAAGTTTACGTATGTCTATTGATTATAGGAAGGTGAATGAAGTAACTGTTAAAGAGCGTTTCCCGATGAATGTAGTGTCTGACTGTGTGTATAAGATGCATGGTATGAAAGTTTTTACAAAGTTAGATTTAGTTAGGGGATATTACCAGATGCCTCTGGCAGAGGGGGTCAGGCCCATTACAGCATTTTCGGGCAGTAATTGTCATTATCAGTTTAAGAGATTAAGTTTTGGCCTTGCTAATGCGCCTGCTTCCTTCCAGAGGGCGACAAATGTTGTTTTGGCTGGGTTTGATCGACAGAAGGCGACTGTTTTTATAGATGATATTTTGATTGCTAGTGAGACTGTTGAGGAACACATGCAGTTGCTTGAAGCAGCATTAGAACGTTTGATAGAAGCTGGTGTGAAACTTAAGCTTGAAAAGTGTACATGGTTGACCGGGGAGGTGGAATTTCTTGGGCATGTGGTGAGTGAATCGGTTATAAGGAAGAGTGATAAGTTTGGGAGTAAGGTGAGAGAATTTCTACATCCTCATACGGTGCGTGAGTTGAGAGGTTTTCTTGGGTTGATTGAATTTGGTCGGGAGTTTGTCAGAGATTGTTCGGGAATAGGGAAGTCTTTGAATGAGTGGACAGGTAAGAGAAATAGTACGAGACTGAAATGGGATGAGCGTATGATTGAGGCATTTGAAAAATTGAAAGAAGAGGCTGCGAGAGACGTCACTTTGGCCTTTCCCGACTATGGTGAGCATGCTAGTATGCTAGAGTTATATACGGATGCTAGTGGGATTAGTATGGGTGGTTGCTTGGTGCAAATGCAAAGAATAAATGGAGATGAACAGTTGAGAGTGATAGCGTATGTAAGTAAAGCATTTAATAAGGCTGAGCGAAAGTATTCCACGATTGAAAGGGAGTTGGCTGCGATAAGGTTTTACGTGAAAGCGTTGAAGGTATTTTTGTATGGTGTGAAATTTATTGTGCGTACTGACCATCAGCCTCTAGTGTACATGATTAGGAAAGAGTCTGTGAATGCTAGGGTTGCAAGGACAATAGAGGATTTGAATGAATTTTACTTTAAGCTAGAATATGTACCTGGGAGTAAGAACGTTATAGCAGATGCGATGTCAAGAATGCATGGTAAGATAGAAGATATTAGCGAGAATGATAGCAATTTTGAAAGGTTACCGGAAGATTTAGTGGTGGTAAAAAGTTTTGAAGGGGATGACATGGTGTATAAATGTATTTTATGTGGGTTGAATAAGTTTAAATTGAAGGGTTTGAATAGGGATATACCTGCTAGTGTAGATGAGCTTAGAATGAGTGTTAGGAATGAAGTATCGAAAGAAATGGCATATAAGGAGGAGGATAGTGTGCTTGAGGGTGAATTGTTATCAAAAGTATTGTTGGTGGTAAGTATGTTGTATGGTGTCACTGTTTATTTGTATTTTGGATGGAATCGTCCGATGCAGTACCGAACAAATAAGGAGACTGAAAGGGAGTATATATTGAGGTTACAATGTAATGAAAGATGTTGCAAGTTGTTAAGTTAGAAGGAGGATTGCCCGAGTGTCTTGAAGCTGAGTGGTATGAGCATGGAAGATAGCGAAGATGAACATGGGTGTGACAAGGATGACCCTATTGATAGGAGAGTAAACATTTGTATGCATGGTGTAAAAGGAAGAATGATGACGTATGTGGGTATAAATGAGAATGAATACTATAGTTTAATTGATGCAGGTGCGCTAGTGTCATTAGTGAATATGTCTGTTATCAAGGAAATAGAGCGGTACAATTGGGAAGTGAAAAGGCAATGTACGAGTGTGAGAATTTATGGGATAGGTAAAGGAAGTTTGCTAGTTTGGGAAGAAGTGCGTTTGAAAGTAAAACTGAGAAGTATGGAGGTGGAACATAATTTCATTGTAATGGGAGAGAATGAGATGCCTAGTTGTTTTTTGATAGGAATTGATTTTTAAGATTGCATGATTTATCAGTTGATATTGGTAGTGGTTTGCTTCTGAAGAATGGATGTGAAGTAGTTGTGATAGAAGATAATAGTGTATTTATGGCGAATTTTGTTGGCATGGTTGATATTACGAGGAGTGAGGATGATCTACTGACTAAAGAGGAGGTGGAAGAAATGCAAGATGAATGTGTGGAAATTAAAAGGTTACGTGAATGTATGTTAAATAGTATTGAGGTAGAAGAATGGCCGTCTGATTTAGAGGTGTATAAGAAAGTTAGTAAGAGACTTATTGTGTGTAAGAATATTGTTTATTTTCTACATAAAGGAATGGATGAAGATATATATGTTCCTGTGTTTCCGATGCATGCAGCAGTAAGTATGTGTATGTTAGTGGATGACAGATATGGGCATATAGGTAAGAATAAATCATGGGAATGCATGCGTGAGAGATTGTTTACACCTGGGTTGAGTCAGATATGTAAGGATGTAGCGACTACGTGTGAAGATTGCCAGAAAGGAAAGTATCAGAGAGTGCATGCTAATCCGCCTGTTTTGAGATTACGTATGAAAGAACCATTTGAGATTTTTGTGATTGATTGTGTTTTGTTGCCTATGACTGCGAGAAGACATGTGGGAATGATTGTTATGGTTGATCACAAGAGTAAATTTACCTATACAATACCCATCTAGGATAAACGGAGTGAGACTGTTGCAAGAATGGTTGGTCAAGTGATGTTGCCGATGTGTGTGTGTAAGCCTGTGAGAATGTTAAGTGATA
The DNA here is from genome assembly GCF_036898095.1 of Palaemon carinicauda. Lineage (NCBI taxonomy): Eukaryota > Metazoa > Arthropoda > Malacostraca > Decapoda > Palaemonidae > Palaemon > Palaemon carinicauda. Next base: position 49,937,916 of record NC_090758.1, read on the forward strand.
ATGGCCCTGAGTTTGTTGGATGGGAGTTTGAGCAGATGTTAAAAGAATGGGGTATTGAACATGTGTATTCGACTCATATGCCAAGTGCCAATAGGTTGGCTGAAAGGACTGTAAGAACATTAACTGAAATTTTGCGAATGATGAGTACATGTGATAATGATTGGGATTTGTATGTTGGTAGAGCGTTGTGGGCTTATAATGCAACAGTGCATAAGAGTACGGGTATGTCTCCATGTAAGTTTGTGTTAAATTTTGAAAAGATAGTAAGACCGAGGTTGGGTGTGTCTGAAGATGATAGAGATGTGTGGAGGAAAGCAAATGAGAGGTTTGAAAGCTTTAAAGTTGGCGAGAGAGTGATTAAAGAAGTAATTGAAAAGGGTAGAATGAATGTAAATAAGGTGCGTGATAAGTTTGAAGGTCCATATGAGGTGTTAGAAGTTGGTTCCAGTGGATTAAGTTATGTTTTGGGTAAGTTGTGTGAATGGTAGTGAGGAAAGAGTTAGGGCACACCACAACCAGTTGCGTAAATGGAAGGAGGTACCTGCGTATATCCAAGAGAATGGGATGAGTAAATGGTTGAAAAGGAACAAGTGTGAACCTAATATATATGAGGAATTAGGTCTAGAAGGTAAACAGTTGGTGTTAGTAGAATATATGAAAAGGAGGAATACGAGAGCTTTAGGTAAGGATGATATAAGGAGAAATTTTATAAGTAAAAAGTGAGAAGAGTAATATATATGACAAGAGTGTAAATGAACAAGTGAGTGTGGAGGATAAATTTATTAATACAGATGAATCATGGCTGAGTATGAATGATACCTATAGTGTGTGTGGCTTTTCCTTAGGTGATGTAAAAGAAAGGATGACGAATGCGAGAGTGAGAGATAGGAGAATGATAAGTAGCATGAATGAATCTTTTGCTAAAGTTGAGAATGTTTTTGATGAAATGGATGAACTGTTTACAGAAATTAGTGTAATTTTAGGGCCAGATGAGAACGAGGTAGATATAATTGTACATGATATATCAGATGATAGGGATTTCGATAGGAATAGTGTTAATGTAGCGAATGATTGTGATAAGGAAGAAGTGAATGAGAGAGTATATGGAGGCCCAGTTACTCGGAGTATATGGAGGTCCAGTTACTCGGAGTATAGGTTCCGTTCCCGACTGCGACTGGGTAATGAAAAAAATACTGTAAGTGGTTGTGTGAAAATGTAGTAAGATTTGGCAAAGTAAGGGGGGAAGAATGTGGAGGATTTATTTTTGTTTTAATTTTATTTTTGTTTTTTTGCCAAATCCTCAGAGAGAGAGAGAGAGAGAGAGAGAGAGAGAGAGAGAGAGAGAGAGAGAGAGAGGGGGGGTAGTTAGTGAATCGATTGTTTGTGGTGAGAAAGACTGTTTGTTTAAATGAGATTGTTTGTTTATGTTTTTAGTTAGGTTACGACAGTGGTGAATGTCTTGGGTGAATGCTTATTTTGATTTTGACTGCAGCTAGAGGCTGGTGTGAATGCTGCATTATTATTTTTCTTCACCAGCGTTGAAGTGATTATTTATATTCTAAGTAAGTACAGTTTTGTTTATCATTGCTTGTCGTGATTGTGAATGATAGGAACAATTTATTATTTATCTTTGATTATAGTGCGATAGTTCAGTTAGTTAGGAGTGTTCATAAGTGTTTTTCTTTTTTATTTTGGCAGGCCGTGATTCCTCCTTTGGAGAGCGATTTTTGAAAGTGGATTTATTGATTGTTGACGAATTTGCTTGTAATAAGGAATTTGATACAACTACCCTGATTTGTACAATTGTTGATGACCTGGACCGAATCAAATCCAGATTGCTGTTGATGATGATGATGATGATGATGATGATGGTGATGATGATGATGGTGGTGCTAATAATAACCACGACCCCAATCAGGGAATTAGTTGTGGCGAATTGCCACCCAATGAACTGTTACACACAGAGTTGTGTGCCGTAAAGACAGTCCGGCTTGTGTGTGGCGACCGTGTCGGTGTCCCATAATATTTATACAAAAAAATTCATTTATATATATTTATTTTTGGTGTTGGTGTGTGGTGTAAGTTAAGTTTGTTAGTTTTTTTTGCGTTTATTTTAATGGTATTTATAGTATATTTAGTGTAATGTTTTTTATGCTGTTGATTTTGGTTGGATTTATTATAGTTTGTAAGAAATATATAGTTTTAAGGTTATGTTTTTGTTTATTTTGTTCTTTTGTCTAAGAGTCTGGTTTTAGATAACGTC
>NC_090758.1:49945178-49947678 GCF_036898095.1 Palaemon carinicauda
AAAGAGACAAAATATATTTCCTTCGCATGTAGTGGTTAGGACAGAGAGAACAGAGGTGACAATGCTAAGGTGGATTATTGGAATATCACTGTCTGAAACATTAGACAATAATAATATAAGAAGAATGGCAGGTGTAGTTCAGATTGCTGAGATGATAAGAGTGACTCTTATCAACTCTGTAATGTTTACTACGCCTGCCATTCCTCTCATTTCATCATTTTCAGATGGTTCTAAATTGCTTTGTCTCTAGATGTTATTTATATCTAATTAAAAAGAAAATCTGTATTCTACCTTTGAAGGAAAATGGGATTATTGGAGATTCACGGTCAGTTAAGTTAACCATATTACAAAGATAAATCTATTCCAGTAGGTTGTAGACCTCACAATCTCTTCTCCCCTGGACAACCTGAAGATTATTCAAATCTTGAGAAAGATTTCCCACAATGGAATCTCGAAATGAGAGAGAATACTCGAGTGAGTTCTCCTTTTTGACAACAGAGTTTTGATAATCTAGTTTGGTAATTGCTCGGCTCACATGGATCACGAACATAATTCTTGTTTCAAAGGATGGATGATGTATATATATATATATATATATATATATATATATATATATATATATATATAGATAGATAGATATATATATATATGATCTATTATTTCTGCTTCCTTCAATTTTCCAGTTTTGCTCGTAAAAATTCCATTTCCACTTCCGTCGATGTTGTCCATTTGTGAAGTTATGCAATATGCAACAAAGAGGAATTCTACTCACTGGATACAAAATTCCAACAGGACATCCAATATTTTGTTATGTAAATTAAGCAGAGTAATATGCATTGCATTACTGCATTCTTGTATTCTAAAGAAACAATTTTCCGGTTTCGAGAAAAAGCGAGAGGAAAGAGGGACAGTGGGTTCGAAGGTTGTAATGCTTAGAAGGGAATATTCCATCTGAATATATTATTGTCTTCGTGATAAGGAACGTTTGCCTAATTTATTGATATTCTGCATCTTTTGACTCCTTTAAAATGATATAAATAGTATTAGTATTTTTATCCAGTGTTTTTATTTTACTGTAGTCATTTTACATTAGTTATTTTTTTATTTATGGAATATTATTCTTTCAGCGAAATAATTAATCTAGGTCTAGATTTAGATTTGGCTAAACAAAAATTTTATGTATAATTCTTTTTTCCTTAAATATGAACATAAAGGCATTATTATTATTCAAATTTTTTTGTGAAAAGAAAAAGTGTACTTGTATTATATTAGAATAAAAAACACCGGTTATATATATAAATATAAAAAATGCATATATATATATATAGATATATATATATATATATATATATATATATATATATATATATATATATATATATATATATACATATATATGTAAATATATATACATATATATATATATATATATATATATATATATATATATATATATATATATATATATATATATATATATATATATTTCTACCTTATACTTGGGATCGAACGCTAGCCCCTTCTAATGAAAGGCCAGGTCGAAACCAACCATGCCAAGAGAGGTTGGTTTCGACCTGGCCTTTCATTAGAAGGGGCTAGCGTTCGATCCCAAGTATGAGGTAGAAATTTATTTCTATTTGAACACGATGTTGTGTTGATATTTATCCATATATATATATATATATATATATATATATATATATATATATATATATATATATATATATGTATATATATATATATATATATATATATATATATATATATATATATATATATATATATATATGTATGTATATATGTATATATATGTGTGTTTGTGTGTGTATATTATCTCTCTCTCTCTCTCTCTCTCTCTCTCTCTCTCTCTCTCTCTCTCTCTCTCTCTCTCTCTCTGAAATGAAAACACCTCTACAACTTGTAAAGATGTAAAAAATTCAATAGAGCCATTCATATGATAATCAAAATTAAATTTTGAGGAAGGTACAAAATCATTAACAAACAAATGAACACTTTTGGTATTAGGGGAACCAAAAACTAGACAATTGAAATAAATATATAAACCATATAAAACATAAATACACAAAACTATACAATATAAGATTTCTAAAAGCATCGCTAAGCAAAACAAATCTGGAATAAATAAAAATCTATTCTATTTTTGTCGTTTGATTTCCTGTTTTCCCCAAAGGCAAAAAGAACGAAATTAATTTGACTGAATTCACCGGAGCAAATGTATTTTGATGAGATGGATACCAAGGCTGAGAAATATTTGAAGTAGTTAGCTATGTATGTAAATAAAAGTAATTTCTTCTTCAGGATTTTTATATGAAAACGCATCTTCCTGTCTCAGACTTTGCAATAAGTCTGTTATCATTAATATAATTTCTAATTTTACTTTTTCTTTGTAGTCTACCATTATTTTAGTCCGGGTTTTCCTTCAGTGTTTTTGTATTTAGTATTTTACTCTTCTGAAGAAGACATTTTCTCGTCTCTCACT
>NC_090758.1:49955178-49962678 GCF_036898095.1 Palaemon carinicauda
TTGCCGTTTTCTTTGTTTCACTTTCTTCCGCTTCACTCTTTGCCGTTTTCTTTGAATCACTTACATCCTCTTCATCACGAGTTCGCTTCGTAGTTTTTTTTAAAGAAATTATCGATAGATAGTTGCTTGGTACGGCTTTTCAGAATGTTTCGAAAGTGAGTTAGGCAAACATCATCGAACTGCGCAACTACACGACAAATCTGCAATTTTTTTTGGTTGTATTTGTCGATGAAGTTGACCACGTTTTGATATTTTCCTAACACCTCTTTTATATGCGCCGAACCTAACACATGTTCTACCTCCTCGATCCCTTCTTCGTCATCACTCATGTTCTCAGACATAGCATGGAGTTCCTTGACCTCCTCTGTGGTAAGTTCGTCGTGATGTTCAGCGACGAGTTCCGTAACGTCATCTGCGTCGACCTCCAGACCCAGGGATTTGCCAAGGGAGACGATTTCCTCTACGTCTTCCACTGCACCCACCACGGGATCAGGTTCGGGGTCAAAACCTTCGAAATATCGGGGAGAAACTGCATCAGGCCACAGCTTCTTCCAGGCAGAATTGAGGGTCCGTCTAGTTAATCCCACCCAAGCCTGATCTATGATCTTCAAGCAATGCACGATGTTGAAGTGGCTCCTCCAAAATTCATGCAAAGTTAAGTTTGTGCTTTGCGTGACATTAAAGCACTGCTTAAATAAGTGCTTAGTGTACAGTTTCTTAAAATTAGAGATGACTTGCTGGTCCATGGGCTGGAGGATAGAGGTGGTATTCGGTGGAAGATACAGCACCTTTATGAACTTAAATTCATCGAAGATATCATCTTCAAGTCCGGGGGTTGGGGGGTGAGTGGGTGCATTGTCAAGGCATAGCAGGCACTTTAAAGGCAATTTCTGTTCATGAAGATACTTCTTCACAGAAGAGCCGAAATCTTGGCTAACCCATTGCACAAAGAACTGCCTAGTGACCCAGGCCTTCGAGTTGGATCGCCAGAAAACATGAAGCTGGTCCTTATCGACATTGTGTGCCTTAAAGGCCCTAGGGTTCTCGGAATGGTAAACCAGTAAGGGCTTAACTTTAAAGTCCCCGTTAGCGTTGGCATATAGGGCAAGAGTCAACCGATCCTTCATTGGCTTATGCCCAGGCAATTTCTTCTCTTCGGCCCAGTTTCATAACAATTAAACACTAGCTGCTCTATGTAGCCTTCTTTCAGCACGATCCTTTCGAAGTTCTTGACAAAGTCAGCTGCAGCCTTTGTGTCTACACTAGCAGCCTCTCCGTGGCAAAAAACTGAATGAATCCCGTATCGTTTCTTAAATTTCTCAAACCAGCCACGAGATGCCTTGAAATTGTCTGAGGAAGGTTCGGTTGAACTCTCCCCAGCATCACCCCCAGAGTTCTCCTCCTTCAAGTACGTAAAGATGGCGTGCGCCTTCTCGCAGATGAAGGTTTCGGTGATGGTGTCGCCAACGATCTCTCTGTCCTTGATCCACACTAGCAAAAGTCGTTCCATCTCTTCTATGATAGGGCTACGGCGTTTTGAAATAATGGTGATCCCCTTAGAAGGTTTCACTGCTTTAATAGCTTTCTTCTGTTTAAGGATTTTCGAGATCGTCGACATATTACGCCCATACTGTTTAGTAAATTCACTCACGCAGACGCCACGCTCATGTTTTTCAATAATTTCCTGCTTTACGTCTAAAGAAAGCATTTCCTTCTTCCTTTTCTCACCACTACCACTACCACTTGCGAAACTAAGCCTTTTAGGACCCATACTTTACGTAAATTACCGTAAAAGGATGCACGTAAAAAATCACGATTAAAACACAGTTAATAGCAGAACGCACAGGGCACAACTGCAAGAAGCCGACGAGAACAGAGGACTGACCAAAGCCGCGCTATTTGAGGGTCCCTCCACGGTCGAAGTGCTGCCTTCTATCGGCGGAAATAAAGAACAATTCAGGCGCCATGAGCACTGACTACGCGTACGAGTATTGTTTACTTCGGGTGTCGAAAAAAAAATTTGGGTGTAGAGTAGGAACGTGTTCGAATTGTACTTCGCGTGTCGAAAAATTCGGATACAACCGGTACGACGAAAATTGCTTACTTCGTGTGTCAAAATAAAATTCGGGGGTAGAGTCAAAAATTTGCTCGAATTTTACTACGGATGTTGGAAAATTCGGATGTGGATACGATCAGATGTAGAGGTTTCACTGCATATATATATATATATATATATATATATATATATATATATATATATATATATATATATATATATATATATATATATATATATATATATATATATATATATATATATATATATATATATATATATATATATATATATATATATATATATATATATATATATATATATATATATATATATATATATATATATATATATATATATATATATATATATATATATATATATATACACTGTATATGTGTGTGCGTGTGTGTGTGTAAAAATATAACAATGTATAGCTTTGAATTTTATTGTACCTAAAAATTTTAGACAGTTTATGTTTCTTTCATATAATAATTATTATTATTAATATCATTATTATTATTATTATTATTATTATTATTATTATTATATATTTTGGAGCAAGAGAATTAACGTGACAAGCAAATTTCATGCTGTTAATAATGATATATATATAAGAGAGAGAGAGAGAGAGAGAGAGAGAGAGAGAGAGAGAGAGAGAGAGAGAGAGAGAGAGAGAGAGAGAGAGAGAGAGAGAGAAGTAATATACTAAGAGAAAATATTAATTATTCTATTTGCCCCGAACACCAAGGCAATAAGTGTCCCAAGAGAGAATATTCAACTTCACAGGAATAGAAGAAAAAATCTCACTCCAGATACCATTTAAGAGACTGACTTTACTTTACGAATTATTGGAATTATTCAGATCATGAATAATGGGAACTCTCACCTTTCAATGAAGATTAACATGAACGATTGAATAACCTTAACTGTCTGGGGCTTGCATAGTTAATAAAAAAAGGAATAAAGATCATTGAGAAATTTACTGTGATATTTCTAGCAATTCATGTCACAGAGAAATATTTTGGGTTTAAACCTTTCTTGTATTCTATTTCTTTTTTATTAATTTTACCTTTATCTGAAATGATATATTAATAATTACTTGCTTATAAGAATAACTTTTCTTCCTACTGATATGAATCTTTTTTCTTTGGCAAAAATAATGTATATAATTTTAGATATATGAAATTTAATTCACAAACATATGGAAAATATGTTCTTTTTTGACATTCAATATTTTTTGATAATGTTTCTGATAATCTATATAGAGCTGCTTTCAGTAGTTTATCAACCCTTTAAATTCGTGGTGTATCATTTCCTTGAACAAAATAAGAAATAGTAAATAATAGAATAACGGAAGATGAAATATAAATATTAACAAAGATAAAAAGTATATATGCTTGAAAAGGATTCCTTCCTGTAGACTTTAATTTCATATTTACTTATTTATTCGTTTGCCCAAATCAAAGCTCTTGCCAGCGACGCCTGACATCTTCAAAATGACAGTTTAAACACTGTTACTTAGTTACTTTACTTTGATGGCTGCTTTTCTCTAGGTGGGACACCTTTTATCAGTCTTCCTCCTCTGTTTATTATGTTGTGTAATTTCTTAAGTTGGACTTTTGGTAAATTGTAGTAGATAGAGTTGCAGTAGTCAATCCTGGTAATAACACAGTTTATCCCAAGTTTCTTAACAGAATTTTCGTCCAGGTACTTTTTTATAAACGCAATATTTCTTAGATGATAACCAGCCTTTTTATTACATTATTTATTTGGGCATTTAGAAACAGGTTACAGTCAAGAAATACACCTTGATCTCGAACTTTACTAGATATCGGCACAGAGTCATTATTTATGTTCATTTGAATATCACCTAAGTTTCTCACGCTGTCTCTCTTGCCCACTACCATGAATTCAGTTTTGTTCTCATTTAATTTTATTTGTTTAAATGTCATCCATTCTCTAACACTATCAAGGATTCGGTTTAGAGTTTCAGTAGTGTCATGTATATTATTTATGGAGAAGTAAAATTGTGTATTCATCTGCAAATAGTTTAAGTTTCACGCCATGCCTTTGTAGCATTTTCGATAGACCAATAGTATAGATGCAGAATAAGATTGGGCAAAGTACACTCCCCTGGGGTACCCCTCTGTTTAAGGGTTCAGAGGATGAATAAGAGTTTCCAATTTGTACACAGTAATTTTTGCCAACCAAGTAGTCTTTAGGTATTCGAAAGCTAGATCTTCAACGCCAATGGACCGTAGATCATTTAGTAGCAGTTCATGCACAACTGTATCAAAAGCAGCACTGAGATCGAGCATTATTAAGATTCCACATTTATTTTCATCCATCATTTCTAGCATATCATTTACAACAAACAGGGCAGATGGCTATCTCCGTAGAGTATAATTTTCTGTAAGCATATTGGTTGTCAGGCAAAGCTTCTATTGCTTCTAAGTGGCTGACTAGTTGTTCAAGAATTACATATTCAAGCACTTTTCAGACAAAGGATAGATTGGAAATAGATCTATATGAGCTTAAATCCTGGTAGCCCAGTGCATTTTTCAGAACTGGTGTGACTATAGCCATTTTCTCAGATTTAGGAAACTTACATTCATCAATGCTTGCATTTGCTATTCTCATTATTATTTCGGCTAGACTAGAGAAGTCTCTCTCTCCAATTACTTCAGATATTGGCATAGGATCGATCGCGCAGTTTGTTTTCTTTGCTCTCCTGACAATTTTGGTGATGTCATCTCGTGTTATGTTGTTAAATCGTATTAATTTTGTCTGTGTGCCTGGTGTATCATTATTCTGATGTTCAGTATTTACAAATGATCTGGTTGTTTTCAATTGTGTTTTTAAAGAATACTAGAAAATGATTTGCTAGTTCCTGGTCACTGTATCCATCAGGTAGTTTTTTTTTCTTTTACGTTTCACATTATACCATTCAGGAGACGATATAACTTATTTATGTCTGTTGCTACTTCGAGGATCTTTCTCCTATACTATTCATTTTTTCCTTCTTAGTAGGTAGTTATATTGACACGCAGCAGTTTTGTATTCTACCCAAGTACTTTCAGTTTTTAAACTATTCCACTTTCTTTCTTTACGTCTTTTTCCCTCTTTTTTTTCCAAAGTCTCTCCATCAAACCAAAGAGAATGGTCTTTTACAGTTATAGTCTTTTCCATAGATGGGCACATGGTATCATATTCACTTTTACTCACTTTATTGTAAGTGGTCATAAGACAGTTAGCACACTTAGCTCCTAACAGACATTGATCATCATGATCACAGGGAATGTTGATAGCATCATTTATTTTCTTTGTAACTTCTTCAATAAATACAGTATGAGAAAATTTTGATTCATGTCTAAAGTTTATGTTCTTTACTAATGCATGTTTCTGTAGAGGTGGACTAAACGTAATAAGTTTGTGTACCGGGGAGATAGTACATTTCTCTACAGATTGTCTATTTACATAGCCACAGTTTATGACATCCCTAGTAGCCATGATCAGTATTTTCCGCTAGTCTTTTCAATTCCAATTCAAAAGCATTGCAGTCTCTAAAATTTACTATGTGGTCACTTGGTCTGTTTAACTTTGTGCATTTTATACACTTTGACACTTGCGAATTATACTCCCTGGTGGAGTGTCTCCCTGAACATTTCCCGCAGACTTTATCTTCATTCTTAGACTTGAAATCTTTTCCAAAATGTCCATACCTCTGACAGTGGTAGCAGGTGATCACTTGGTACCTATCACGTATGTTATAGATACCCCATCGTAACGAAACTTTGTCCCCATCATCATGAATAGCCCTCCGAACTTCAGGATCACATTTCAGCACATGGTGGGTGGTCCCCCCCCCCCCAGCATTTTTCTTCAGGACTACACTTATCTTATCTTCTATATTTTGGATTTGGTCCAGGCAGCTATTTCTTTGAATCAAAGCATTTACTACACCATCTTCATCATTGTATACATTGCATATCATTATTTTGAGTTTTAGTTTTCTGATTTTTCTCGTTTCAGTGTCAGCCACCAATGTCTGAATTTTTTGCCGCCTCTTCTCTGATCATATTGTTTGCAAAGTTTACAGCAACATATCCCTTCGTAATTGACTTTAAGGGCTTGTTCAACCTCACGTTTTCTTTCAGTAATTTTAGTTGTTGTATTAGTTGATTTAATTATCATCAGATTTTTTTTCCTTAACTTTGTCAGCAAATGTCGGTTTCTCCGGTTTTGGGTCTATCAATGTTTGAAGTGTTGTTTTAATTGATTCCATATTCATGGCAAGAATGTCAACTTTCTTAGTGAGGTCGATGGCCAGGGTGGAATTTGCTGAGTCTGCGCTAAAGTTCGCAAGTTTGTTTTCCAAGTCATCTATTTTCACATCTTGTTCGTTCAGGGCCAGATTACTCATGTTTACTTCTTCCTTTAATTAGGATATTACTGAGTGGTTTTGTCTGGCATCACGTACGCAGTGAGGGCATAACCAATCTAGGCTATTCCGGTCAATATCACTGATGGTTGTCACTATGTGCACATATCTCTTATGGTAGAGTCTTGCTTTCACATGCTATCCATTTTTTCCGATCTCCATCCGTTTCATTACATTTGAAGTAGATATAGCTAGAAGCAGACATGGTGTAGTGTTTCTTATCACTTATGTTTCGCCATAAGACTTACCAATATCTTTTCAATGATATTCTAGGCGAGAAACCCAAGGCTAAAACATGACTCAGGGCATGAACAGCAGAGCTCAACACAACGCGTCCACACTCTAGCCTTTCGTAATGTAATAATGTTATTATTTTACCTAGTTCTTACTAACAATGCATGTTATACTATGAAACATGTCAATTATATTCCAGGTTCATAAATAGGTAATTAAATTTAGATCAAATACCTGTCTAACTACTTCATTACCTCACTGATTTCATTACATGTGGCCCACGAACTCCTCCCCTTGACCCCCATAAATAGTAGAAGTAATCATTGTTTATTGAATGAATATGCCTGGCATTTAATGTTAATTTTTCCATTTCCAAGGGAGAATTTCGTTGTGTTTATACTACAATGAAGTACAATTTCAGTTGTGTCTGTTTTATAGAAAAATGTTTGCCCGGAAATAAAATAATCCAAATTATAATGAGGGGATGGTGGGGGTAATAAGCAATTTGGTACTCTCCTGCTAATGCCATCTATTAGCCATGAAAATAAAAAATGTGTAAAGCTACGTAATGCTTGCGCTATGCTTTCTTCAAGGACGCAATTCAAAGAATAAACTCATAATATCTAATTTAATTGGAACTGAATATAATTAATACTTGCTACACATATCTTTATTTTATTTTTCTTCAACGTTTTCAAATGATATTCTATTTTTCTTTCTCACCATTCCCCAGGTTATCATCTCTTCTTGAATATCCTGTTTATTT
>NC_090758.1:49972678-49975178 GCF_036898095.1 Palaemon carinicauda
TAAGGGTAGAAGAGACTACCTGTGGTAAGCAGCTCTTCTAAGAGAAGGACACTCCAAAATCAAACCTGTGTTCTCTAGTCTTGGGTAGTGCCATAGCCTCTGTACCATGGTCTTTCATTGTCTTGGGTTAGAGTTCTCTTCCTTGAGGGTACACTCGCGCACACTATTTTATCTCGTTTCTCTTCCTTTTGTTTTATCCAAGTTTTCATAGTTTATATAAGAAATATTTATTTAAATGTCATTGTTATTAAAATATATTATTTTTCCTTGTTTCCTTTCCTCGCTTGGCTATTTTCCCTGTTGGGGCCTCTGGGTTTATAGCATCTTGCTTTTCCAACTAGGATTGTAGCCTAGCAAGTAATAATAATAATAATAATAATAATAATAATAATAATAATAATAATAATAATAATAATAATAACTATCAGAGAACAGCATTTACTCTCGCTAGGAATGATCAAATCATTATCTAACATATACTTAATTTCTTTTCGTACTGAATTTGCCTTCTCTTCACTCACACGATACGAACTTTGCCTAATGGGTTTAGTTTCCTGTAACTCGGTATCATGTTCTAAAAGATAAGTTAAACCTAATTTATCACTAACAGTTTCTGGATAATTTAGAAAAACATCATATAATTCACTCTGTTTTTTTTTTCTTCTAAACAAGAAGTAAATTACTTGAAATTTTTAAGCATATCAGAGTTTTTCTCAAAACTAATTTCTCGCTGCGACAGAGTTATTACTGATACTTGGCGTTCGTTGTATCTCTTTAGCAAGTTTATGTTCAGTCACTTAGCTCTACGTCTACTCATATCAATTAAGTAATTCAAATTGACCCTTTTTTCCTAAAATAGAAAAAGGACCTTCGAACTTATAAGATAATGAGGGACCTTCTTTCTGAAATAATACTAAGACTTTATGTTCCACACGGAAATTTCTCTCCTTTGCATTAAGATCATATCTTCTTTTAGTTTCCCCTTTGTTGTTGCTCTCGTTTTCTATTGCTAATTTCCAAGCTTTCCTTAAATTCTCCTCGTAATTCTCTAAATTCTGAATGCAATCTTCTCCACTCTCTTTGGTAACTGACTTGGGGCGAACATAACGACACAAAATTTCGTCTATTAAACAAAAGGTTTCCTTACAAACATTATCGGGATCATCATCCAACTCACTTTCTGAAACTCGAGACAGTGTCTCATCCTCTCTCTGTAACCTAATTAGCTTATCTCTGTTCAAAATGTAAGTGCCTGAACCATTACAATAACTATGTCTACGTCACTACTTTCGACAGCTACATCATTAACTTGGCTAATACTGTCAACACCGATGGAGTCAGTGTTTTCAGCCCCATAATTGCTAAGATCAACCTCACTGCCTCCCTCACACACTTTTGAATCCTCGAACAAATTATGACTGTAATCCATATCTGTATCTAAACCTGACCTAGTTACTACTATTTCAGGCACTGGAACCTCACTTAAAATGGGATTCACACATCTAGATGTAGTTGAATCATTGCTGATAACAATGTCAACGCTGTCAACTAGAAAATAGTCTACAACTGCTAGTTTTACATCTCTTGACACTCCTTGACTTTTCAAGTTTATTTTCAACAAAGGACAAACAACGCAAGTATTCAGAAACCCACCTAACAAAACTCTTTCTTCTATAATGATTTTTGGCCTTTTTGGCACACACTCTTTCCTAATAAGGGAAATGGCTGCTCCGGTGTCCCTATGCAAGGCAACTTCTCTCGAATCCCATCCTTCAAGCGAAGAAATTACACCTTCAGACAATAAATCTCCATAAAATCTCTTTTTTCCTTTCATAATGCAATTTCTGCTCGACAAAAGATTATTAACTAGAGACACTGGTTTCTTGACATTTTCTCCTCTGCCATACAATTCCTTGTTTTATGCCCTTTCTTAATACATCGATAACAAATTATGTCTGAACTATCACCTTTCCATTTGCTCTTAAAAAAAACTTGCAGTATGCCCCGATTTTCCGCATGTATAACAATAATAATGTTAATCATACTTCCCTGTATTACTGTTGCTAAAACTACTCTTACTATGTTGTATCTTACTAGAAGAAGGATTATTTTTCTTCTTATTGTCACTTAAACTATGAGAAAGACTGTACTCAACTGCCAACCTTCTTGCATCTGTAAAAGACTTTTCACACCTATCATCTATATGTAGTTTAATGTTATCTTTGAAGTTTTCTAACAAAATTAAGTTCTTTAGATCATCAAAACTATCTACTTCAGCGGAAGTTAAATAATCACAAAATGATTTTTCTAACTTTTTCCGTATTCGACATAAGTACTGCTCTCATCCTTTTTCAAACTTTAAAATTTCTTACGGTAGGCCTCGGGTACTAACCTGTATGCACAAAGAACGGTTTCTTTCACAATATCATAGTCTTCACTTTCATCCTCAGACATACAACTATACACAGAAAGTGTCCTACCACTCAAGACTGACTGTAAA
>NC_090758.1:49980178-50000178 GCF_036898095.1 Palaemon carinicauda
TCCATATACTAAAAGAAGTTCAGGGATGAAGCAATCTTCCTCGGATTATGACCTGACCTGCGGGAGTACTGTCAGGATCCGCTCTACTGATAAAGTAAGTGAGCTTCGCCCTCAGGTGTTTTTGGGATAAATTTGATCCAGAGGTTTCTCATTTAAAGAGCTGTCCTCCCCTGAAGTCTGAAGTTCTACGAAGATAGACCTTTAGACACTCTACCGGACATAGAGAGACATCTTCCTTCAGAGAGCAGATTCTCCAGGGACCCCACCTTTTAGTGGGTAGCTCATTCCTAGCGAGAAAGGATGGATCAGGGAAGAGATTCAGTTTTCCTGTTTCTGAGAACTGAATGTGGCCCTCATCCCTAGAAAGGGCCACTATTTCACTAACTCTAGCCCCTGAGGCTATAGCAGACAGAAAAATAACCTTTTGGGTTAGATCCTTAAGCGAACAATCTTCATTGTTCAAGGATGAGGCGTAATGTAGGACCTTGTCCAAAGACCAAGAGAAGGGCTTTGGTGGTGCAGCAGGCCTAAGCCTCGCACATGCCTTTGGGATCTTATTATTGATCTCATTCGCCAAGTCTACTTGAAAGGCATAGAGATGAGGTCTAGTTAAGGCTGACTTGCACGTAGTTATTGTGTTGGCCGCCAAACAGTTGCTATGAAGATGGATAAAGAAGGACATGCAGAAGTTCATTGAAATCTCTCTCGGTCCTTTTGCTTTTATGAAAGCAACCCACTTTTTCCATGATGACTAATATTGTCTTCTAGTTGACTTAGACTTGTATTCTTCTAAGAATTCTATATTGCCTCTTGAGATCCCAAATCTTTTCTTAACCGCTAGGGCAAGAAAATCATGCAATGAAGGGTTTGGGTTCTCTGTAATAAATCGAAGGCAATTAATCTCTGAAGCTTCTGGAGTTGTCCCGGGTTCAGGATAAAGGACAGTCTCAGCCTCTGTTCCTTCCTCAAGGAGGATAGATTGTTCTTGGGCTACCTGGGAGCCAACAGAGTTACTCCCGCAGGGAAGGATCTCAGCACGTCGAGGACTCTCAGCAGATGATTGGACGGGATGAACTGGAAATCCTAAGTCTTTCCCTTCCATTTCAGAGACATGATGTCTATCATTCAAGTTAGAGGATCCTCGTATAGGGCTACATATCAAGGTAGTTCCTAGACGGCGCTCGTAATGAAGAGGTCGGATTGCAGTTCGGGGACTTGTTCCCATCTGGGAGAGAATAGGTCTGCGTCCATGGACCATTCAAACTCTATCGGCCTGAGCCTCAGTAGAGCATCCACTGTCACATTGCGGATTGGTTGTATGTGAACTGCTGACAGGTGCCATCCCTTTAGGTAAGGGATGGCTAACTACACCTAAACTATATGAGACGTTTCTTAGCATCGTCAGTTGCAGCGTCTCGTTATCGCTTTGGAGTCCCAGATCAGCTGTAGACAATGTGATCTGCTTGGAGAGAGTTTCCCTACTCATGACTAGACCAACATGGTCTTGGGATTTTCGGGCTTTGACCTTTGTTAGGGATGCGATTAAGGAAGGACTGCTATCGGTCTTTTTAGGCCTCTTCGAGCGTTTGATGCTTGTTCTCTCCAGGCTCCCAGCGCATATTGCAGCCGTGCTCTTAGCACAGGGCCTGCCTTTATTGTGAACTGGAGAGAGAACAGGGTTCCTCCCTGTTCTCGTTTTGGGAATCTGAAATTTATCTTTCATCCACGATGTTCCGGGGACCGGATTATTTCTTTGGATGTTCATAGACCAGCCACCTTGGGTGCTGCCCACCCCAGCCTCTTGTCCAGGAACAGTGTTGCCAGAACCTTTCTTAGGCTTAAATATTGCATGACTGTGTCTGCCAATTTTATGAAGGCAGCTAGGACTCTGTCTAGTGTGACGAGTATCTTTCCTAGGAAGTGCGTTACTTAGTGTAACATGAATCCTAGATAGGAGGGGAAAGGGCGATTGACTGGAAGCTGCCGATAGACGACTTTCAGGTCTGGTGAGACTATAGGCACCCCTTTTTTTTTTGCAGCAGGGTCCTTATGTTCAGGAGGATAAACCTCCTGGACTCGTTGTTTTATTTGGACTTGTTGAGTGGCGATAAGTCCTGAATGACTCTGAATTTTCTTGAGTCCTTCTCGTAAACACACAACGGCCTTCCCTGGAATCCGGTGGACTAAAGTTTCCTTACCACCTGTATGCTCTAGAGCTCTCTGGTACATTCCTCCAGGAGGGTTTTGGATAATCGGAGGAGTAGAGGAAATGGTGGTAGAGATATCTCCACCTCTCATCTTAGTCCCATCTTGATTAGGCCATGGACCCAAGGATCGAAGGTCCAGCGATCCTAAAGGAATCTCCCTCCTACTAGAAACATTTCTATTCTTCGACTGATCGGTAGGAATCTCTTTTCAACCATCTGTCTGTGACATCTCGGTCACTACAACTATGGATTGTTGTTGAACAGCTCGAAATGGATGACCAGACCTCTCCATCTTCCTTTTTGGTTGGGGACCCACAACATTAGAATATTCTCTTTTTGAAAGGATGCCCCACTTTTGGAGAAGTCCTACTTTCCCCGTGGAGGCGTTCTTAATCTCTTTCTTGACTACATCGTCTGGAAAGAGGTCTTTACCCCAGATGTTGGAAGATATTAGCCTTCTTGTATCGTGTTTCACTGTTGCGTTAGCTAACACAAACTCCCTACATGTTCTTCTAGCCTTTATAAAGGCATAAAGGTCTTTTACCAAAGTAGCCATATGTATTTTGGCTAAGACCTTAAGCATGTCTGGGGTATCTTGATGAGCCAAACAGAACTCTATGTAGTTCTTTAGAGATAACGAGGCTGCAAGTCTCTCCTTTGTTTCTTGTTCATCCTGTAAGAGAAACTCAGATAATTTTTGAAGATTTACCTTAAATTGTCGACTGGCGACATCCGCCTCAAGTCTTCCTACTGAAAAGGTGAAATTAGTCTCCTTCCAGTTCTTCTCCTGTCCGGGAAATGCTAGTGACAGAGGCTCGTACTCCTTGAGTGTAGGACACGGTTTACACGTCACTCTTGCCTCAGTGACATATTTGAAAGCCTTTTCCATAAAGGGGAATGAATTTGAAACAGGAGCAAGAAAGGAAGAGTGCTTGTTACCCGGTGTGGATACCTTCGACACCGAGTAACCCGCCTTTTCTATGCTGCTTGATAGGATAGCCTGTGCTTTATCATTGTCGAGAATCATAACCTCCTTTGATTCTGTTCCTTTTCCTGATGTTGGTTCATCCTTCAGTCTAATGAAACAGTTCGGGAAAGCGTCAAAGCTTGGCCAAAACTGGATTTTGTCCAAAGGAGGAGCACCCCTCTTCTCCGAGATGTAGAGTTTGTCGTTTAAAATCGGCATTAGCTCCGCAAACCTCCAGGGATTGGTTGTGGAGCATGTCAGAAGGTCAGGATCTACAAGTCTTTTGTACAACCCTTTAGGAGCGACAAGTGGAGCTTTACCAAACTCTACCTTGCATTTCGCTTCCTGCTTTGTGCTCTGTTAGCATAAATTTTCTACTAGATTCTTGACTTGGGCCCATAACTGGTTCATTCCATCTAAAAGAGGGGGAGAAGGCGGAGATATCGATGTCGTTGGCTCATGAGCCTGTTAGGACAGTGACAATTCCAACCCGACATTCTCCCCTTCTTCCCGTGGGCGCTTTTTGCCCTCCTTCCCGGAGGTTATCTGGCCATCGGGAAATGTACCTCGTGTCTGGGGTACCACTATTTCCTTACTCGCTGTTGGAAATAGTAACCTAGGCATCTTGTCATTAGGCAGGTAATGTCCCGGAGAGATTTTCTGAAAGCCTCTCACCCCGTTGCGTAGTTTGAAAATAGCTGCATCCCTAGTCTCCACCAACTTGTGATTCTTAAAACCTTCGGACAATAGGGCCCGACATACTTTGCAGGCCTGCGGGTTCCAATACTGCAGGTGTTCGGAAATAATATTGCACGGGGGATGAAACCTGCATGCATTATGTCCGTAAACACACTAACTCTTAGTTTTGCAGAAGACTGCAACACATGACATCTGGCGTTCCTCCTGTAAAGAAAGGAAAACAAAATGAGTATACGATTGATTATCTCACTGATAACCAATAAATCAAAAGTCATATCTTAACAGAATAGCTTAGGATAGCAAGCTATAAAGGGATAGTAGGAGACACATACTTTTGTATCCCTTGCAAGCAAATGCTGGTATCTCCCCTCAGTATTAAGTGATAGGAATTTCCTTTTCGAAGGACTTCCAACTGTAAAGGGGGTTTTCTAACCCCTAGGGATAGGGAAGTGTATACTTCACTGTCCCTTTCATACTAAATACTGTGGGGTACGGAAGACTGATTTCTCAATCAGCTTAACAAAGAAGCACTATTCCTTCAATGTAAGAGCGGCTGCAGCATAAGCTCACATGAGGATACCCAAGATATGCCGGAAATAGTTACTGTATAATCATACTGTAGTTTTCTATTTGCAGTATGCACTATATTGCAATATACTGGCTACTGTATAATTATATATAGTATGATCCAGCTAATGTGTTGCCTCTCTGGTAAGCAACTGACTGTACGGTCCAGCTGGCATGAAGCCAACTGGACTGGGGAAAGGAAAGTCATATATTTGTATATATGCCAAGCTTCAGGCAAGGGGTGCAAGAATGTAGGATAGATCATCATACAGAATAGATTTAATCACATTGAATGGTGGTTTGGATGTCAGCTCCACTTTCATAAAAGAATTTTCCTGGGATGCGAAACGTCAGTGTTTGCAATGAGGATGTTTTTATTAGTTTGGTTTTACCCTTAAGGGTTCTGCATGATAACCATGTGTCACCAGCAACTAATTTCCTTTGATTATTTGAACGATTCATCATATCAAATTGTTTAGTTTAAAAATGGCATTTTTCCGATTTTAAAATATTTTCGTCTTGGGCCTGAGAGGGTTAAAAGACAGGTTTTAGACATTATGACATTATGATAGGTTTCTTACTATTTAATCATGTGCTGTTTAAAGATTTGGGGCTGCTTTAATCTCTTTTGATACACTTTCAAAAAGCTCACATAACATGCACAAAATTTCGGAAAATTGCATTTTTGGCATTTTTTTCGATATTTTGACTTGAAAATAAAAGGGTTAAAGTGTGTGTTTTTTTATTCAAATAATTTTTAAAAACTTTCCTATGTAGTACTCTACTAGAATCTACAAATAAAAGAATAAATTAGTTTACAATTGGGTTCTGGTTTAATTTTAGGTTTTTAGAGGCCCAGATTTTGGGCAAGTGTCAAATTACGTCATTGCTTGAGCTCTGGTGACCTTGACCTTGACCTATTTTAATATTTCTTACTTTCATCTTGTAGCATACCCTATAAGCTACATTTTGATGGGTATTTCATACAAATATCTTATTTCCTTACTGAGTTATTAAGATTTGAATTTCCCCTACCCCAAATTTTTGCGGAAATTTTTAGTATGGTCAATAGCTACAAAACCATCCCTAGCAAGATTACTGCCGGGTTTCAGAATGTCTACCCTCGCTAAAATGATGCCCCATGTGATGTTCTCTCAGAAAATAGTGAGTAACCTAGGGGCCCTTTTTAGCATGCGAACACCCTTTGGCTCCTGGAATAATTCTGGTTGAGATATATAAAATATTGAAACTTAATTTTGAATAGATTTCGTTGGAAATAGAAACTAATAAATGTACAATACTTTAAAAAAAGAAAAAAATTATAATTAACTGACCAAAGACAGTAAAAGGAAGACAGGAACATCACTAGGATTTGTGTCAAATACGTACCTTCAACATTCTGGAAACGACAGGAAAAATAAAAAAAAAAAATTTCAGGAGAAAGCTTCGGTCTTTTGTCATCTAAGACAACTGCAACAACGATTCTGGTCGATGCATGAAATTTGAAAAGAAGTCAGATCAATCCGGAAAAAAAATAAGAAAATAAATAAAAAACACTAGAGAATATCTTTTAGTTGAGGTCATTAAAGGCGGCAGCTACTGTCTCTTCTGCTCATTGGCCTATGCCAACACCAGAAAAGACGACCAACACGTCCTCATCAGAAGCTTCATACATGATCATGCTGGCATCACTGAAAAGTCCAGATATGGTTCAATGCTTGAGGACAAAGTCTAGGGGACTACAAATATTACACCCAAAGTGTAAGGGGAATATATATGTTTTAAAATGTCAATGGAAGGTCAATAATAAAAACGTTATATTGGTGCTTTGGAGGTTTATTCTTATTGCTGGCAAGTTAGTACTTGATACAAAACCTTATTAATATTGATTTATGGTCAAAATATGTGCTGTTTTAACTGGAAAATGCAAAAAAGGAAGGAACAATTACACATAGCCAAACTATAATCAAATAAAAATTTGATAACGTTATCAAATATGCTAGAGATAATATGACTGAAATAACTTATTGGCAAAACTATTTAATCTAAAGCAAAAAAACATGTTCCATTATGAAGTAAGCGTTGCAGGAATATTATCACATAAATCAATCTGAATAAATAAATATTATTAAAATTTAAAGGCAATTTGAATGCGCAACCATAATCGATAATACAGTATCAGATATGGACATGGAATTCCAGGTATATAATCAAAACAATTCCATAGTATAGCCTAGGTATTGAAATTCTAATTGAATATTTAATGTGGTTATGACATTCATAGCCAATAATTTTTGTTCATGGGGGGGTTTCAAGAGGGACAAAGCCCTTCTGGCTAAAATGGTGAAGTAATGCCAAATAATTCTCTGGTATAAGGAAATTGTTATGGACTATTGTACATCCTGGTGATATTACAGGCATAGCTTACCCCACCATATAATCCTTCTATAGGAGAGCCTACTCTAACATTTACAGTACAGCCTATTACAGGCGTAACCTGCCCCAAAAATATATAGCTTATTACAGGCATAACCTATCCCAAACAAATAGAGCCCATATGATAAAGGCTAGACTAAGCCTATTAAAATTTTCAACAGGCAGCTTAGGCCAGTAGGCCACGTTCATAATCCATTCATTGTTGTTTACCAGCCCAAAGCTGTGTATAAATGTTAACCCTTAAATTACAACCAAAAGTATTTACTGTTGGACTTGACATATTTTCAGTAGCCTAGCTAGTCTAAAACTATGCTGGCTAGGGCTTTGAAGGCAGAGCTCGATGTTTATAGTTAGGGAAATTCTTAAATGTATCAACATGTAACAAATTATAACTTTGGTATCACTTCTGTAAGCATTCATGGCATTATAAGTACTATATTTCAATGAAAAATAGAATAACATCCGAGATACATCTGGTGGAAACTTGCATCAAACTTTAATCACAAAATCCTTAACTATCAGATCCTAATTTAGCTAGGTCTATTATTACAGCAAAACTTTCTTAACTTAAGACTATCCACTAACATTCTTGACACTTTCATATGGATGAATTATATGCATTCACTTGCTATTAGATTGCTGGTGTATCTTGTTTCACACAATGGCGCTCAAAGTATATAAACAAAACACCAAGCTCCATTTTCTTAGCTTGACAAAGAAACAAGGATGCCTAATAAATGATAATTTCCACCCATATTGTACGAATTCCAAATATGGGCGTAACATGAACGGTGATGTTAGCGGTAGTCATCTTGTCAACCTCTTTGATGTGAGCATGTTTGTGTGAACCAAGTTCAGTCCAACTTATACATAGCACATGCATAAACCAAAAGACCGTATAATTAAAGAGATTATGCATCCTGAGAACCAGTAAGTTTCATTTCAAAGTTGTTGTTTGCATAATACTGAAACTTTGCTTCTGTTTTGAGCATTATAACAATGTGAGTCATTTCAACCTGATAGCGAGTGCTATGAAACTATTTTCAAGTGATTCTGTGAGTCACATTTAGTGGGGGTCATCTCAATACAGGCGACACACACTCTACTCTAGGTAGGCCACTGGATGAAACGAGGCCCTGCTCTATGTGACATTGTCCCCAGGTCAACGATCCTCTTATCAGGCATGATAACTTGGAAGTAGCGCAAGACAGGAAATATTAGATATTGATGCTATTTTTTGTCATTATTTCATTAAGTGATTTTGGTCTGAGTTTTTTTTTCAGATTTCACGATGAGATTATATAACTGATATGTAGTAATTGCAAGAGCTGTCCATGTACAATGATATGGTGAAAGTTTAGAAATCAAGAATTCGTGTTTTCTGTTTCAGCATTTGATGGTGATTTCAGAATTGTTCATATAATGTTGTTGTTGTTGTTGTTGTTGTTTTTGTTGTTGATGTTTTTCTTCTTCTTTTCATGTAAGAAGTGTTTTCAATGTTTTTAGAAATGGTGGTCAAGAGACAACTCTCAATGTAAACTCTCATTGTCAACCAGCCAAGTAAAGAAGATTTTATAAGTTCGTTTAATCATCCTATTGGAGTTATGCAGTAAATCATCGACGAAAATTACTTTAAGTTTTTTAAAATACACCAATATATTTATTTATATCACAATAAAGGGTGAAAGATTTTTGGGTCTTTGCATCCACTAATCCAGGCATGGGCCACCTGCAGCCCACAAGCCCAAAGTGTTGTTGTGCAGACCCTGAGACTTTCCAGGTTACTAGAATGTTTTCAATTGTATTTATTCATACAAGTAATCATCATTACCATAATTAGGAAAGAGATGTGTAAGTATTATTACTAATTGTAATTCAGCAATACGGACAGGGATTTGCTTCTTTGAAACCCGTAGACCGTATTGCTTTTGTTGTTGTTGCTGTTGTTGTTGTTGTTGTTGTTGCTGTTGTTGTTGTTGTTGTTGCATATTGCCTTGCACTTTGTGAGGTGTCGTAATGAACCAAAGTGCTAAATTTCTCAAGAAGGTAGAATCCTTTTGACTTTCAGATAGACCTTGAGTCATGTGGATCGACTTTGGGATAAGGAGGCAGTTTTGTATTGTGAAAAATTTGTCGTGCTTTACATGTATTGATTTATCAAAAGAAATGAAAAAAAAGAAAAAAAATCAAAACTATTTAAATTGAGGTCATGGGCTGAAAGTCGAATTATAGAGATATAGCAAATACACGAATCAGAATTTAGAGATTCAATCTGGAAATTTATTAGTTTAGATCAGGAATGTATTCCTGAGAGAAGAGAATCTGATCTACTTACTTAGGTTGTTTTGTGTTTCAAATGTCCAACGATTTTATTCAACTCCTATTGGAAATAGTTTCAGAGAGAGAGAGAGAGAGAGAGAGAGAGAGAGAGAGAGAGAGAGAGAGAGAGAGAGAGAGAGAGAGAGAGAGACAGAGAGAGAGAGAGAGAGAGAGAGAGAGAGAGAGATTGGCACCTTGCTCTACCGAGACTAATAATGAAGTGTGACTTCTCAATCAGCAAACACATCTAAATGGTCAACAGCACGTGACCATCACATTGGGACATCGTCCGTTGCAATAACGTTACATTTCTCTGTGAAATCAACTCAGATCTGTTGAGGAGAAATAATCAGGAAACAACAAAGACAACGAAGTACCCTTACCACCTATATACTGCTTTTAAGTAATGTCCATATGATAATAATAGAAGGTCTATATTAAACTCAGTTACTAATAAGGATAAATTTATTGTATCAAAAATAGTATATTATCAGTAAAATCTATATCTCTAAGCAAAAATTAATATTGAGCTACGTAATCAGGTGCAGAGCATTAATTGTTCTATTAATACAAAGAAAAATACAATCCAGGTTGTTTATATGAATATAATTCAACAAAATAATATTCCCAGATAGCATGGAATATATATTAAAACCAATGCATATCATGGTCACTTGTATGAATTAAGTAACCATCGGAATTCAAATATTGGTATAAATAGTATATAAGATTATATGTTAACAAAAGTATTCAAGAAGGTTACGAAATATATAGTCTATATACCTGAATAGTATAGTCTAAGTATGCTGTAAACCGACATTCAGAACTGTATAAAGAAAAGAGTACATTATATGGACAGTGATATCATTATGTATTAAAGAAAAATACTATTTTGTTGAAGGACAAAACTATAATATATGACATACAAATACATTTCATGAGGGCATTAAATATATATGCACAAAAATATATCATTCCTGATAAGCCATAGATATATAAAAGAAAGAAATTCTGACAAAAAAGTAAAACGGTAATGGAAAATGTTCTGGTTTTCTGGTAGTAGCGCAGAAATATGATAATTTTTTTAATCTATAATGATATTTAGAGTTATCAATTTAACTTGGTGCAAGAGAAGGAGCTAATGATACTTTGGAGTGAGATAGAACCCACAATGACCATAGCGAGTAGCATTATTTGTGGGAAGAAGCAGATGTTAGGATGAGAAGGTTGATTTTTTGAGAAGGAATTAAAAGGTTATGGAATTTAGGAATGTTTGAAAGTGTGCCTGTACAAGTGGAGGGGGAAAAAACCGACTGTAAAAAAAGGGGGGGGGGGATGTACACCGATGGTATGGTTTAGTACCAAAGTGCGGTAATTTATTCTTTTAAATTAATGATGAAAATGGTAAATTAATTAAGTTCACCGTTCACCATATACTTTGGCCCACCTTCTCAATGAGGGGTATGCTTCAAGGCTACACTAATTTTATATTCCACTTTAGGAAGGGAAACGAAAACCACATCAATATATTTCTCACAAAGGATATTGTTTCAAGTCAATGTTGAAAATAGTCAATTCTGTGCACTAACTGAATACCAAATGCAGATAGAAAGATCAGCTTTAAATATTTACACAGTAAATTATTTCATTTTGGAGTGAGTGTATGTGCATTGAATGAAATAAACATAGTAGGTATTACTTTCAAGGAAAATGAATACTGGTTTACTTATCAGAATGGTGAGCAGCAACAGAGACATGTATTAATGTTGCGGCATATTGGGCTATGACATTCACATCCATCACACATATAATTGATTTGGGGCTCCAGTTCAGGTGATACTTAAAACAATGGGGGTGTCTTCAAATGACACATTACTACTCTTAATGTGATTCAGCTGCTTTGCTGATTTGATGGCTGAGGACTTGGCTGTGCCACACTGTCAGAAGAGATACAGGCTGTTACTGCTTACTGAATTCTTACAAAAGAGAGAGAGAGAGAGAGAGAGAGAAAGAGAGAGAGAGAGAGAGAGAGAGAGAGAGAGAGAGAGAGAGAGAGAGAGAGAGAGAGAGAGAGAGAATGTTTCAATCAAAGCCAACAGCTTACTCAGAAAAAAACTACGATAGAAGGAAAGAAAAGAGAAAAAAATACTCTTTTTAAGGTGGCATAAAATTATCTATCCTCTTATATTTTGATGTTTTTCTTTTACATTTATTATCATACAAAATTCTGTCCTTTTATGAGCCAACATTACATAAAGGATTCAGGAAAGAACGAAACCAGTTGAAAAGATTAAAAGGTATGAGAGGAAAAACCAAATAAGTTAAACCTCTTCTTCAACATGATAATTCACATGAAACCTTCTTTTTTGTCGGGTTTATTATTATTATTATTATTATTATTATTATTATTATTATTATTATTATTATTATTATTGTTATTATCATTATTATTATTATTATTAATATCATTATTATTATTACTATCATTTGTTTATATGTTCAGATGTCACCATTTTATTTTTTTTTTTATCTTTATAGACTAATTCCTTCAAATGCTATGAATTTTGTATTGCTTAATGAATAATCCCTTTAATCTTTTACCCCAATCATTAATCCATTACTTGGGTCGCTTCACTTGTCTGTTGATCAAAAGTTAAGCACCGATGACACTTACCTTAAGACGGTGACCAAACTGCTGATCAGTTGAGTTCTTTCGAGTTCCGATCAACCAAGAGGCTGCAATGATCACTCAAGCGGATTCAGGATGATTTGTTGGGATAAAGATTTCCTCGTCTCTTTTCTCAAGGAGAGAAATAAAACTAATATTTTTCTTTTTAAATATATGTTAAATGCATCTTGCCTAATGACTGAAGACAAACAAATTTAGTAAAATCCATATGCTGGACTAGGCATTTTTTTATGATTTTCTAAAGACATAAGTTCGACTGTTTGAAACCCTTAATTAATATTTACTTCTTTCTCTGAATCAGAGACAACAGAATAATTTAGGACAAAACAGATAAAACACTTCAAGTTGCAATCATTTGTAGACATTTGGAGAAAGAGAGGAATGGAATTATTGTTAATAATTACTTGTGTTTTCCTCTCTGCATATCTGTCTGTCTGTCTGTCTGTAGTGCAGGAGTGAGACATCCAACCTCTTTCCCTTTTTACTGCTGATTGAAGGAAGACATTAACTCTTACTTCCTACTGAAATAAACAGAGGAAAAATTAATATCAAATTAAGTACAAGAAAGTACTGGATCATAAAAAGGTTTCAAAATTGTTCTAATGTAGTAGATTCTCGAAAAAAAAAAAAAACATTATTCATCATGAATAATAGTAATGATAACAATAATGGTAATAATAATAATGACAATATAGAAAACTTCCAAAGGAAAATAATTTTTTTCTTTTCATTTAACCCTTTAAGAGTAATAAATATAATAAGTTTCCTTCAATTCATTAGCAGTAGTGACTCCAAAGTCTTTTCCTTAAAAATCCTTACCTTTTTTTTTCTCCTCGGCACAGTTACATGTTCATTCTCTTTTGACTAGAAGGTGACTCAGGGGTTTTGGCTGACGTTGGTCTAGCATGTCAGCTTCTCTTGAGTCCAACAGATGATGATGAACAATATCCCGGTGTATCAGTTATTCAGTCAGTCAGTCAGTCTCCTTTTTTACCAGTACATCTTATCTGTGAAAGGAAACAGCATCAAATACAGAGTTCAAGCGCACTGCAAAAGATAAAATCTTTGCAAGAGAAATCTTGTTGTGATATATGTTTACTCTGACCCTTAATTGCCAAATAAGAATGATCAACTAGATTCAATATTAAATATAATTTTATGCAGGATTGAAGTTACACATAAGACACTTAACAGGTAAGATTATCGAAACTTATTTCCTTTTAATAAATATAATTTTGCCTTGACCAATTACTTAATATAAAAAATGGTAAACTAAATGAGTTGTAGACACGAGACTCTATACAAAAAAGAGGAAGATGACTCCAAAAAAGACCAAAGTTAAGGAACGACTGCTTCTGGTACTTGCCGCCATCAATCCGAGATAAGCAATATAGACCTTTCTGGGAGCTGCACCCTGGTGTCAGATTCTGGTTCCAGAATGCAGATAATGTCTGCAAAACCGTTAACAGAAACTTGCCCCTCCCGCTCATGTGCTTGATAGATGTAGAGTGCCCATCCTCCAAAGTAAAAGCCCTAGATGAGGAGAGCCGCCATAGTCAGAGTGAGTAAATCATTCACACAGTTCCGCGAGACCTCGTTTGGAGCTTCCCTTGTCGGTCCTTTCCTCTGAAACCCTGGGTAAGGTTTAGCTCAGGACTTTGCGAGGAAGGACTAGCTGATGCAAGCACTAAAAGGAGAATATACAAACATACAAAAATATACTTTGGAAAACAAGACTAATAACTACCTGTAGATTAAGGATCAATGCTAAATTGATTAAATAAATACAATACCTATATATATGGTTACCTTTTGCTATAATTATATAAAAATGATAATGAATTGTCTGAAAACCCAGAAACAATGTTTACTTGTCCTTGTGAAAAGTAACTAATTAAAGACATAACCGAAAAAGAACCACAAACTGCAATTTTTGTAGATATTTGGTCATAATTACTCCTGTGTTCCTCCCTACCATTCTTCCTGTCTGTCTGTATGAGAAGAAGAGAGAATCACCCAGTGTATTCTACCTTTGTCCATTTCATGCAGATATAGAAAATAAAATTCTTTGAACAGAATCAAATTTGATATTGCTTAATGTGAAAAACGTACCCAAATGTGCAGAGATTTAAAACAAGTGTAATTGTATAAATTTATTTTAGATTTCTATTCAATAAGAATATAGATAATGAATGTTAACGTTACTCTTCTCATTAATTGTATTAGGAATATTACTTGAAATATTACTCTTTCTCTTCATTTCTTTAGGAGTAGTAACTACATATATTACTCTTTTCATTCAATTCTTTAAAAGTAGTAACTCCTTATCATATCCATTTTATACAATTCATTAAAAAGAAATAACTCAAAATTCTTACCCTAAAAATCCTACATCATCCTATGTTTCTCTTATCCAATGTCCTTCAGCTCTTTGTTCCTTCTCTTCTGATCAGATGTTGACTCAAGGGGTCTGACAGACGCTGGTCTAACATATCAGCTTTTCTTAGGTCCAGCAGATGACGATGAACAATCTCCCTGTGCACCAGTCAGTCAGTCATTCAGTCATTCAGTCAGTCAGTCTTTTGTTCTACCAGTTCATCTGATCTGCAATTGAAAATAGCATCAGTATATGAGGGCATTACAAATTCCAAGTGTTTTACTAAAGACGGAATCTCTGCAAAAACAGCTCTGTGTGATGTTCCTTTACTTTGATTATTGAATGGAGAAATAAATTGATTAACAATAATGATATTATTCTTGAGCAGCAAAGCAGATCCATTTCAATATATAACTTCATAAAATTAGATCTACTTCTGAAAAGTTTACTTTAATGTTAAAACTAATCATATACAGAACAATAGATTTACAAAGAACTCACCTGTCGGACTGGTATTGAGATATTCTTTTTTTTTTTTTTTTGCCTGTGTTTGTCGCTTTGAAGGACTTTGTAAGGATATTATCTTTGTTCATCTCCCAGGAGAGAGAGAGAGAGAGAGAGAGAGAGAGAGAGAGAGAGAGAGAGAGAGAGAGAGAGAGAGAGAGAGAGAGACTTTTTCTTGAAGAACTTTTGCTCTACGTACTTGAATATTTTCTTGGAACAGATTCCGTCCAGAACTTAGAGGGAATATTAGGGACATATCATATGACATTATCAATGTAGATTAGTATAAAATGAATAAAAATTTTCATCATTCACAGATTTATTTATGATGAGCTCCACTATTACATATTACCTACCATCACCTCAACCATCTCTGTCAAGATCACTTAAATAGATTTTGTTTTCATGAATAGATGATGGACAATGTTTAGAGTGAATCTTAACACATTCAAGACTTGCAATATTTTGATAAGAATATGTCATTATATAAGTCATACACTAATTTGTTAATTAAAAATATTAATCATATTGAAGTGATTGAACAAATGAAAAGTTCTGAAAATATACATAAGAAAAGAGAACCAACAGTGGAATGAACATATTAAAAGTTTCCAAAAACAATAGATTTTTGTGAAAATATATTAATTGTTCCCTAACAATTGAATATATATATATATATATATATATATATATATATATATACATATTACTATAAAAAAATGACCTTTTTGATCTGAAAGGGTTTTTTATAATCAAATCATTATAAAAAGTTAGTTAAACCTGAATCATTTAGTGACAGATTATGAATGAGAATTTGGTGATCAACATTTTGAGACATTTGTTTGACAACAAAAGGGTCAGATGATATTGAAGTTCTTCTTCTTCTGTTTAGTTGTCGCCTCGGGGATCGTCATCTTCTGTTGATACTAAGGAACATCTGTGCATCAGTCATCCTACCGAGCAAAGAAGGAAACACTATTAGGAAATAGACTTTGGTTTTTTGCAATGACTCAGCAAAAAAGCTAACGACATATGGCATAAGAAATGATGAGGAAATCTTTAATCTAAAGAGAAAGAAATAATAATGCTAGTGAAAGAAAGGAGGACGAAGATGAATATGACGAGAATTGAAGGTTGTGAGTAAAGAATTGGAGGGAACCATAAATACTGATATTCAAACAATAATTAATCAGAGATTCGAATAAAATGATAATGAGGAGAATAATAAGAAAAAGCGAAGAAAATAATGAGGTGGAAATTGCTCTACACATCAACACCTCTCTATCATCCACACAACGACATTCTCTGGAAATGTCTCTGATTCCATTAATGAAGATACAAAGGAATATCAAGTGATCGAATGAGGAAAAGAAAAAAAACTAATAAGAAACAAATCATAGACCTAAACCAAAAGAAAAATGGTTTTGAAACTTGGCTTATAATGAGTACATATTAGTTATCTAGGCTCATCACCCACTGAGAGAGAGAGAGAGAGAGAGAGAGAGAGAGAGAGAGAGAGAGAGAGAGAGAGAGAGAGGGGGGGGGGGATGCCTAAATAGCGTGATGATCATTAACAATTAGATTTATGATATAAAAAAAATTACCCAATTTTAGAGACTAAATCAGTTTTTAAAGCTCATGGTCTGCTTAAAGGAGAGAGAGAGAGAGAGAGAGAGAGAGAGAGAGAGAGAGAGAGAGATGCAGCCTAAATACAATGAAGACCATAAAAAATAAGACCCATGATATGAAAAATTACCGGACCTAATAATATAGATTACTTTTTTAGGCCTATGGTCTGCTGAAAGGCTTAAGAGGAATATTAAAAGAGAGAGAGAGAGAGAGAGAGAGAGAGAGAGAGAGAGAGAGAGAGAGAGAGAGAGATAAAAATCGTAAATACAGATGAAGAAGGAGAAGAAAAAGAAGAAGCAAACTCACCATCCAACATATCTACATCCGGATGATTCTTTTGCCTTAAGAAGCATCTCTCTAAGTAAGGCTTCGTCATCTGGTTTTTCATCTTCTCGGAAACAGATGTACTGTCTCACCCTGACTCCCTTCAAGGAGTTCACCATTGGGAGGAGGAAATCCCGAGGACTCCTCCTCTTCTTGGAACACCGAGGGAAGCAGATTGAAGTGAAGGATCTGTTGGGAAGACGAAGAATGAAATGAAGAAAAATTGGATGAAATGAAAGGAAAGGAAAAGAAGAAGAAAGGAAATGATGTCAACCATATTTTTAATTATTGTTTTATTGACATCTTGTTTTGTTAAGATGAACAAGTGCATTCAGACACACACACACACACACACACACACACACACACCTTCACGTACACAGTATTGCAATTAATTTTTAATGATCCCAAATAGGATATGAATTGAAAATAGAAATAAACCTTTAAGTAACTTTTGAAAAGTGTACAAATTGATAAACTTATTTCTATTTCTATAATAATTAATAATTGACTATTTCTATTAATAGGCCTATGAGATTTTTCTTTCTCCAAATCTGATGTCGATTTAAAGTCTTGTTTCAAATCAATTTTTCTGTTTAACAAATTAATATAATAATTATATGGTCTCTCTCTCTCTCTCTCTCTCTCTCTCTCTCTCTCTCTCTCTCTCTCTCTCTCTCTCTCTCAAGGAATGATGTTTCCTCACCTCCTTGCATCCTGTGGTTGCAATGCCCGAAGGATGTCCTCCTTCAAGAAAGGAATTGGGTGACTGACGCTGCTGACATCCTTGGCACTAAAGTGAATATCTGAAAGAGAAAAAGGTTTAAAAAGAAGAAGAAGAAGAAGAAAGAAACCAACAACAACAACAACAACAACAACTTTGATGAAAATGAAAATCACAACCAAACATTTTCTATCTGTTTCTTTCGTTGATGGTTGATAGTTGATGGTTGATGTGTGCGTGCAAGAGTAAATGGGAGTGTGGGATGACATCAGTCTCCTCATGATACACTCGCATTAGCACTCTATGGAGAAATTCAGCCAATAACAACCCAGCATTATGGAATTCTTGCAATATTATTGGTCGAGAGAAACATTTTCACGTCCCTATTGGTGATTGGTTCTTGAGGTCGGATAACTCCGCCCACATTTTTTAAGAGAACCAATCAGCGCAGAAAGTAGGCGGAGTCAGGAGGAATCTTGATTGACTATCACTGTTCCCGATACCGGTTTCCTCTTCATTACCATCATGATCATTACTATTCATTACTGTCACCATCATTAATATCATTATTTGTGAAATCAATAGTGACTATAGTGATATAGTAATGTCAATTTAAACTGAATCGTTTCCTTTTTATATAAGAAAGGGAATAAATGAAAACTTAGCATCGAAAGCTTTTAAACTACTTCAAATCAGATGAAAACAATATTGTCCTATTTAAAAAAAAGAAAAAAAAAATTGATTGAGCCTTGAATATAAAGTACAAAATGTATACAGTAATAATGATAATAATAATGACAGTAACAATAATAGAAATAATGATGATAACAATATTAACTGAACGAATGACATTAATGGGATAAGGGAAGAAGGCGAGATATCATAAAGTCCCTCAGAGGAAAGGAAGACAGAAATCTGTCATCCTTCATTCTAACTCACCTAAATAGTCAATCTTGTTTTTCTTTTGCAAAGATTGACAGAAGGCGTCGAGGCTGACTTGGTCCGGAAGCCTCACTCTCAGTTCCTTCACATTTGGAGGGATTTGAAATGTTGAGTTCCAGATGCCTCTGTAAGACTCACAACTGTTGCAAAAAGAAGAAAAGAAAGAAATAATTATTAGATTCGATCGGGAATTTTATTAAGTGGAATGATGATGATGATTAAGATGACAATGACAATGATGATGATGATGATGATGATGAAAAAGAAAAGTAAAAATTAATAATTTCCTGGAATATCGAAATTAATATTAACTATAAATGAGAAGGAAAGTAAATTTGAGACTTTTTTATGTTGTTCATTTATAATGAATCTCGTGATGACAGTGATGATGATGATGATGATGATGATACTAGTATTATAAAGGATATAGACTATGAGATTCAAGTTGAGGATTGTGGCAAAGTCTGTAGCCTAATTATTCATGTCTGTCTTTTTTTCTCTTTAAAAGTAATCTTAATACATACTAATACACACACATATATCTATCTATCTATCTATATATATATATATATATATATATATATATATATATATATATATATATATATATATATATATATATATATACATATATATATATATATATAAATATATATATATATATATATATATATATATATATATATATACATATATTTATTTATTTGTATATATATATATATATATATATATATATATATATATATATACATACACACACATATATATATACATAATTATATATATATATATATATATATATATATATATATATATATATATATATATCTTTCTCACCTTTCTCACCAGAGGCCGGAATTATATATATATCTATATATGTTTATATATATATATATATATATATATATATATATATATATATATATATATATATATATATATATATATATATATATATATATATATATATATATATATATATATATATATATATATATATATATATATATATATATATATATATATATATATATATATATATATATATATATATATATATATATATATATATATATATATATATATATATATATATATATATATATATATGTGTGTGTGTGTGTGTGTGTGTGTGTGTGTGTTTATATGAGTATCAATATCGTTTTCATATAGAAATTTGATGATACTAGTTAACAAGTAGGCTAATATTCAAAATAACTGTCAGCAAAGCAAAGGAAAAGGCAAAACTTACCCTTTGCTGAGTAGACTTTTGATTGACCCTGTTTCCTCTGCGTTAATAGACGTAAGTTCTCTAAAGCTGCGATGAAGGGATATTCTTGTTGGGTAAACTAGGTGTCGCAAGAGATGTTTGGTTAGTACCTCGAAGCCGGAGATACTCTCTTCGAGGTCTATAAAAATACTAATTTGATCCCAGTTTGGGAGAAGAGGACCAGTGGCCGCAAGGAGGGCGATGTAAGACTCGAATGATGAGTCAGTGATTTCAGTGTTCTTATCAATCAAGCAAAACCTCTGCACTATCCAACGTGCAACCTTGTCATCGCACTTGATATTGTGCATGACTTTCAGGAAGGAGTCTTTGTCCTTTAATCCTGATT
>NC_090758.1:50005178-50030178 GCF_036898095.1 Palaemon carinicauda
AAATTTTACTTCGTGTGTCGAAATAAAATTCGGGTGTAGAGTCAAAAATTTGCTCGAATTTTACTTCGGATGTTGGAAAATTCGGATGTAGATACGTTCGGATGTAGAGGTTCCACTGTATATACATATTTATATGGAATATTTATAGACTAAGTACTTACCTAGGATTCTACCTGCAGGTATTTTTTGCATCAGGTATGTTGATGGTATATATGTATATATATATATATATATATATATATATATATATATATATATATATATATATATATATATATATATATATATATTCATACCTAAATATATATATATATATACATATTTATATATATATATATATATATATATATATATATATATGTACTTATATGTATATATATATATATATATATATATATATATATATATATATATATATATATATATATATATATTATATATATATATATATATATGTGTGTATATATATATTTATATGGAGTATATATATATATATATATATATATATATATGTCACACACACATACATATATATATATATATATATACACATATATTTATGCATATATATGAATATATATATATATATATATATATATATATATATATATATATATATATATAAATATATATATATGTATGTATATATTCATATATATATATATATATATATATATATATATATATAAATATATATTATATACATGCATATATATATGTATATATATATATATATATATATATATATATATATATATATATATATATATATATATATATATATATATATATATATATATATACATATATATATATATATATATATATATATATTTATAAATATGTATATAAATATAAATGTATATATTTATATATATATATATATATATATATATATATATATATATATATAAATGTATATATATATATATATATATATATATATATATATATATATATATATATACATATTATTCTATATACATACACACACACATATATATATATATATATATATATATATATATATATATATATATATATATATATACATATATATATATATATATATATATATATATATATATATATATATATATATATATATATAAGAATTCAAGCAAAGAAACCAGTGAACGGCAACCTCCCTTTTGGCTAAGTTCTCTTGCTTGAGGGTACACTCGGGCACACTGTTCTATCTAGATTATCTTTAATTATAATTTTTCAGGCTGGCCAGGGCACTGGCCACCCGTTGAGATACTACCACTCGAGAGTTATGGGCTATTTTGATTGGTCAGACAGTAGTATATTGGATCCTTCTCTCTGATTACGGTTCATTTTCCGTTTGCCTACATACACGCACACTTAATAGTCTGGCTTATTTTTTAAACATCCTCTTCATACACCGGACAACACTTAGATTTCCAAACAATTCTTCTTACATCACTCTAATAGTTCAGAGGCAAATTTTCTCTTTTAAGTGTAAAAGGGACTCTTTTGCTATGGTAATAATATCTTCTAGGAGAAGACCACTCCAAAATTAAACTATTGCTTTCTAATCATCTGTAGTATCAAAGCCTCTGTACCATGGTATTCCACTGTCTTTTTGGTTAGAGTTCTCTTGCTTGATGGTACACTTGGGCACACTATTCTATGTTATTTCTTTTCCTCTTGGTTTGTTAAATTTTTTATAGTTTATATAGGAGATATTAATTTTAGTCTTGTTGCTCTTCTTAAAATATTTCATTTTTTTCTGTTTACTTTCTTTAATGAGCTATTTCCCCTCTTGGTGCCCCTGGGCTTATAACATCCTGCTTTTCCAACTAGGGTCGTAGCTTAGCAAGTAATAATAACAATAATCATGATAACAATAATATACTGTATATATATATATATATATATATATATATATATATATATATATATATATATATATATATATATATATATATATATATATATATATATATATATATATATATATATATATATATATATATATATACAAATATTATTATTATTATTATTATTATTATTATTATTATTATTATTATTATTATTATTTATTATTATTATTCTCATGTTTCTACGATTCATACCCACAGATAATTTTAACATAGAGGTTTGCTGTTTGTCCATATGGAATCTTTTGATCGATTACATTCCATTTACTTTGCCATTCTTGTTAATTCTTATTTTTACAATACATAAAATACAGTGATTCTTAATTTTAATATATATTTTTTTAAAAAATAAAAACCAACAAATATAGATGCTTAAAAACATATTCAGTAACTGAACAAAGACGGTCAAGGGAAGACAGGAACGTCAATTTTATTTGTGTGAGCATTTATCCGCTTTAGTAGGGTGTGTCGGCAACAGATGGTGCTGGTATATTTTGTGTTTGTCGTCTGCTACTTATTTACTCAAGTCAGTGTTGCCAGATGGAACATTTCCACCAATGTTCTTTTCATTTTATGAGGGAGGTTTTTTTTTATCAGTCTTGATACAAATCTATGCTACACCATGAATAAAACTAAATTTAGCATTGGAAAAAATACTAAAGAGTTCCCTATTTTGATTAAAGCTCATATGTCGTATATCCATGTTTCTCTAATGAATTCTGGATCTCACAATCTAGCAACGCTGACTCAATTCCTCAAAACTATCAGAGCAATGTTGTTCTCATAATGCAAAACAAGTAGCAGGTGTTGTGTGTATTCCCCCTTTGGAATAAACTATTTAGAAATGCAAAGTTAAGGTAGGGTTATAGACTGAATGTATAAACGACTATAACTTGCACAACATGTGTAGGCTAGTTTATCAAAGTCCGAGATTCTACAATGAAACAGGACTTACAGGGGCAAAGACCACTTCGAAAGTCCCCTTAATTTACTAACGTAGGCGTAAGTTTGTACCTATAGAAACAAAAATCCCATTAAATACAGAAAAAAGTAGGGCATCTTTTCTAACCCTGTTTCTATATGGTATGAGTGAAATATGACTTAAAAAGCTTGAAGGTGCCCCAACACAATGAATACTACCGGTCATTTTTCTGTTATCATCAAAACTATTGAACGTCTGCGGTTAGGATTGAATGGTTGGTTGTATAATACTTCTGAAACAATTGCCGTGGTTAAAGTTGACGAAATAACGAATGTCTTGTTTTAAAGGTGGTAAAGTGCAACATACGCAACATACTTCACTATCTATCTGCCTGTCGTCCCAACAACAGGTCTGGCATAGGAGTAGAGGGCAATAAGAGCTTTATGAAGGCAAAGAGGGAATTCCTTAGAGAGAGCATTTGACTTTCGAGGGAATTGTCCACATTGTGGAAGGTTAACACGGATGAGTATAATGACGGTAACCAAAAAATATGAGAAGGTCTATATCATTCTCCTCGAGATATATGGGAGGAGGTACCAGAAGGCGGTTGAGAATGTAAAAACTGAATTTAATTCGTTAAAGACGAACGTCCAAAAGAAAGGTGAGAAAGATCACCTCCTCAAAGAAGTCTGGTTGCGGTTCTGGAGTTCCATGAGCCCAATATTGTGGTATTACACAGAAATGAAATTTCTTAGAGATCAGGAAACTCCTTCAGAATCTACCTCTACGATCAAGGATGCAGAGGAATTCTGACTCTGCCGGTGAATTAGATTCCGTAAGTATCCTCAAAGTTTAATTGATATAATATGCAATTAGAGAGAGAGAGAGAGAGAGAGAGAGAGAGAGAGAGAGAGAGAGAGAGATTTGATACTAAAATCATAAGATCCTTGCATTTACTTGTGCAAAGCTTTCATTCAGTTAATGTTAGTCAATT
Organism: Palaemon carinicauda; assembly: GCF_036898095.1. NCBI lineage: Eukaryota > Metazoa > Arthropoda > Malacostraca > Decapoda > Palaemonidae > Palaemon > Palaemon carinicauda. The sequence goes on from NC_090758.1 coordinate 50,008,999, forward strand.
AATGCGAAATAGTGTGAAAATCTGTTTTATTTTGTTGCAGTAATTGCATAAATGTTTATCATGGTAATTTTGTGATATAATTGACTGTACATTGCATAAGGGAATGAAATGAGATCTTGAAAAATAAGACACTGACTTGAAAAAAACTGAATAATTTTAGCTAGTGTCTCTTCAGAAATGCATACCATATGTAAGTAAATTATAACCTCAGATTAGACAGCCAGAGTAATTTAATTTAATGTGCATTATTTCAAAGACTTAATTCTTTGCATTTACTACTGCCATAAAGAACTAGGCTGGAATGACTCCTCTAATTATAATAAAAAGATCCGTAATAGGTTACCTTCTAGATCTTTACACGTATCCCATCGAAGGCTTCAATAGAATTTGGATATTTCCATTTGCCATAAAATTTCTCTATAATAATGTTCCATTCAGCTCCTGTGGCTGCTAGCTGTAAAGACATTAACAGTGAAAGTAAATATCAATTATAATATTTATATATTTATCTAACAATTTCTATGCACATATATCTGTTACATATGTAATATAGTCAATTAAAATTCCAAAAAGATTCGTGAAATAGAAGGTCCCTATAGAATGGGGAGAAGAAAGTTAGAGGAGCAACGAAAACTTTTATCCTATGCATGCCAACGTCTTTAACGAACTGAAAACTAGTATGAAAGACTGACATCTACATGGGAAATGGAGTTGTAGGATATGAATTCCTCAAAAGCAACATATGTTAAAAGATCTCTCAATGATAATATCTTTGAGGGTCAGATAGAGACTGCATTGGGACTCTGTTGTCACTTATCAGAAACATACCACACCAGGTACTTCCAACAGCATTCCAGAATCATCAGCAATAACGAAATACAAGATAATGAACATATGGCCCCACCTGATAGGTTCCAACTGCAAAATAATATTTCTGTTTTTTTTTTCTTTTTAATTTCAAAGAAATGTGTACATAATCCCATAAAATTGAATGGGAAATAAATATATTGAAATATTTTTGGGGACATTTTATAATGGTCCTACTGGTTTCAATAACAAGGACACCGATAGACTGCGGAGACACAGCAGTTACAGATTTCAAGCCTTCAAAAGTGTTAACTGTGGCAAGATAATGCTGATTGACAACCTTTCAGTTGGTGAGATAGCTTCCCTCCTGACTGGGTTTCTTTTTGAGATCAGGGGAGTTACCATAAACATTACCTCTTCGAAACCTTCACAGTTTATCTTTTAAAAAAATCTTAAAATCCTAACGCTCACTTAATTCCAAGTATGATAAGATATTTCCATGGCTATAATTATGTATCCTCTTATACCAGTCCTTCGTCCAGTGATGTCATTTTTTTTTTTAATTCAAACAAAATATCACTGCAACTGAAAATAGGTAACTTGTTGTCTGCATGAAGACTAGTGAGGAACTAAATATTGACCATTACAGTCGACCTATGTGAGGGTATATGATTGACTCAATAAATGTTGAGGACAATCTTATTACATGTCAAAAGATTGATGGTGTAAGGGCCCCTTAAGACAATGCTAAACCACCCATTGCTTATCATTTGCCCCCGATTTAATCTAGTCTTAGGCACAGGTTCCATTTCGAATATGTGTCATTCACACCTGAGAGTCACATTTTCAAGAGTATTGTGAGAAGTAATTCCAGGAAAGCCTCCCTATTCTGATTTCCAGAGCCAGGTTGGGAGGAAAAGAGCGCCAACACACTCGCATTCAACAAAAACGAAAGCCTTTACAGGGGAGTAAAATGGCTCCAAGAATTGAGACATATCTCCTACTAAAGATAGAAAGAGAAGAAGAAGAAGAAGAAGAAGAAGAAGAAGAAGAAGAAAAAGAAGAAGAAGAAGAAGAAGAAGAAAATGAGCGCTGCAACGAACATGGTTCGCTAACCATACACACGTTAAGGTCCAAAGATTACTCTATAATGTGACTGTCAAAACTAATATCAACTTGATGTCTAGAAGATATGTACTGTATATATGTACTATGAAATGTCCCGCTTTTACAAAAACAGAATCTGGTCGCATCAAGTAAGGTAAATATCTCCACAGGTAAATATTAGGCCATGGAAGACTCCATCAACCTTAGATGGAGGTCAAAAATCTCTGATTACTCTTGTTATAATTACTTCTCGTGTTAAAAGGAAGCCACTAGCTTAATTCAAATTCCAATCATTCCTATTTCCTTACGAGGATGAAAGATTTGGTAGAATGAAACTATTTGTTAGAGAATAAAGGTTTTAGGCTTGGATTTATCCGCCGCTTTGTAAATAGTACGAACCAAGATGGCAAGAAGATTTCTCCTAACTTTTAATGTAAATATTTCATAAAATCGCTTTATTTGCATTATTATGTATGTTTAAACAAAAATAGTTCATTAAGAGCCAATAGGACCCTGACTTTCTTTAGAATAATCATTAGATGAAAACATTCCTATGGGTAACAAGAAATCGGATGGTAGTTCGGCCTTGAGAGTGATGGAAATAAGATGACTCCTAGAGCTCTATTATTGAAGAGCTTATGTGAAAAATGCACTGGGAAGGAGCTATTCTTCCGAAAGCTGAGTCATTGTGTCCTTTATTTGAATTAGAGAATAATTTCTTTAATGAAGAGATCGAGGATCTACGACAGATCACAAATATTCCAGCCGTCCAGGGCCTGAACCTCTTCTTATAGACTTGAAGTATAGCACTGATGGACGCCTTCTCTTTCCTGATGTCTTGGTCATCAATGTCGGTGTCAGATTTACTACATTCAGATCTCCCCGGACAGTTCAATCCTGTTCGTAAAATTAGGCATGCAAGTTAATTCTAATAGTCAGGCCTTCTCCATCATCAGGCTCAATAGTAAACGGTACTCTCAAAGTTGTGGAATTATCTTTCTAATCGGGTAATTGAGTAAGTAGAACTCGAAAAGTTCAAACTTGCAGTAATTTTTTTTTCTTTTCCTTATCAGAACAGGGTGACGTAAGTGTTTTTATAGTTTATATATGAAATATCTATTCTAATATTGGTAAAGTTTATTTAGATATTTTATTATAATTATTTTTTTTTTTTTTTTTTTTTCTTTTCTTTTCTTTCCTTGTTGGAGCCCTTGGTCTCATAGCATCTTGCTCGTCCAACAAAGGTTGTCGGTTATCTAATGATAATAATAATAATAATAATAATAATAATAATAATAATAATAATAATAATAATGATAATAACACCCACTGCTTCCATTGCATAGTTCTCCTCAGATTTGTTTATGTCAAGTCATGATACAACTTCATCTGAAACCCCAAGTACTGTGTCCTAGAGTAGCCTTTGCGTCGTGGTGGATAGTGTGTCTTTTCGGCAGCGATCACAATTCTTTCTTTTCTTTTATGTTAATTTCCTGTAAATCACGACTGAGTATGCTCACCTTTTCCATACAATCATTGTAATTTATGTTATTTAAAGTTGTCTTTAATCATCCATTGCTGTTATTTACTTCACATCACCATGCAATTGCATATAGAGTTGCATAATCTATTTTATACATAGATAGATTACAACTGGTTATGTCTGGTTCACTCTTTAATAAAACGATTTCCTTGATGTTTTAATGTATAAGTACTTGAAATGCTCAATATCAATTTCTTCCTAGATACCAAGAGTCTCTTATGGCTTTTAGAGTCACTTAAACTGCTCTTCACTTAAACTACTCATCGATTAAACTAATTTCTCAAATAGTTTGGCTGAAAATGACCATCGCTTAAAACAAATTCGCTGAAAAATACTTTATTGAACAGGTATAGAACCGGTTATAAATTTTGGTCTGAACACCAACCTATAATTTGATGATGTCAATGGACATAGAACTATTTTTATGGCTATATTTTTTATAGTTTTTCCTAATCAAGAATATTTTTTTGTAACAAAAATCAAATTACTCTCGGTGATTGGTTAAAATGCACTGGTGTAACCTATTCAAATGGTTCGCTGTTTAAGATGACTCACAAAGTCATTTGAAACTAGTTTCTATAGTGGATTTCTATATTCTACACACTTCTGCACCACATGTCTTAAGACGAAATTTTGGTCTGTGCAACTTCTACTTTTTCTAAATCTTGTTTGTTAATATCTCAGCTTTTCATCAACCTTACTCTTTAGTCTCTCTAGATTGAGCATAATATATATTTTCCTGAAAATTGATGTAAGTAAGATTCCTCTGTAATTATTGCAATCAGTCAGGTCTCCCTTTTCATTGCCATTACCACAGACACTTCTAGCTTCCACTCAATTAATTTTCCCTCTTCACGCTACATCCTACAAAATAATCTTGTAAGTATTCCGGAAGTTATTTCATCTTCAGCATATATCATCTCAGTAGTTATCCATCGTATTCAGGGCTTTTCATCTCTTCAGGGTTTTGAGGATAGCTTCGACTTCAATCACACTAAATTCATTCATGGGCACATCAAGGTGTTCCTTAGCTTCAGGTATATCAATCAGACAACTCTCCGCTTCTATGAAATGACTCCCCAATCAAATGGAACTAGTTTTAAATTATTCAACCCTCCTATGTGCCTTGAGTTGATTATCGTGATGTTCTCCGGTGGAAAGAAACAATTGAAAGAGTTACTTTGTGCCAAATACGTACCCTGAACATTCTGGAAACGACAATGAAAAAAAAACAAGAATTTCAGGAAAATGCATTTGGTGGATTCATGAAATTTGAAAAGAAGTCAGATCAATCCACAAAAACAATTAATAAAAAAAAAAAAAAAAAATCTCCAGAGAACAGCTTCTAGTTAAGGTACTCGAAGGAGACAGAAACTGTCTCTTATGCTTAATGGCCTATGCTAGCACCAGGGAAGAGGACCAACATGTCCTCATCAGAGGCTTAATTTGTGATCATGCTAGCATCACCAAAAAGTCCAGATATGGTTCAATGCTTGAAGATAAAGTCTAGGAGGCTAAAAATATTACACCAAAAGTGTAAGTGGAATATAAGTTTTAAAACGCCAATGGAAGGCCAATAATAGAAACGTTTTCTTGGTGCATTAGAGGTTTAATCTTATTGCTGGCAAGGTAGTACTTAATACAAAATCTTGTTAGTCTTGACTTATTGTCTAAATATATACAGTTTTAACTGGAAAATGCAAAAAAGGAAGGAAAAATTACATTTAGCCAAACAATGATTAGATTTAAAATTTTATAATGTCATCAAATATGCTAAAGATAATGTGATTGAATTCACTTATAGTCAAACAAGTTCCATTACAAGGTGAGCGTTGAAGGAATATTATCACATTAATCAATAGGCACCATAAAATGAATGAATAAATAAATAATATTAAACTTTACAGGCAATTCAAATGTGCAACCATGATCTATAATTTTACCAGATATGGGCTTAGAATTCCAGATACATAATCAAAACAATTCCAAAGTATGGCCTAGATATTGAAATTCAAATAGAATAATTAAAGGGGTTATGACATTCATAGCGAACACATTTTATTCATGAGGAGTTTCAAGGGGCACAAAGCCCTCTTGGCTAGAATGGTGAAGTAAAGCCAAATAATTCACTGGTATAGATATATTCACATGGACTACTGTATATCGCGGTGATATTAAAGGCATAGCTTTTCCCAACACATAATCCTTTTACAGGCAGCGCCTACTCAAACATTTACAGTATAGCCTCTTACAGCCATAGCTAACCCCAAACATATGTAGCTTATTACAGGCATAACCAATCCCACACATATATAGTCCATATGGAAAATGCTAGGGTAAGCCTATTCAAATTTTCAACAGGTAGCCTAGGCCAATAGCCATGTTCAAAATTCATTCATTGTTGTTTACCACCTTTAAGCTGTTTATAAATGTTGACCCTTAAATTACAACCTGAAGTATTTCCTGTTGGACTGGACATATTTTCAGTAGCCTAAAACAATGCAGGCTTGGCCTTTGAAGGCAGGGCTTGATATTCATAATTAGGGAAATTCTTAAATTTATCAATGTATAACAAATTGTAACTTTGGTATCACTTATTCAAGCATTCATGACAATATAAGTAATATACAGTAGTTCAATGAAAATTAAAATAATATTCCAGTCATATCTGGTTTGAAACTTCCATCGGACTTTAACGACAAAATCCCTAAATAACATATTCTAATTCAGCATTTTCTATTATTACACCAAAACTTTCTTCAATTAAGACTATCCACTAACATTCATGGTACTTCCGAAGAGCTGAATCTTATTCATTCACTTAATGATACTACCGTTGAGATACTACCACTAGAGAGTTATTGGGTCCGTTGACTGGTCAGACAGTAATGTGTTGGATCCCTCTCTCTGGTTACGGCTTACTTTTTCTTTGCCTACACATACAGAGAATTGTCTGGCTTATTCTTTACATATTCTCGTCTTTCCTCATAAACCTGAAAACAGTGAGATACTAAACACTTCTTCACCCAAGGGGTTAATTACTGTACTGCCTGTGTTCAGTGTACTTTCCTCTTGGTAAGGGTAGAAGAGACTCTTTAGCTATGGTAAGTAGCTCTTCTAGGAGAAGGAACTCCAAAATTAAACCATTGTTCTCTAGTCTTAGGTAGTGCCATAGCCTCTGTACCATGGTCTTCCACTGTCTTGGGTTAGAGTTCTCTTGCTCGAGGGTGCACTCGGGCATACTACTCTATCTTATTATTATTATTATTATTATTATTATTATTATTATTATTATTATTATTATTATTATTATTATTATTGAAATTGTGTGTTTGAGAGGCTTAATAGAAGGGCCATGGTTGCCTGGTGGTTTATCAAAAGGTTGTCTTTTCCTTTTCTGATTCTTTTTCCTCTCAAAACCATCCTTATTGTCCTCTCTTCAGTAGAAATGGCTATCCTGGAGGGGATTTAGCCTTGCATGGTGTATCGGCTCCTCCATGTTGACCAGTTTTTCCCACTTTTTACTATAGTCTATGGGTTTCATCAATCACTTTATTTATAATTCTGTACATATTGTTTTTGTTATAATTCTTGTTAATCTAGTTTTTAAGTATGATGTCTCCTTTATTTCTATCAATTTTTATGCTGTCTGGAGACATCGAGCGATATCCGGGACCAGTACGTCCTAGATTTCGTCAATGTCGTCTTCTGTATTGCAATATTCGTGGTCTTCATGCAAATATCCAAGACCTTACAGTTGTGTCCAGACAGTATCATATTCTTTTGTGCTCAGAAACTTTAGTTTCTAATATGAGTAATCTGAGCTCCTTATAACTGGTTTTAAGAAGCCAATAATGTTGAAACGTGATGCCATTCCTAGGGCCAAGGGAATGGTGGTGTATATTAGGACTGAGTACCCTACTTCTCATAAGTCCTGCTATCAATGTGGATATTAAGAGATTCAGGTCATAAACGTTTGTGGCAGGCATAACAACTTTTATTCGGGTTCGATCTACCGGAATCCAGACATGGATGATTTTATCTTCGATTGTCCTCTTACTAAATTATTATGGCTAAGATACAAGAAGATGATAGAAAGGCTTCTTTTGTCTTTGTTGGAGATTTTAATGCTTACCATAGGAGCTTTAGACTTTGCCTCCCAATCAGGCTGTGAGCAAATCATAAATGAAGCTACTCACAGGTCTGGTAATTGCTTGGACCTCGTATACACTGACTCTCCTGGCATTATAACTAATAAGGTTGATTCTCCAGTCGGGACATCTGATCATGCCGTGATTTCATTAGTAGTGAAGACTGAGCAGCCTGTCCCTATTATATCATACTCTTGTAAAATTTATATGAAATCCCCAGCAGACTGGAATGGGATTTTGCATGATCTTTTGGTCTTGAATCGGTCACAATTATATAGTAGTGTAGATTCTGTTGCCCCTTGGAAGGTGAATATAGTCCACATAATTGATAGGCGTATCCCTTCTCGTGTGCTAAAGTACCGAGTGAAGGACAAACTGTGGTTCAGTGATGATTGTAGACCTGCTTATTTGGAGAAACAGGAGGCCTATCATCTTTGGTAGGGTAACAGATCAGATTTGACTTGGAATAACTATACTCAGCTTCGAGCTTTTGCTCAGAGAGTTTATGCCTCAACTGAAAAGAAATACAATTTAACCATAAAAGAAACCCTTTCTGGTACAAATTAGTAACAAAAATGGTGGTGTACCCTTTAATCTACACTCTTTGATGTAGATACATTTCCTCCTTTACTTAAACCAGATGGCTCAGTCACTCACTGTCAAAAGGAAAAGACACCCGTTTAGCAGAGGTTTTTGACAGTAAACAAAGTAATGAGAAACTTGAACTTCCTCATTCTTGTTTTCCTGAAGCTAAACCAACTAGTTTAGCTTTTCGATCTCGTGAAATTAAAGCTCTGTTGATGGACCTTGATGCTTATGGAGGTGTAGACCCAAATGGTATTTTTTCTTTATTTTTTATAAAGGCAGCAGATTTTTTAGCTCAGAAGTTATCTGTTATTTTGCGCAAGTTAGCAAGAAGAGGAGCTTTTAGCACTTGTTGGAGAATTGGTAATGTTACTCCTCTATGTAAATTTGTTTGTGTTAGCTTAAGTCCCACTGATTGCCGCCTAATTTCCATAACTCGTATGTTATCTAAAGCTAATAATGTGCCATGTGGAAATGAAATCACTAAGAGGATTCTATGTCGTGATACATGGTAGAACAAGACCTTTTTCGAAAGTGTGCGTGTACAGGTGTAGGGCAAAACAGACTGGAAAAAGGGGTGAAATGTACACTGATCTGATGCTTTAGTACTAATGTGCATGTTCTTTATTCCTTAGAATTAGGTAATAATATTCTGAAAATAGTATATTAATTGACTTCACCATTCAACATGTACTTTGGCCCACCTTTTCCATGAGGGGTATGCTTCAAGGCTACACTAATTTTATATTCCACTTTAGGAAGGGAAACTAAAACCACATCAATATATTTCTCACAAAGGATATTGTTTCAAGTTAAGGTTAAAAATAATCAATTTTGTACCCTTATCAGAAGGGTGAGCAGCAACAGAGACATATAATGATGCAGCTGCCTATTGGCTTATGACATTCACACCCATCACAGATATTATTGATCTGGGACTCCAGTTCATGAGGACAACTGAGACGTAAAATTATGTGGGTGGCACAAGATGACACATTACTATTCAAATGTGAGTTAGCTGCTTTGCTGGCTTGATGCCTGAGGACTTGGCTGTGCTATGCTCTCAGAGGAGATACACTCTGTTACTACTTACTGAATACCCACATAAATAATTTTTCATGTATTATATGTGAACATCTGCTAGAGAGAGAGAGAGAGAGAGAGAGAGAGAGAGAGAGAGAGAGAGAGAGAGAGAGAGAGAGAGAGAGAGAGAGATAGGAGCTAAGAGCTTAATTACTATCATTATTATTATTATTATTATTATTATTATTATTATTATTACTACTACAACAAATACTATCATTAGTATTATTGTTATTATTGTTAATATTATTATTATCATTATTATTATTATTATTATTATTATCATTATCATTTTGTTATTATTATTATTATTATTATTATTATTATTATTATTATTATTATTATTATTATTACATTCATATGTTTATATATTCAGATGTCACCATTTTTTTTGTGTCATTGTAGACTTATTCCTTTAAATGTTATTAAATTTGTATTGCTTAATGAATAATCCCTTTAATCTCTTACCTCAACCATTAATCCATTACTTGGGTTGCTTCACTTGTCTGTTGATCAAAGGCTAAGCACCGATGGCACTTACCTTAAGACGGTGACCAAACTGCTGATCAGTTGAGTTCTTTCGAGTTCCGATCAACCAAGAGGCTGCAATGATCAGGATGATTTGTTGGGAAGGAGATTTCCTCGTCTCTTTTCTCAAGGAGAGAAATATATCTGGTGCGCAGAGAGAACCAGATGTGAACCTGCAAGTGAATAATCCCAAGGATAGAGACTTCACACGATGGGTATAGAATAGCAATTGAAGGGACGGATTATAAATAAAGGGTCGTATTTTTCAGCTTTCCTTTATCTGTATGAGAGAATAATTTTTAAAAGGAAAAACAATTCAGGTTTATTTCAACAACCAAAATAATAATTACATTCCAAAACACAATTAAGAATAAATTGGCTATATCATTCTAAGTCTTATAATTCATGAATGTTTCCTTAAGACAAGAAAAGGAGAAATATCAATTGCCAAAGGACAAAATCTTGAGCAGTTTTGAAGGAGAGGTTTTATGCAAAGAAAAGGAGGTTTACTTTAGAAAAAGATAGAGTTGAAGAATGACTGAGTCAGGTACTCACAACCACCAATCTATCAGGTGATCTATCTTAGTGTTGCTCCTTGATGTCAGAATCTATTTCCGGCCCTTTACAGTCTCTTGCAGTTTTGCAGCTCATAGGAAAGATATCTCAACATCCCTTATGAGGAACTCTACCCACTACTGCCCAAGTACTGGCTGGATGCAGACTGCCCAGACTCCTGAATAAAATCCCAGAAAAAGATGTCGTATTAGAACGACCTCTCCCCAGAAGGCTGATGTAGCGCCATTGTAAGAAATGGACGAATTTCCAATGAAAAATTCATCTAATAATTCTCCTGAAAACATACAATAAACATAAAGCTAATATTTTTTTATAGAATATATGTTAAATGCATCTTGCTTAATAACAGAAGATAAACCAATTTAGCAAAATCCATATACTGAACCTATTAGAAATAGGTAATTTTTAGTGATTGTCTAAATACCAAAGATGAATGTTTGTAACCCTAAATTAATGATTACTTTTTTTTTTCTGAATCAGAAACAACAGAATAATTTAGGACAAAACAGAATAAACACTTCAAGTTGCAATTATTTGTAGACATTTGGAGAAAGAGAGGAATGGAATTATTGTTAATAATTACTTGGCCGTTCCTCTCTGTATATATGTCTGTATGTCTGTCTGTACTGCAGGAGGGAGACATCCAACCTCTTTCCCCCTTTTTTTCTGCTGATATATTGAAGACATTAACTTTTACTTCCAACTAAAAGAAACAGAGGAAAATTAATATAAGATTAAGTACAAGAAATAATGGAATCTAAAAAGGTTCTAACATTATTCTAAGTTAGTAGACTCTCGAAAATATATCATTTATAATGAATAATAGCAATGATAACAATTATGATAATAATGATAATGAAATGCATTTATTTCTTTAAGAATAATATATACAAATTCTATTTTTACCTTCAATTCATTCTTTTCCTTAAAATCATATCTCACCTTTTTATCTCTTCTCAATGTTCCTTCTCTTCTCACAAGAGGTTGACTCAAGGGCTTTCACTAACGCTTGTCTAACATGTCAGCTTCTCTTGAGTCCAACAGATGATGATGAACAATATACCGGTGTATCAGTCAGTCAGTCAGTCAGTCAGTCTCCTTCTTTACCAGTACATCTGATCTGTAAAGGAAACAGCATCAATTACAGAGTTCAAGCGCATTGCAAAAGATAAAATCTCTGCAACAGAAATCTTGTTGTGATATAAGTTTACTCTGATCCTCAATTACCAAACAAAATCGATCAACTTAATTAACATGATTCTGTAGTGGCAAAACAGAGAGATTCAATATTATATATCATTAGTTGCAGGATTGGAGTTGCACATAAGACACTTAACATGTGAGTTTATCGAAACTTTTTTTACTTCTGATAAATATATTTTTGCATTGACTAATTGCTTAATATAAAAAATGGAATAATAAAGGAGTTGTAGACATGACAATCTATACAAAAAAAGAGGAAGATGACTCCAAAGAAGACCAAAGTTAAGGAACGACTCTGTCTGCCACTCACCGCCATCAATCAGAGATAAACAATGTAGACCTTTCTGGGAGCTGCACCCTCAGGTCAGATTCTGGTTCCAGAATGCAGATAATGTCTGCAAAATCGTCAACAGAAACTTGCAATCCTGCTTGTGCTTGCTGGATGCAGAGTGCCAATCCTCCAGAGTAAAATCCCTAGATGGGGAGAGCCACCAGAGACAGGGTGAGTAAATCATGTATCCCGTTCCTTGAAGCCTCGTTTGGAGCCTCCCTTGTCGATCCTGTCCTCTGATACCCCAGGTAAGGTGTAACTTAGGACTTTGCGAGGAAGGACCCGCTGAGTGTAAGGGGGACATGTTCGGATGACCTCTCATCAAAGGAGACGCAGGAATTTCCAAAGAGAAACTCCTCACTTGATCATTTCCCTGCAGATATACAAAAAAAAAAAAAACACTTTTATTTTGGAAAACAGAGTTATCAAATGCCTCCTGTTCAAAAATCAATGCAATGCCTTAAAACCATTATAAGGAGGTACCTTTTACAACTAATATCTAAAAACAATAGTAGATTTTCTGAAAACCCGGAAGCAATGTTTCCTTCTCATGGTGAAAACTAAATAATTAAAGACAAAAAGAAAAAAAGAACCACAATCGGCAATTATTTTAGACATTTGGTCATAATTACTAATGTGTTCCTCCCTCTCATTCTTTCTACGTGTCTGCATGAGAAGTGGAGAGACACACCTGATTTATTTTACTTTTGCCTGTTTCACAGATATATATATATATATATATATATATATATATATATATATATATATATATATATATATATATATATATATATATATATATATATATATATATATATATATATATATATATATATATATATATATATATATATATATATATATATATATATATATATATATATAGCTTTTAACAGAATCAAATTTGATATTGCTTTGTGTAAAAAAAGTACTCGAAAGTGAGAAGATTCATATTAAGTCTAATCGTATAAATTCCTTTCGAGATTTATATTCAATATGAATAAAAGTAATAAATATTAACGTTACTCTTCTCAATAAATGTATTTGAAATATTCACTCGAAATATTACTCTTTCGGTTCATTTCATTAGGAGTAGTAACTACAAATATTACTCTTTTCATTCAATTCTTCAAAAGTAGTAACTCCTTATCATATCCATTTCATATAATTCATTAAAAAAACAAGTCAAAATTCTTACCTTAAAAACCCTACATCATCCTATTTTTTCTCTTCTCCAATATCCTTCAGCTCTGTGTTCCTTCTCTTCTGATCAGATGTTGACTCAATGGGTCTGACAGACGCTGGTCTAACATATCAGCTTTTCTTAGGTCCAGCAGATGGCGATGCACAATCTCCCTGTGCACCAGTCAATCAGTCAGTCAGTCAATCAGTCTTTTGTTCTACCAGTTCATCTGATCTGCAATTGAAAATAGCATCAACATATGAGGGCATTACAAAGTTCAAGTGTTTTACCTAAGACAGAATCTCTAAAATAAACAGCTCAGTTTGATGTTCATTTACTTGAATCATTAAATGGAGAAATAAATTGATTGACAATAATGATATTATCCCCGAGCAGCAAAGCAGATCCATTTTAATATATAAGTTCATAAAAATAGTTTTACTTCTGATATGTTTACTTTAATGTTACAACTAATCATATATAGAACAAGACATTACACAAAGAACTCACCTGTCAGACTGTTATTGAGATTATTTTTTTTTCTTTTATTGCCTGGCGTTGTCCCTTTGAAGGACTTTATAAGGATATTGTCTTTGTTCACCTCCTAAGAGAGAGAGAGAGAGAGAGAGAGAGAGAGAGAGAGAGAGAGAGAGAGAGAGAGAGAGAGAGAGAGAGAGAGAGAGAGACTTTTTCCTGAAGAGCTTTTGCTCTACAGATTCCGTCCAGAACTTTAAGGGAATATTAGGGACATATCATATGACATTATCAATGGAGATTAGTATAAAATGAATAAAAATTGAAAGGTGATGAAAACACAATTTTTATTATTCACAGATTTATTTATGATGAGCTCCACTATTACATATTACCTACCATCACCTCAACCATCTCCGTCAAGATCACTTAAATAGATTTTGTTTACATGAATAGATAATAGACAATGTTTAGAGTGAATCTTAACACATTCAAGATTTGCAATATTTTGATAAGAATATATCATGATATAAGTCAAACACTACTTTGGTAATTAAAAATATTAATTGTATATGAATGATAACAAAAAAGAAAAGTTTTGAAAATAGATATAAGAGAAGAGAATGAACAGTAGAATGAACATAATAAAAGTTTTCAAAAACAATAGATTTCTATGAAAAGATTTAATTGTTCCCTAACAATTAAATATATATATGTATGTATATATATATATATATATATATATATATATATATATATATATATATATATATATATATATATATATATATATATATATATATAAAATCACATTCCAATCGAGAAATGACCATTACGATCTGAAAGTCATATTTATAATGTAATTATTATAAAAAACTAGTTAAACTTGAATCATTTAGTGAAAGATTATGAATTAGAATTTGGTGATTAACATTTTGAGACATTTGTTTCACAACTAAAGGGTCAGATGTTATTGAACTTCTTCTTTTCAGTTGACGCCTCAGGGATCGTCATCATTTTCTCTCTAACTAAGGAACATCTGAGCATAAGTCCACCTACCGAACAAAGAAGAAAACACCATTATGAAATAGACTTTGGTTGTTTGCGATGACTCAGCAAAAAAGCTAACGAAATATGTTGAGAATTGAAAGAAGAGAGGAAAGAATTTGAGGGAACCATAAATAATGAGATTCAAACAAACATGATCAGATATTCTAATTAAATGATAATGAGGAGAATAATAAGGAAAAGTGAAGATAATAATGAGGTGGAAATTGCTCTACACATCAACACCTCTCTATCATCCACACAACGACATTCTCTGGAAATGTCTCTGATTCCATTAATGAAGATACAAAGGAATATCAAGTGATCGAATGAGGAGAAGAAAAAACTAATAAGAAACAAATCATAGACCAAAGCCAAAAAGAAAAATAGTTTTGAAACTTGGTTTATAATGAATAGAGATTAGTTATTTAGGCTCATCACTTGATGAAAGGTTTAGAACGTTGCTGGAGAGAGAGAGAGAGAGAGAGAGAGAGAGAGAGAGAGAGAGAGAGAGAGAGAGAGAGAGAGAGAGAGAAGCGTGATGATGAAGATGCATAAATGGCGTGATGACAAATAACAATTAGACCTATATAAAAAATTACCCAATTTTATGGAATAAATCAGTTTTTTAGGCCCATGGCCTGCTTAAAGGAGAGAGAGAGAGAGAGAGAGAGAGAGAGAGAGAGAGAGATGCCGCCTAAATACAATTAATACCGTGAAAAAATAGACCTATGATATAAAAAATTACCAGACCTAATTATATAGATTAATTTTTAGGCCTATGGTCTGCTCAAAGGCTTAAGAGGAATGTTAAGAGAGAGAGAGAGAGAGAGAGAGAGAGAGAGAGAGAGAGAGATAAAAATCGTACAATACAGATGAAGAAGGAGAAGAAAACAAAGAAGCAAACTCACCATATAACACCCAATCTACATCCGGTGGATTCCTTTGCCTTAAGGTGCATCTCTCTAAGTAAGGCTTCGTCATCTGGTCGTGCATCTTCTGGGAAACTGATGAACTCTTCCACCCTGACTCCCTTCAAGGAGTTCATCATTGGGAGGAGGAAATCCCGAGGACTCCTCCTCTTCTTGGAACACCGAGGGAAGCAGATTGAAGTGAAGGATCTGTTGGGAAGAAGAAGAAGGAAAAGAAGAAAAATCCGATGAAATGAAAGGAAAGGAAAAGAAAAAGAAAGGAAATGATGTCAACCATATTTTTAATTATTGTTTTATTGACATCTTGTTTTGTTAAGATAAACAAGTGCCTCCAGACACACACACACACATACACAGTATTGCATTTCATTTTTAATGATCCCAAATAGGATATGAATTGAAAATAAAAAATAAACCTTTAAAACATTTGAAAAGTGTACAAATTGATAAACTTATTTCTATTTCTATAATAATTAATAATTGACTCTTTCTATTAATAGGCTTATGAGATTTTTCTTTTTCCAAATCTGATGTAGATTTAAAGTCTTATTTAAATCATTTTTTTCTGTTCAAAAATTAATATAATAATTAAATTCTCTCTCTCTCTCTCTCTCTCTCTCTCTCTCTCTCTCTCTCTCTCTCTCTCTCTATGGAATGATGTCTCCTCACCTCCTTGCATCCTGTTGTTGCAATGCCGGAAGGATGTCCCCAACCTTCTCGATGTCTTCTTCCTGGACATCGCTGACCAAGACATTGATATTTGGATCCTCCTCCAAGAAAGGAATTGGGTGACTGACGCTGCTGACATCCTTGGCACTAAAGTGAATCCCTGAAAGAGAAAAAGGTTCAAAGAAGAAGAAGAAGAAGAAGAAGAAGAAGAAGAAGAAGAAGAGAAAAACAACAACAACAACAATCACTTAGAGGAAAATGAAAATCACAACCAAGCATTTTCTATCTGTTTCTTTCGTAAGATTTTAAAGGAAAAGACCAAATGGGAATAATGATAACTGAAACAACGAATTTAGAGACGAAATTACTAAAGTTAGGAGCTATGGGTTTGCGTTGATGTGTGTGTGTGCGAGTTAATCTGTGTGCGTGCGTGAGTCAATGTCTGTGTGTGCGTTAGTTAATGTGTGTGCACGCGAGCATTGTAGCTTCTATCATATTATGGGATGTGTTGATGGTTGATGTGTGTGGGATGATATCGGTCTCCTCATGATACACTCGTATTGAGAACTGTATAAAGAAACTTAGCCAATAACAACTCAGCTTCATTGAAATATCACAATATTATTTGTCGAGAGAAACTTTTCACGTCCCTTTCGGTGATTGGTTCTTGAGAACAAATGACTCCACCCACATTTTTGTAGAGAACCAATCAGCAAAGAAAGGAGGCGGAGTCAGGAGGAACCTCGATTGACTATCACTGTTCCCGATACTAGTTTCCTCTTCATTACCATCATGATCATTACTATTTTATTCATTACTGTCACCATCATTATTTGTGAAATCAATAGTGACAATAGTGATATAGTAATGTCAATTTAAACTGAATCGTTTCCTTTTTATATAAGAAAGGGAATAAATGAAAACTTAGCATCGAAAGCTTTTAAATTACTTCAAATCAGATGAAAACAATATTGTCTTATGTAAGAAAAACAAAACACCTGATTGAGCCTTGAATATAAAGTTCAAAATTTATACAGCAATAATGATAATAATAATGATAGTTACAATAATAGAAATAAATGATAATAACGATATTAACAGAACGAATGACAGGAATGGGATAAGGGGAAGAAGGCGAGATATCATAAAGTCCCTCAGAGGAAAGGAAGACAGAAATTCTGTCGTCCTTCTCTTTAACTCACCTAAATCTTGAATCTCTTTTGTCTCTTGCAAAGATCGACAGAAGGCGTCGAGGCTGACTTGGTCCGGAATCCCAACTCTCAGTCCCTTCACATTTGGAGGGATTTGAAACGTTGGGTTCCAGATGCCTTTGTATTTCTCACAACTGTTCCAAAGAGAAGAAAAGAAAGAAATAATTATTAGATTCGATCGGGAATTTTATTAAGTGGAATGATGATGATGATTAAGATGATTAAGGAGACGATGACGATGACAATGATGATGATGATGATGATGATGATAAGAATGAAAAGTAAAAAGGAATAATTTGGTCGAATATTGAAATTTATATCATCTATAAATGAGAAGGAGAGTAAATTTGAGACTTTTTTTATAATGAATCTAATGATGACCGTGATGATGATGATGATGATGATGATGATGATGTTGATGATGATGTTACTAGTAATATAAGGATATAGACTATGAGACTCAAGTTGAGGATTGTGGCAAAGTTTGTAGCCTAATTATTCATGTCTATCTTCATTTCTCTTTAAAAGTAAGCTTAACATATATATATATATATATATATATATATATATATATATATATATATATATATATATATATATATATATGTGTGTGTGTGTGTGTGTGTGTGTGTGTGTGATTGTGTGTGTGTGTGTGTGTGTGTATTTGTGTTTTTATGTATCACTATCTTTTTCATAAAGATATTGGATGATATTAGTTAAGAAATAGGCTGATATTCAGAATAACTGTCAGAAAAGCAAAGGAAAAGGCAAAACTTACTCTTCGCTGAGCAGACTTTTGATTGACTCTGTTTCCTCTGCGTTAATAGACGTAAATTCTTTAAAGCTGCTATGAAGCAATATTACTCTTGGGTAAACCTGGTGTCGCAAGAGATGTTTGGTTAGTACCTCGAAGCCGGAGATACTTTCTTCGAGGTGTATAAAAATTCTAATCTCATCTCTGTTTGGGAGAGGAGGATCAGTGGCTGCAAGGAGGGCGATGTAAGACTCGAATGATGAGTCAGTGATTAAAGTGTTGCCATCAATCAAGCAAAACCTCTGCGCTATCCAGCGTGAGAGTTCGTCATTGCACTTTATGTTGTGCATGACTTTCAGGAAGGAGTCTTTGTCCTTCAGTCCTGACTTCTCTAGGAGTTTCAGGATCTCAATCTTGGTTGCCAGTGGCACCTCCACTTCCCCCACGTGGAAAATGCTTAGTGTCTGGATAAGTAGGTTTTGATACTTCTCCAGAGAGTTAGGGAGAGAGCCCCCATGCAGCTCTTTCAGAACGTTTGTCACTCTAGATGTTTTCGTTGACATAAGAATAGCAAGAAATTTTGCCAGGAGGCCAGAATTTTTGACTGGGCAGGTCACTTGTCTATAGATTTTGTAACCCCCCATGAACTCCATGAAACCCTTATGAGGGAAAGTGTAATAGGAGTTGTTGAAGGAGGTGACTTTCTTTAGGAAGGCTCCAGCCAGCTCTTCTATTGGTAATCCCAAATGAAGACATAGATCAGTCAATCTTTGATAGACCGAATCGGGAAGATTTATAAAATCATCTTTCAATCGTTTGAGAGATTCCCAAGAGAGTTCCTCCAGAAATATATTTATTTTGTGTTGCAAGACACTTAATTCTAAGTCACAAGTAGATCGGTTCCTCTGCAAACGCTCCTCTAATTTGGAGATGATAAGAAGGAAAATCTGCCAGTAGAGCTCAGCCTCAGTTGTGATTCTGTTTACATCATCTGGTTTAAACATCCAAAGAATTGTGAGGAGACAGAGATTATAGGCGACTTCCCACACTATGCTCATTTTGTGTTCAGTTTTCTTAAGGAATTCTAATAGTTTCTCTAGCTCGTGTAAAACTGGAGAATCTTTGGGTAGACTCAAGAAGTATTTAGTTACAAACTCTTCTCTTTTGTTGGCTTTAATTCCTACAAGCCGAAGATGAACAGCATTCAGAGCTCTGGAATACAGATGAGCATTCAGTTTCTCTTCAGCTTCAGGTCTGGTCGTAACGATAACAGTTAATTGGCTGTAGAGTTTGTTTAAAGAAAGAATATGGTTGAAAAGGCCAGATGAACTCTTGTTGAGCTCATCGTAGCCATCTAAGATGACCAGAGTTTTTTGTCCTAAGACAGCTTTAACAAGGTCTCCATCCCTGAATGAGCGATGAACTTCTTCTCCCAAAGAGAATTCAATAAGCGTATCAAATGTATTAACAATATCTCTTAATTCTGCATAAAAGAGCAGATGAAAGGAGCTGAGGCCTTTGATGGAGGGTCTTTGGTTGACCCAATCAGATGTTATCTTTTTCACTAGAGTGCTCTTGCCCATTCCTGCATGTCCTTTGAGCAAAATAAAACTTCCAGCGTCAGAACCCGAGGCTACATCTATTATGTCCTCCAGTAAAACTTCCTTTTTCTTTCCATCCTGATTCATTTCTATTTCTGTGAATATTTCATTCACTGGCAACTGCCTTCCATCTCCTTTCACTATTAAGGACAGTGGATTTATGGTTGTGTTTCGATTCAAGACATCTTTCAAGAATGGAACACCTTTATTCCTTATCAATGCTATCTGTTCAGAGAAGAACAATTCCTTCTTGTACTCATCAAGGGTCTTTGGCGAAATGTCTGCATCTCTTATTTCATTGAGCTTTTTGTTGAAATTAGCAACATTTGCATCAATCTCTGTCTGGCTGACATGTGAACATATATTGCCAACATTGCAAAGTGCTCTCTCCATTAGTGTACGGATTTCTTCAATTTTGTCAAAGAAATCTTTCCTATTTAGATTGAGAGATTCATGAGCTATGGTATTTCTTATGTCCTTTAAAGATGTGATAAGACATTCTGGTTCTTTACCGCTTCCTGATGACCAGGCAATGTCATCTTTTCCAGCAAAGACTCCTTTACAATGTTTCAAAAGGAGAAAAATAAGGGTTATATCCCACTTAGCAACATCTGTTGGATACTTTTGCAACGTCTTAAGCTGTTCTGAATAGAGCTTCTTCTTTAGTTTATTCAACTCTACATTTTTGTTCTCCAGGTAAGTTAAGAATTGGATTGACTGATCCCAATCTGGGTTTCCCCAGATGAGAAACAGCTGCAGCAAGGGACATATAACCTCATCCAAGATCTTCCATTGTCTGACCCTATACCGGTCACACTCATTGAACACTGGGCGAGAAGTCATCCTGTAACAAAGTAAAGAAAAGATAATTTCTAAGAATGCATTAAATTGCATATAAAAATGAAAATAGTTTTTGTAAGGAACATTTTTACCCCTCTGAAAAAAGGGTAAATTCTTCTTCGGAATTATATATATGTAGTTCATCTTTTTTTTTAAATTAAAAGTTTCTGCAATATATATATATATATATATATATATATATATATATATATATATATATATATCTATCTATATATATATATATATGTATATATATATATATATATATATATATATATATATATATATATATATATATATATATATATATATATGTAAGTAGTATGGAGACAGGAGCAATTACTCAAGCATAAACATATATATATAGGGTCTGAGCTGGGTCGGTAGTCACTGGCATCTCATTACTGCTACCCACTGCTACAAGTCTGCCTCCCTCACCTGTATTGTGTATCGTCATTGTATCGTTTTTGTGAACTTCTCTGCTGGTCGGCTTTTTCGGCTAAGTATTTTGTAACCTGTACCTCGTAATCCCCTTATCTCACCAGTGTGTTGTCC
>NC_090758.1:50035178-50055178 GCF_036898095.1 Palaemon carinicauda
ATAAATCAAGAATATTGTGCAGGTTTATGCAGCGCCACAATATATGAAGAAATTAAAATAAAAAGACTGGTCTTCGGAATCTCTAAGACCACTGCATCAGTTTCATTCATATTTTTGCTGAAGATACCATGGTTCATGGTCTAGTGCAGACGCAAGTCAGAGCTAGTTCTATTTCGTAGTTTTTGAGATATCATAACATCAAAAGAGGCTGTCACATGGCCAAAGACGCTAAACCAGAAACTACTAGGCCGAATTGAACCAAATTTGGTGAATATGTAGAGGATCATGGGGCAACATAAACTGTGCAATATGAATGACCTCGACATTGACCTAGAAGTCACTGTACGATTTTTAGGAAAAAGTAAAATAAAAATGTAGGGTACTAGCTAGCCAGATATCATGCTAGATTGCATCCAAGCCTGAAAAGTTGTGATTACGTGAGCTTCCTAGGCAACCTTGACAGTAAAATGCTAGCTACTTGGTTAAAAAGTGTAGTTTAGTTCCCTTTGTAGGCCTATAATTAATACTATGCTATATCCAATCTTTCTATTGTTTCAATATACATAAGGACTTATTATTTGTAGATTGTGTGTGGACTTCTTTCTAAAAAGTGCTTCAGTTATTCTAATGTTCTCCAGTTATTATTATTATTATTATTATAATTATCATTATTATTATTATTATTATTATTATTATTATTATTATAATTTTAAGATAGCTTACCCAAAAATATATCTTATTCCATAAATGTAGTAAGACTGTTGAATGTTGTAGCTTTTTAATTTTTTGAGTCATTCGTTGTCACTAATCAATTTGAATAATGGGTTAGTTCAAAGTTATGGAAAGAAAAAAAATTATAACAATGGCTAGGGTAGCACACCTTGAATTGGGCTTTGTCTAGCATTTTTACGAATGAATTATCTTAAACATAGATAGCAAAACCTGCCGAAAATGTTAGATAAATCCCTGAACGGAGTTGTCTTCAACAGTTGTTTGGACTTTCTAACCTTGGTTAGGGAAGGCTAGATGCAGGATTCTTCTATCTTATTGCTGGTGTTACAATCTAATAAAACCATGCAGTTGATAGATATGTGATAACCTACTAATATCATAGTAATGTGACATACATTACTTCGCACATGTATCACACACGCTTGTACATTGTAACGGTATTTCTTTTCTTTTCTTTTATAAATTCTGTTCACCGAGTACTGAGTCGACAAATCCTTAGGGATTCATTTCACCCCTCTCTCCGTCACTGGCAATCGACGTCAAACTTCTCGTGTTAACCATTATTATTAATATCTTTTGTTTCCACTTTTTCAATAATCGCACGTCGGATAAAATCCCTTAGCACAGACGTTAATCTATTTCTACCCCACGCCTGACACCATTTAATATGACCCGATCTGGGTCGTATTTGGGTTTAATCAACTTAGGAAAACACGAATGTGGTGGTTGGTTCATGCACAAATAATAGCCGAGTTGATTGTTTTACACAGACAATATTCTCTTAAGATTACATGAGAGCCCTTAATTGTCATTACGTTACGTTACTAAGAAAAACACCCCAGAAAAATGGTACACAGTTCTGTACACATGTTGGCACCTGCCCTTCCTTGCGTAACACCTCTATGGGCCTCCAAAACATATTAAATGTCTGCTGATGTCACCAACTTCTCTTTGATTGACTATGTTGACGATGTCACTTCCAGGTCGTTTAGTACCTCCTCAAACAACCCCTCCCCCTCTCCCCATTGTGTTACATATCTTACTATTTCTTGCTTTCCCAGCATTTAAAGAACCTCCGAATTACTGTACAAGATGAGAAGAGCTGCAGGACTACATAATTTTGCAGAAAATGGAGAGCGTGCTCTTTTAAACAAGTACCCACTCTATTACTAAATAATTTTATAATGACCCTATCCCCTCTAAGTACATTCTCCCTGGGTGTGTCTGTAATTTACCTGTGAATCATTGTTATTTTACATGATGATCATTTTTCAATAAACTGTTCTAGTAATCTAAAAGTCAGCGAGAGACTTATATATAAAGTTTTGTTGAAGATGTACTTGAATCAGATATTCACTTTTAAGAATATTTCTGCTCATGGTTCTAGGAAAATTAACCTAAACAGTAAATCCTCTTATGATGTAAAGGTCGTCTATTTCCCCGCCTCTCATCATTCATTATTTAATTTCCACACATAGTGACAAACTGTTGGCCTTACGGTTGGATAAAGAGCATTAAAAATAAGTGTAATAATGAGCAAGAGACCAAGTGTCACATCTACTGAAAACTGACTTGAGACAAGAACAATGATGAAATAAGAAACTATAATAACAAACAAGAAGCAATAAATAGACATCTAGGGAAAAGAGGAAAGGAAAAACTCGGAAGGAAAGTCAGTTAAAAAGCATAATGAAAGAAGATAAAGGACTAGTGTGAAGTCCTTAGAAAAATTAAGAAGGAAATCCTGACAATGATGTAGAGAATTGTAGCAGCTAGGAGGGGTGGCATGCACTAGTTACCCACGGAGGACCATTAGGTAAGAGGCCTTAGTGCCTTTCCGCCGAGATGAGCAGCTCAGAAATGACGACGCCCAGGGGAGGAAACATTTTTAAGGAAGCACACCCGTCCCCGTGAGAGCGGCAAGACAAAGTTCCTGTGGAGAACGAACATTGTACGTCCCCATAGGCATCTAAAATGGCTGGTTTGTTCAGTTTGCCATCGCGGGAGCAACAACATTGAAATTCACCATTCGAGGTGACAGGCCGAGACCCATCTATTGGGTTCCGTGAGACGTTCATCATCACCAGATTGGGTGCTCGTAAATGCACTAACAATGGAGGACTTCATCATTAAATCAACAGCTGCGGGCACTCTGACAAACACAGAACGTGCACGAAGGCCAAGAACAATCCCGGAAATTTGAAGAGGTTCCAGACAGCAACTTTAGAACGACAACTATCAACCCACACATAAGTTAAGCAATGGGGTAAAAAATATGTAGTTTTATGATTAACGATTATGTTGTAGGATTATGTGTAGAGTAACGATTTGTAATTCCGTTTTCTTTATGGAGTGTTAAAGTGAAATGGAGAACTAGTCTAGTAAAAATTTTTCCAGTGTTAAAGCTTCGAGTAAGATTAATTTTTCTTTTCTAAAAATAAAAATATATTATTGATTCTGTTGCTGTGTGGATAACTAAGATGTTGTTCTTTACATTGTGTGAAATATGGATTTTCATTGCATGGTTCCTTTGGTTCAAAGTAATTTGACCTTTTCATTTAAGACCTTTGCTGCCAGACATGTTGATTTTTTTTTCTTTTCAGGATAAAATCTGAGTTAGAGTGTAGAATTTAAGTAGCCATATTATTGCCCGTCAATAGTTAATAATTTTCCAATGACTGAAAGCTCATAACTCGAAAACATACCATTTCAAACTTCGGTAGAATTTTTTCCTCTTATTGTTCAATTTTAGAGAGAAAGATATCTTAGAAAGGAGAAATATAAATCCCATGAAATACTTCACCAGAATCTAGATTTTACCTGTTCTCTTTGTTTCATGATTTGTGTTTACCAGTGTCATGTAGGCCCTGCTTGAAACCCCTGTTGGAGGTCATGTAAATGACCTCTGCCTGCTGGTTCGCCTGGGAATGCATGCTGTCTCAGCTTCCACCGGCGACAGGATTCTGTCACCATGTCACTCTGCAGACAAAGGGTTTTTTTTCTGTCACCTCATTGTTCTTACAAATTGCTTGGGAGAGAAAAAACCAGAAGACGAAGGCCTTCCGGATAAGCATCCAGTTAGAGACAAAACGGACTTCTACCTCAATACCCTTAGGAGACGTGGCATCTACTCATGGATGCCATGTGCCACGACCGGTGGTGTGTCATGCCCTGTAGTTAGTCGGTAATAGTCGCTGTCAAGGTACCAGGGCTCGTAATTACTCCATTGTTTAAGACCACCACCAAAAGAACTTTGTGTAAAATTATACTTGTTTTTTTGAAGTAGACAGATGAAGTATGAGTAACAATAATATGATTTTATGTAACTGTACTTTTGTTTCCTCGCTGATTGTTCGCCCAAAAATAGTATTTTGATATTTGAAATGAAAAAGAGCACATATCATTAATGTAAAAAGAAAGACGCTTTGCCGAATTTTCAAGTAACTTGAGCGTGCTCAAGAAAACTATGTAACTTTTTACTTAAATACAATAAGTTGAATCATAGCCTAATCTCTGTCTAATCCCGCTCTCGGAAAATCTATTTTGTTTGAATTATCTGTAACTTGACAATTTTGGTGGCTTTGCGGTGGGATTGATTCAACGATTAGTGGAAAAAAATTATAAATTACAAAATGAGTGTACAGGGACTTGAAGATTTGTACATTGAGGTCGACGAAACTGTCGGAGGCCTACGGAGAAAGGGCACAGAGGGACCAACACAGCAGGGAGCATACCAAAACAGCTCCTCACTGGAAAATTGGTTCGAACCCAAGCTCGGAGGATATGGAAGACACAGCGACTCTAGCGGTTTCCAGCCACTGTCAGAGTATGAATCCATCTTTGAAGATATAGTTCCTCACATCTGTTGAAGCAGTGATATCGGAGCGATACTGGTCAGACCGTCAGAGAATTGTTTTGGTAAAGTAGAGAATTATAGGAAAAGCACATAGGAGGGTAAAAAGGGACATGGAATTCATGGAGCCCAGGTCTTGGGAACACCTAAAAGTACACCTACAACGGAGACGAGGCCTAGGTGCTGCCAGTTTGCATCAGTATATTTTCAATTACGTTCCTGTTCAGGAGGATAGCGAACATTACTACGACTTCTTCGAGCGGATACCAGCAGACTTAGATGACTTTTTGGACGGCCATGATGCATTGGAAGCCGTGAAAGACCCCTGGTTGAAGAAGGTTATGGCTATGCATGTACCCGGATATGCGTGGGGTGCACTGATGCAGCCCATACCTGTGGAGAGGGCGATGGAAAACGTGCGGATTGTAATAGAAAGCATGGAAGCCGCACGCCAGCTGCAAGGACAACGGCAACAGCGACCTTTATCATCGTCATCATCGTCAGTGAGACATCCGAGTGGACAGAAGAAATCATCGGAACAAGGAGCAATCCCGAAGACCAAAACCCGGAAGAAGATGCATTGTTATAACTGCAAACAGCGGGGACACTACGCGAGCCAATGCAATGCCGCTCGAACCTCCACCGCGGGAGCAACAGCAACACCCCAAGCAGCAGGAGGAATGACACCTGCGATGGGAACGACATCATATTACCCCAATCATCCGGTGGGTTTTACTCAGGCATCCCCCGGATGGAGGACTCCAGCAACACAACTGCCGGGGCCTGGAGCTTGGTCGACGCCGGAAGCACAAGGAGGAACCCAAGCGGCACCAGCGGCACCTAGGACAACCCAATAGGAAGTAAACGGATGACAGCACCCCAGCAACCTGTTATCAACGTTAAGTTCCCTTCTGGTTTTAAGAGATGTTTAATAGATACAGGTGTATTTATGTGTCTTATTGTTGAAGCACACATTACAGTCAGTCAGGTGCAAAACGAGGTTCCTTTAAAATGTCAAGGTCTAGGGGGAAAAAAAATTCTCATAAATAGTTTTTGTTCACAACCTTTAGAATTGGGAGACAATAGATTCCTTCATGATTTCTACGTCGTTCCTGAGTTTGGTATTTCGGGGATAGATGTTATCTATGGTTCAGATGCGATCTGGTTATTAGGGTTAAATGTACTTTCATGTCCTGAGGTATTAACTGTAACTTTGATGGATCAAATCCAACCCATAGGAGGGACAGTCGTATCAATAGCACCCGTAATAGAACCTGTTGTTAACGTAACTTATAAGTGGGACCTTCGACTTACACAAGGAGTGTGTATAGACCCTTGTGTTGCAATGGTGATTGAACTGTATGTGTGTATCGGAAATGTGAAAGAAGGGGTGGGCGTACTTATGCTGCATGTAGACTTTGAAGATAACGTGTGTCAGGACTCAATAATGCAAATCCAAGAAGGGAAGGTAAGAATATTATTCCACAACTTTGCATCAGTGCCAGTGTTAATTAAAGAGGATACACTAATTGCGTGGGTAGAAATTAATATTGATTTAGTGTTTAACGCTGCATTTTAGCAAAGTACCTCATCAGATCGCGCATGCGCATTAAAAGAGTTGGGATATAGTTTGACACCTGTTCAATATCATTATTATGTAGCCAAGATTTTGGAAGAATATCAGGATGTATTTATTTTAGAGGAAGAACCTCCGGGTTATTGTGACTTTATGCCCTTCAGTATAGATACGGGAGACAGTCCGCCAGTTGTAACATACCCTTATAGAGTACCTTTTGCATATCAGGCTGAAGTAAATAGCCAGTTAACAGAGATGAATGAGAATGGAATAATCTCGGTCTCTGATTCCCCTTGGTGATCTCCTATAGAAGTAGTAGAAAAAAAGTCTAGAGTAAAGTCAGGAATAACATGTTCTTTTTGACGTTAGATCTTAAGACTGGGTATCATCAAATAGCACTCGATCCCAAGAGTAGGGAGAAAACCACATTTGTTGCTGGTGACTCATTGTACTCCATTATACTTTGCCATTTGGATTAAAGAATGCGCCCGCGCATTTTTCACACGTAATGTTGAGCGTATTTTCTGGATTGGTAGGCAATGCAGTGTTAATCTACCTTGATGACATAATAATTTTGGGGAATACTGTAGAAGAACATGTGACTAATTTTTTTAAAGTCCTTGAGGCGTTGAAGGTCAACCTAGCAAAGTGTCAGCTGTTCCAGCCAGAGGTTCAGTTTCTAGGGCACATGTTAACTAACAAGGGCGTAAGCCCGATGGCGGATAATAATAGAAGCTATTCAAACATTTCCGCAGCCTCTCACACCTAAGCAACTTAGTTAGTTTTTAGGGTTAGCATCTTATTACAGCCGTTTCATTAAAGACTTCGGAAAAATCTCGCGACCCTTACATAAACTTAGAAAAACAGAAAATTTTGAATGGACTCAAGAACACGAAGATGCGTTTCAAAAGTTGAAACAAGTTTTGTCTGAAGATAGATTCTTCGGCTTCCCTAAATTTGATCGGGAGTTCTATGTGACATGCGATGCTAGCGATGTTGCCATTTTCGGAGTTATAGAACAGATAGATGATGACGGAATTCTCCGTCCAGTAGCTTTCGCTTCACGAGCGTTGAAGGGGCTGGAAACCCGTTATTCAGTGTTAGATAAAGAGGCATTGGCCATGAAGTGGGTGTTAAAAACAAATCATTATTTTCTGTTGGTACATAAAATTTGTATCAGGCCTGATCATTAACCCCTAACGTACATTTTTAAGAAGTCATATCTATCAAGTCGTCAGGCAAGATGATTGGAAGCATTGTTGGAGTTTGACATCGTTGGCTTTGAATATACACCAGGACGCAATAATGTAGTAGAAGAGGCCTTATCTCGTTCTGTGGCCGCTATAACAAGGTCGATGAGTATGTCACTGGCTGCGCGGGAACGCAAGTTGATGGCACTCAATGACCCCTCCTAGCTGGGAGAGAACTCAGCTGATAGGACGGAGTGAGAGCGTGTGTTTGTTAGGCTCAGTTGAGGAATGAATGAAGTAAATACCTAGCGTATGAATGAATCTGTCCTTGAAGCTTACAACGTCCGTGAGGATGATTGTGATTGGGAGATAAAACAGTTAATAAAGGCCCAGAATTAAGATATTGTATGGGGACTAGTTAAGGCTTACATTAGGGGAGAAACAGAAGAATTCCCTACTCACATTTTGCTTCCATCTAATAGATATGTAATAGAAGACGATGTTTTGTATGTTACTGATGTGAGACGAAAAGAGTTGATTCATCGAACTGTACTACCCACTCCTTTCATATGGAACGCTATGGCCTTATCGCATTAATCGCCAGTATCCGGTCATGTGGGCGTGGCAAATACCCTTAGAAGGGCCGCTGATAATTTTTTTGAAAAGGCATGAAACAGATGATAAAGGATTATATAGATGCGTGTCACCTTTGTCACTTGTTTCGATCACATAGATTAAATGTACCTCCCACTTGAGTCTGGCTTTTAGTTAAAGAGAAATGGCAACGTGTACACCTTGATTTGATAGGCCCCTTACCTGTATCTTACGCAGGACATAAGTATATTTTTGTGCTAGTAGATGTGCAAACTAGATATATATTCGTGCAACCTTTGATTGACAAGTCTGCCCAGGAAGTCACTAGAGCGCTTAGAGCTTTCATTGAACTGTTCGGTACTCCTAAATAAATTTTGTCAGATCACGGAACCGAATTTGTGTATGAAGTATTCAGTCGAATATCTGAATTGTATGGCTCTAAGCATTCCCCCATTCTTGCATATAGGCCTGGTTGAAATGGGTTGATAGTCTAAAAATTGGGTCCTAATTAGTATTCTTAAATACCTAGTAGCAGATAACTCGAGTATCTGGTCAGATATGTTGTCTACAACTCAGTTTGCCTTAAACACAGAATATAATGAGTGTTGGAGATACACCTTATTATTTGGTTTTCTGTCAAGATCCGAATTTGCCGTGTGATGTTTTCACGAAAAAGGAGAAACTACCTGTGTATAACGTAGAAGATTTTCGCTCTGATGTTGCCAACGTAAATAAGAGGGCTTTTGAAGTTACAAAAAAGTTTTTAAAGAGAGCCCAGGAGAGGAACATTCGTAGTTACAACAGTATATTTAAAAAGAAATCACACGAGATTCAGATTGGTGATCGTGTGCATATAAAACTGTTTCAGGGTAGAGAGCATAGGTTCGAATTAGCTTTTATTGGTCCGTTTAGAGTGATCCTTACTAACCACAATAAAATAACTGTGAAGAGCATAGCCAGAGGTAATGTATATGAGGTTCACGCCTCGATCGTCAAGATCTTGCCAGAAAATGAGATGACGAGTTCAGACAATAAGAATGTGTCATCAATATGCCCTGTTTTGGATGCCAATGATGAGTTTCAGCACATTCCTCGAACTCCCTCTTCTGCCGAGAGGGAGAGAGAGAGAGAGCCTGAAAGAGAGAGAGCCTGAGAGAGAGAGAGAGAGAGAGAGAGAGAGAGAGAGAGAGAGAGCCTGTGAGGGAGAGAGAGAGAGAGAGAGAGAGAGAGAGAGAGAGAGAGAGAGAGTGAGAGGTGACCGGCCCTTAAAAGGCAGTGAGCCTAAGCTTGGTGTCAGTTAGCCAGGTTTTAACGATAGGCTTAGGTTAACTAATTAGCCATGGGAAGTGTCCGACATTTTGCGGCAGTGTGTTTGCTAACTGCTTGCATCTGTGTGAACAGTGAAGTGAGAGTACGTAAAGGCGTTGTCTTTGATGAGAGATTTAGGTTGTCTTTCACGTCTGACGTACATGTCTTGTTAATTAGTTATGATCCCATGAAAGTTGCGAGTTCACCAGTTACGATTCTGGGTCAGATTAGAAAGTTAGTGGGTCAATTGAAACTGGTTAAAGAAGTCGCCATGTTTAAACTGTGAGCGATTCTTGAAAACGTAAAATGAGCCCTTAGTAATTCATTGGATACCTTCGAAGACTTCATGGTTTCAAAAGGGGATAGAAAGAAACGTACAGCTAATTGTATTGGCGAATTGATTGGATATTGGACTGGTCTAATTACCCGGTCGGAACTCGATCAGTTAGAGACCGCTTTAACCATGGAAGAGAAAAATACGCACGTCATGAAAAATAAAGTAATATCTCATACCCGTATCGTACATGAGAAATTGAAGACAGTTTTTATGGCTGTAGCTAAAGGGCAGGAGGCACTAAGCATTTTAGAGAGGAGGATTAATGATTTTGGGGAGAAATTAGAACAAATCCAAAGAGATATGATTTATGTAGAAAGCACTAAACAATTAGCTTTTATAGCTAGTGAGCTCACTCTATACTTAAAAAACGTGGCAAGCCAGATTCAACAAGTGGCAAACACGGGGGAAATCACATCCGACATTCTACCCCCAGGGAATTTTTGAGAATAATTAAGAAAATTCATGAGGCAGTGCAAATGTTTATTCTTCCTGTAGAGAATAATTTAGCGGAGTTCTATAGAATGTCATCCATGACTGTTACTAAGTTAAAGGGCAAGTTTTATTTTTCCGTAAAGATACCTGTTAAGAATGAGGATTCAGATTTTCGTTTGTTTGAAGTAAAGTCAATGTGGACACAGACCGTAACAGAGGAATTCGCAACTCGGGTATCGGTTGATCTGCCATATTTTGCTGTGAACCATAGGGACACTTATTGAGCAATCTATATATGGAATTTTTGAAAGCAGAATCTTAAATAACATCATACCTAATAATGTAAAATGGTTTCCATATATTGACGACATAATATGTGTGGCCACGAAAGGAAAATTTAGATAACTTTTTTCGTAGATTGAATAGTTTGGTACCATCAATAAATTTCACTATGGAGCTGGAGAATAATTGTACCCTACCTTTTTTGGACTGTCGCATACATAGATGTAACAATAGTCTCAAGTTTAGTGTATACAGAAAGCCAACGAATATCTCGGCATATGTCCATTACTACTCTAACCAAGGCAACAAAGTTAAGAAATCTGTATTTACTTCTATGTTTTTAAGAGCATTTCGAGTCTGCAGCCCTGAATATATTGATGACGAAATAAATGATATTAGAGCAATAGGTAAAAAACTAAAGTATCCTGAAATTGTGTTAGATGATGCCCTAAGAACAGCAAAAAAGACTTTTTTCGGTAATGATAACAGAAAAAACTACAACACACAAAATTTACTTGTACTACCTTATTGTAATTCTTTTAAAGAAATTCCCCAACTGTTGAAAAACTTCAATGTAAATGTAGCATTTAAGAGTAAAAATACAATAAAAACAGCCTTAATATAGAATTCTCCTGACATTACCAAGGGATGTGTATATCGTATTCCATGCAATGCTTGTGAAAAATACTATATTGGTCAAACTGGTAAAGCCCTAGAAAAGAGAATTGAACAACATAAGAAAAGTGTCAGATATGCTCAAGATAATAATGCACTCTTTGCTCACGTTAGAGATAAAAATCACAATATTAATTGGCCAGGTGCAAAGAAATTGGTTCATTCAAATAACTTAGTGGAAAGAAACATCATAGAGTCCAGTTTCATAAAAGAAACCTTTGAAAACAACTTGAATATTAGTCATGGAATGTATAAACTCGACGCCTTTATATGTAAAGAGATTTATGAGCTATATAAAAAAACATTAACCACTTAATGTAGAATTGAATGTATTGTAAATAATTAACGTTGCTGTGAAATTAATATTTAGACCTAAGCTACCATTCATTAAAGGGTACAATTATTTTATATAGTATGCATAAGTACATTGGCTCTATATAGTGTTATGCTAGATATAAGTATTGATATATACTGTACATGATTATATGTTTAAGATATTAATGTTGTATGTATATAAATGTATATATGCATATAAATGTATGTATGTGTGTGTGTATATATGTGTAAGTATTGATATATACTGTACATGATTATATGTTTAAGATATTAATGTTGTATGTATATAAATGTATATATGCATATAAATGTATGTATGTGTGTGTGTATATATGTGTAAGTATGTATATTTATATGTGTATGTGTCTATATGTATATGTATATATATATATGTGTCTATACGTATATGTATATATATGTGTATGTGTGTATATATATATATATATATATGTGTATGTGTATATATGTATATATATATATATGTGTATGTGTATGTATGTGTATATATATATATATATATATATGTATGTGTATGTATATGTGTATATATGTATATGTATGTGTAAAGGTATGTAAAGGCAGGTGTCTAATGAGCATGGGGTCTCCGCCCACCTGACCCAAGCCTAGGTAGCTGGTAAGGGAGTGTCATTATTCTCTAAATATCTATATGTATGTTCGTACGTTTGCTTTCCCTATAAAATGTAAAGAAACCTCTCTCAATAAATTAGTCCTCTGAAGAAGAAACTAGTCAGGACTTAAGCATATATTTCGTATTTTCATTTTCCCTGTGGTTCTTCTGTATATATATATATATATATATATGATAAATTTTGCACATTTAGACGTGTTTTTCATATTCAAATAAGCCATATATATTTTTGATACATTAATGTCTGGATTCTCTTAACTACCTCGGGATCAAAGCCCAAGGCGAAATCACACAAAGTCAAGAGCTTTGGTCCGGCCGGGAATCGAACCCTGGTCGGCAAGCTTATATAGACAGTGACTAAGACACTTGGCTCTGATCCCGAGGTCGTAAAGAGAATCCAGACAATAATGTATGAAATATATATATGGCTTATTTGAATATATATATATATATATATATGTGTGTGTGTGTGTGTATATATATATATATATATGCGTCTGAACTATGACTGTAATGAAACAGTTAAAATTTTTTATTCAAAAAGGCCCATAAAAAACAAAGGAAATATGAATAAACCACTATATTTCGGCTAATAAACATTGGCGCTCTTCATTATTACTTTACATCCTGAAGAGGTGTAATGTTTATTAGCTGAAATATATATTTCCTGAGTTTCTTTTATGGGCCATTTTGAGGAAACATATATATATATATATATATATATGTATATATATATACATATAGGAAAATATATGAATATATATATATATATATATATATATTTACATATATGGTATATATACATGAATGTATATATATATATATATATATATACATATATATATATATATATATATATGTATATATATGTATAAATACACACACACACACACACACATACATATATATATATATATATATATAGATTTATATTTACTTATATATTCATGTGCGTGTGTGTGTCAGTGTTTGTATATATATATATATATATATATATATATATATATATATATATATATATATATTTATCTATATATATGCATATATATATATATATATATGTATATATATATATATATATATATATATATATAAATAAAAATATATATATTTAAATATACATACATAATATGTATATATATATATATATATATACATATATATATATATATATATATATATATATGTATATATATATATATATATATATATATATATATATATCTATATGTATATATATATTTTTGGGCTCAAGCCATGTCGTCCTGATGGAAGTTCCTATAGGGTAGCTTCCTTGGGAATATTACAACTACGGCGATATTCCCAGAGAATTTACCTTAAGGTACCCAGAATTCTAACTCCTGGAGCGAATATCCCTAATAAAAGAACCAGGGATATCGCGAAATATCAGAGGACGTATTTTTGACATGCCACATGGCAATCTGCACCCCGAACAGAGATAACACTTCGAAGGGGTCAATTGGCAAGAAAACGAAAACGAAAACGAGAAAGAAAAGGAGAGCTGCTCGCAAGGTATATCTCCTCTCCCGTTTCGTAAGCGTGCATTGCGCCGCTCACGGCGCCATCTGCATTTCCTTTTTGCGTAGCTCAACAACTTGGTGGTTTTTCCTGTGTTTCTCGCAATTTTTGGATTTAATCACTTAATTATGCTTTCTCCAACTTCTCCTGCTTCTGATAAGTTGAGTATTATTTCTTTTATGTATAAATGTAGGCCCTTGGTACTTTTCAAAGTGATTAATAGTAATATCTTTGTTACAAGAGCTGTTGCCTACCGGAGGCGTCCTGGACGCTGTCGCTCGCTAGGTATGAGTTATTTAGTTAGCCAGAGCGACGTTCCCGGCTGTTTCGCTTTAATAATTTTAGCCTTTTAGCGTTACATAGGATTTCTTTATATGATGCTTTTAGTATTGTTTGTCTTGGCGAAGGATTCGCTGATTCTGGCCTACGCTAGACCGTGTAGCATAGTCGTTTGGCCCTAGTACTTTCCTGCATGATATTCAGATTTCTGAGTGTTTTGAAATTTATTGAAGCTTTAGGCAGTTTTATACATTTAAGATTATATTGATTTCTTCCAAGATAGTATACGAATGAGTTTCGGTGATTTAGGTAATCGATTCTCTTGGCGCATAGGCTAAGTTGCCTATGGGGCCTTAGTATACTTTCTCACATTCCCCTGTTGTTCGCTGCTCTTCGGAGAAGGTGTGCAATCCCTTTCCCTCTGTTTAAGCCTTGGGCTTAACCCTAGTGGTTTATCTGAATTAACTTTCGATACAACTATATTAGGGTGTTGCTGTTCCTTCCTGTTTCCAGTAAGTCTGGTTTCAGAGAGGGGGCAGAACATCAGAGTTCTTAGTCTGAGTCTGTTATGTCTGGCTTGTGGTTGAGACTCCCTTGCTAGACTGACACAGACATAGAAGGCTTAGCCTCCTTAGGTCACTTTCAAAGGTGTCTGTACGAGATGATTCATTCTTCTTGTGATCTAGCAGACTAGTCCAGTGTTGCTGTTCTCGGTGTCGAGGATAGGATCCTATTTCTGGGAATAGCAACACCTTCCTTGCTTTGGTCCTGCGGGGGTTGGCAAGTATTGCTGGCCTCCCTCCTCGGATCTCCCTTAGGCTAAGATGAGTTTTCTTAGCTGCGGGTGATTCATAACTAAAGCAAGGTTGGTAGGACCCTCTTCGTCCTTTCCCCGTCTTTCCTCTGTAATGGCCTAGCCATTACATTAGTGTCCGTCATTCTACATCTGTACCTAGCATAGGTTAGGATGTGGAGTTGACTTAGTCCCTTGCCGGCCGGCAGAGTGTGCCGGCTGGCAAAGGTCTTCTGCTTTGAGTGCTCCCCGGACCTCTCTTGGTCCCTCATCCATGTTTGTCTGTAGAGCCAGATGGCATTGGTCAGGAAGCCTGAAATTATATTCTCCCCTTCCTTATGTGCACTCTTTCGGGTTGCCGGGCTATGAGGTAGTACAGTCTCTTATCCCTGCATCCATTCTGTTTTCTTCTAATTTTGTACCCTAGCCGGCTGCCGGCCTAAGTGGCCGGTAGCCGGGCAGTCGGAGTTCTCTGGTTCTTTTGCTGCTGGCCGGCATCGGTTGTATACCTTTGCCGGCCGGCTATTATCACGCCATTGTCTGCCGGTCGCTACGAGTGGTGGCCGGCAGCCAGGTGCTACCTTGTGTAGTTGCTGGCCGGCAGTATTGCCGGCCGGCACTTGCAGGTGCCGGCCGGCAGTAACATGCATTTGAACCAGCGTTCTGCCGCCTTATAGCTCTTAAGTAGTATACTTTAGATCTAGTTAAGATATGTGCCGGCCAGCAAGTGCCGGCTGGCACATTACCTTCTATACTGTAACCAGTATTCTTCAGTATAGTATATACTGTAGGGAGAAAACTATAGTATAGTATTGTTACAACACTGCGTTTTCTAACACTCCTGTGTTATCTTGCACAGCCCTTTGGTATTGCCTTACAGATAAAGAAAGTGAGTTCTTTCTTGTCTACTATCCGGTATTTTAAAATCATCCTTTAGGTGTGAGCTACACCTGTTTCCTATGGAAATTTTTCATTAGTTGCTCTAACATAGATTAACCATACGATTTTATTATATGGAAGGTTGCAGCAATTGTCTTTGCTGGAAACACAAGTGTGTGTCTTTCCTTTCTGTTTAATTATGAAGCTATGTATATCCAGTGATATGTAGTTCACCTGATACTCATGGAAATTTCTTCTCTTTACAGGAGGACCATCCGAAGTGTGGAAGCGTCTTCTGCAACGTCCGCAGCAAGAACTTCTGCGGACATGATTTGTGTAGGAGGCACGCAGCATGCGCTGTCTCCAAAGGTGATCTCCGGTTTTGGGACCCGCAGGTATGTACCGTGTGCACAAACCTGATTGCTGAGGCTTTTGATTCCCCTAGGACGGCGGAGTCAAGGGATGCAGCAAGGGAGAAGCTTCGTGCCTGGGTAAGGGGTTTCCAGAAGAACACCTCTGGGCCCTATCTTCCAAGTGAGAAGATGAGGGCTTACCTTTTCCCCAGAGCGTCAGCTGAGGCAGTGATTCCCCAGCCTCAAGTGGAGATACCGGTAGTTCAGATCCCTGTGGATGCTGAAGTCGCGGTCGCCCTGCAGGACATCCAGTTAGACGACAGGATGTCGGAGGTGTCTGAGCGTCTGGAAGAGGACCTTCTGGCAGAAGACCTGGATGAAGATCAGGCTCCAGACATTGAAGAGGAAGAGGACGACGAGATGTCGGCTACTCCGGTTCAGGCCTCTGAACCTATTCCCTCAACATCGTCCGCTCTCCCAGAAGAGCTGGGAAAGACCCTTTCCTCCATCATTGGAATGATCCAACAGATGCAGAGGGAGAATAATGAGAAGACGGCTACAATGTAGCTGGAGATGCGGAGACTTGAAGCATCACGTGGGCCCCAGAAGAGGCTCAGCGTTAAAGACCTTCCCTTGTGCTCTGATGCTAACCCTTGGAGGTATGCTGAGCACATGCCGATGACGACTGGAAAGATCGTCATGTCGGAGAAGTTGGGCTCAGTTCCCCTTGAGGAGGTGGAATTCTGGCCCAGCAAGGGGTCGTATCCGGACTGTTATGTCCGTCTGAGGAAGGAACCAGCTTCAAAGGAGGAGACAGAGCCGAAAGAGGTCATAGTTATGGACAATGCTAAGGCTCAAGCTTTGCTATTGTGGTCGATGAAAGAGAGGGGCTTCACAAACTCAAAGGTTCCTGCTTTGAGTAAAAAGCCCCCTTCCTTTGTGTCTTCTCCTGCTAGAGCCTTCCCCTTTATGCAGAAAGGGTTTGCGGCTGTGCTAAAAGCAGTCGAGGCTGGTAAGCCATGCCCCTCCTTGGAGGAGTGTAAACCTTTGTCTCTGGCCCTACCCATGGACCACAAGGACTGGAAGGACGTCCATCTTACCTTTTCAGTCGGGAAATTGGAGGCTGATATTGCCGGACGTCAGTTCAGTGAGAACCTCCCCAAGCTGTCTGACTTTCTTTTGCGAAGGGAGCTCAAGACGAAAGAAAGACTGGCTGCCTCAATGTCTCTTCAAACCACTCTTGAGACAATGGCAAGTGACCCCAAGGTTCATGAAATGTTCATGGTAGTGCCTAAGATTCATCTGGCCACAGTGACGAAGGACCTTTACAGCTTCGTCAAGGCGAGGAGAGCTTGTAGGGAGTTCGTGGTCGCCTCGGCTGCGGTGAGGCACGAGCCAAGGAAACTAATCTCCTCCAACATTTGGGGCAAAGACCTTTTCCCTTGCGAATCGGTCAAGGAGGTTGTAGATAAGGACGCCACGGAGAATAGAAACCTTCTCCAGAAGTGGGCCTTATCTCTCAAGAGAAAGTCTTCCCCGGATGAGGGTCCCCAACCAAAGAGGAAGACTAAGAAGACTACGCTACCCTCTCGGCCAGCCAAGCCATTCAGACAGCAACAGCAACAGCAATTGCCTATGAATTCAGTGCCCCAGATGGTGGCACAAACCCCGATCACATTCCAGTGGGTACCCCAAGCCGTGTCGACGCAGTCCCCGGCATTTAACCCAACGTTCGAAGGGCAGTCAACTACCTTTCGAGCAAAGCCTAGAGGAGCAGCCGGAGGCTCGTCTAGGCGCCCCTCAAGGGGGAGGGGATTCAGGGGTGGTCGCGGTCAGGGAGGCAAGACCTCAGGACAGCAGTCAAAGTGAGGTGATACCAGTAGGAGGGAGACTTCAGAATTTTCGGGATCGGTGGACCTTCGATCCCTGGGCTCACAGCCTACTCAAGAATGGACTGGGTTGGAGCTGGTACAGCACTCCACCCCCGTGCCCTCGATTTTTTCAACACTCCACCCCTGTTCTGGAGGAGTATATTCAAGAACTGTTGGAGAAAAAAGTGATCCGAAGGGTAAAGTCCATCAAATTCCAAGGGAGGCTGTTTTGTGTTCCCAAGAAGGACTCAGAAAAACTCAGAGTCATTCTGGACTTGTCGCCACTCAACAAGTTCATAGTGAACTGCAAGTTCAAGATGCTAACACTGCAACACATAAGGACCTTACTGCCCAAGAGGGCATTTACTGTCTCCATAGATTTGTCAGACGCCTATTGGCACGTTCCAATCAATCGCCGTCTCTCCCCCTACCTAGGGTTCAAGCTACATCGAAGACTCTACGCCTTCAAAGCCATGCCATTCGGGCTAAACATAGCCCCAAGGATCTTCACGAAGCTTGCGAGCGTAGCTCTCAAACAATTACGCCTAAAGGGAATCCAGGTGGTAGCCTACCTGGACGACTGGCTGGTGTGGGCAGCATCCAAGACGGAATGCTTGCAAGCTTCTCTGCAGGTGATCCAGTTCCTAGAGTATCTAGGCTTCAAGATCAACAAAAAAAAGTCTCGACTTTCTCCATCTCAAAAGTTCCGGTGGTTGGGAATCCACTGGGACCTAGTGTCACACCGATTCTCCATCCCGGCGAAGAAGAGGAAGGAGATAGCTGGCTCTGTCAAGAGACTTCTGGATTCCGAAAGGATATCAAGACGCAAACAGGAGAGAGTGCTGGGTTCTCTCCAGTTTGCTTCAGTAACAGACCCGGTGCTAAGAGCACAGCTAAAGGATGCAACAGGAGTTTGGAGAAATTATGCATCAAACGCGCGAAGAGATCTGAGAAGACCAGTTCCGCTTCGTCTACGTACTCTTCTCAGGCTTTGGTCCCAATCCAGGCAACTAAAGAAGTCGGTACTTCTTCAGCCACCTCCCCCTCGTTGACTATTCACACAGACGCCTCGAAGGAGGGGTGGGGAGGTCATTCTCATCGGAAGAAGGACTAAGGGACTTGGTCCAATCTATTCAAGACATTTCACATAAACTTTCTGGAGGCTATGGCAGTACTCCTTACCTTGAAGAGAGTCTCCCCGCGTCGCTCGACCCACATAAAGTTGGTGCTGGACAGCGAGGTGATTGTGAGATGCTTGAATTGACAAGGATCAAGGTCACCACCTCTCAACCAGGTGATGTTGGCCATCTTTCGACTGGCGGAAAAGAAGAAGTGGTACCTGTCGGCAGTTCACCTTCAAGGAGTCCGCAATGTGACAGCGGACGCTCTATCCAGGCTCACACCTATAGAGTCGGAATGGTCCCTAGACGCAGGATCATTCTCCTTCATCTTGAGTCAAGTCCCAGAACGGCAGATAGACCTCTTTTTGACGAAAGACAACAAGAAGTTACCCCTTTACGTGTCCCCGTACGAGGATCCCTTGGCGGAAGCAGTGGACGCGATGTCCCTCGACTGGAACAGATGGTCCAGGATTTACCTGCTCCCTCCTCACAACCTTCTGTTGAGAGTCCTCAACAAACTGAGATCCTTCAAGGGAGTAGCGGCAATAGTGGCTCACAAGTGGCCGAACAGCGTGTGGTTCCCTCTGGCATTGGAACTACGGCTGAAGTTTCTACCGCTACCAGATCCAGTTCTGACCCAGCGAGTCCAGAAGTCGACTGTCTGCGCTTCATTACAGAAAACCAGGACTCTGCAGCTCATGATTTTCTCTCCCTAGCGGTGAGAAAGCGTTTCGTGATTTCGAAAGACAGCATAGACTTCCTAGAGGAATATAAGTGCAAATCTACTAGAAGGCAATATGAGTCATCTTGGAGAAAATGGGTGGCCTTTGTCAAAGCGAAGAATCCGCAAGAGATATCGACGGACTTCAGCTTATCTTTCTTCATCCACCTCCATGGTCAAGGTTTAGCAGCTAACACGATTTCAACGTGTAAATCTGCTTTGACGAGACCCATTTTATATGCCTTCTAGGTCGACCTCGCTAACGAGATTTTTAATAACATTCCGCAAGCCTGTGCTAGGCTCAGACCTTCAGCACCTCCAAAGCCCATTTTATGGTCTTTAGATAAAGTTCTTCATTTCGCTTCACTGTTGAACAATGAGGAGTGTGCGTAAAGGATTTGACCCAAAAAGCAATTTTCCTATTTGCACTCGCATCCGGGGCCAGGGTTAGTGAGATTGTAGCCCTCTGGAGAGAGAAAG
>NC_090758.1:50075178-50078667 GCF_036898095.1 Palaemon carinicauda
TGTATGAACGGAGATGTTCAAAATCCATACAATTAAAGAAATTTAAGGATGAGTCAAGTTTCCTCGGATCGTGACCTGCGGGTGTACTGTCAGGATCCGCTCTGCGAATAAAATATGTGATTTTAGCTCTGAGTTGATTCAGAGATAAATTTGAGCCTGATGTTTCTCCCCTGAATAGTTGACCACCCTTGAAGTCTGAAGTTCTACGAAGATAGACCTTTAGGCATTCCACTGGACATAGAGATGCATATTCTTTCAGAGGGCAGATTCTCCAGGGACCCCACCTGTTGTTGGGTAACTCATTTCTTGGCGAGAAACGTAGGATCCGGAAACAGGTTCAGTTCTCCCCCATCCAGGAACTGAACACAACCTGCCTCTCTCGAGAGGGCTACAATCTCACTAACCCTGGCCCCGGACGCGAGTGCAAATAGGAAAATAACTTTTTGTGTCAAATCCTTTAACTCACACTCCTCATTGCTCAACAGAGAAGCGAAATGAAGAACTTTGTCTAAAGACCATGAAAATGGGCTTTGGAGGTTCTGAAGGTCTGAGCCTAGCGCAGGCTTTCGGAACTTTATTAAAGATCTCGTTACCGAGGTCGACCTGGAAGGCATATAGAATGGGTCTTGTCAAAGCAGACTTACACGCCGAAATCGTGTTAGCTGCCAACCCTTGACCATGGAGGTGGATGAAGAAAGATAAGCAGAAGTCTGTCGAGATCTCATGCGGATTCTTCGCCTTGACAAAGGCCACCCATTTTCTCCTAGATGACTCATATTGCATTCTAGTAGATTTGCACTTATATTCCTCTAGGAAGTCTATGCTGTCTTTCGAAATCCCGAAACGCTTTCTCACCGCTAGGGAGAGAAAATCATGAGCTGCAGGGTCCGGGTTTTCTGTAATGAAGCGCAGACAGTCGACTTCTGGACTCGCTGGGTCAGAACTGGATCTGGTAGCGGTACAAACTTCAGCCGTAGTTCCAATGCCAGGGGGAACCACACGCTGTTCGGCCACTTGTGGGCCACTATTGCCGCTACCCCCCTTGAAGGATCTCAGTTTGTTGAGGACTCTACACAGAAGGTTGTGAGGAGGGAACAGATAAATCCTGGACCATCTGTTCCAGTCGAGGGACATCGCGTCCCACTGCTTCCGCTAAGGGGCCTCATACGGGGACACGTACAGGGGCAACTTCTTGTTGTCTTTCGTCGCAAAAAGGTCTATCTGCAGTTCTGGGACTTGATTCAGAATGAAGGAGAATGATCCTGCGTCTAAGGACCATTCCGACTCTATCGGTGTGAACCTGGATAGAGCGTCCGCTGTCACATTGCGGACTCCTTGAAGGTGAACTGCCGACAGGTACCACTTCTTCTTTTCCGCCAATCGGAAGATGGCCAACATCACCTGGTTGAGAGGTGGTGACCTCGATCCTTGTCGATTCAAGCATCTCACAACTACCTCGCTGTCCATCACCAACCTTATGTGGATCGAGTGACGCGGGGAGACTTTCTCTAAGGTAAGGAGCACTGCCATAGCTTCTAGAAAGTTTATGTGAAAGGTCTTGAATGGCTTGGACCAAGTCCCTGGACTTTTTTCCGATGAGAGTGACCTCCCCATCCCTCCATCGAGGCGTCTGAGTGAATCGTCACCGACGGGGGAGGTGGCTGAAGAAGAACCGACTTCTTTAGATGTCTGGTTTAGGACCAGGGCCTGAGAAGAGTACGTAGCCGAAGCGGAACTGGTCTTCTCAGATCTCTTCGCGCGTTTGATGCATAACTTCTCCAAACTCCGGTTGCATCCTTTAGCTGTGCTCTTAGCATTGGGTCTGTCACCGAAGCAAACTGGAGAGAGCCCAGTACCCTTTCCTGTTCGCGTCTTGATATCCTTTCGGAATCTAGATGTCTTTTGACAGAACCCGCCTATCTCCTTCCTTTTCTTCGCCGGGATGGAGAAACGGTGTGACATTAGGTCCCAGTGGATTCCCAGCCACTGGAACTTTTGAGATGGAGAAAGTCGAGATTTTTTTCTGTTGATCTTGAAGCCTAGATACTCTAGGAACTGGATCACTTGACTGGAAGCTTGCAAGCATTCTGTCTCGGATGATGCCCACACCAGCCAGTCGTCCAGGTAGGCTACTACCTGAATTCCCTTTAGGCGTAATTGTTTGAGAGCTACGCTTGCAAGCTTCGTGAAAATCCTTTGGGCTATATTTAGCCAAAATGGCATGGCTCTGAAGGCGTATAGTCTTCGTTGTAGCTTGAAACCTAGGTAGGGGGAGAGGCGACGGTGATTGGAACATGCCAATAGGCGTCTGACAAGTCTATGGAGACGGAATATGCCCTCTTGGGCAGTAAGGTCCTTATGTGTTGCAGTGTTAGCATCTTGAACTTGCAATTCACTATGAACTTGTTGAGTGGCGACAAGTCCAGAATGACTCTGAGCTTCTCCCGAGTCTATCTTGGGAACACAAAACAGCCTCCCTTGGAATTTGATGGACTTCACCCTTCGGATCACTTTTTTCTCCAACAGTTCTTGAACGTACTCCTCCAGAACGGGGGTGGAGTGTTGGAAAAACCGAGGGCACGGGGGTGGAGTGCTGTACCAGCTCCAGCCCAGTCCGTTCTTGAGTAGGCTGTGAGCCCAGGGATCGAAGGTCCAACGATCCCGAAAATTCTGAAGTCTCCCTCCTACCGGCATCATCTCACTTGGACTGCCGTCCTGAGGTCTTGCCTCCCTGACTGCGACCACCCCTGAATCTCCTTCTCCTTGACGGGCGCCTAGACGAGCCTCTGGCTGCTCCTCTAGGCTTTGCTCGAAAGGAAGTCGACTGTCCTTCGAACGTTGGGGTGAATGCCGTGGACTGTGTCGACACGGCCTGGGGTACCCACTGGAATGTGGTCGTGGTTTGTGCCACCATCTGGGGCACTGAAGGCAATGGCAATTGCAGTTGCTGTTGCTGTTTAAGAGGCTTGGCTGGCCGAGACGGTAGGCCTAGTCCTCATAGTCTTCCTCTTTGGTTGAGGACCCTCATCCGGGGAAGACTTTCTTTTGATAGCCAGGCCCCACTTCTGGAGAAGGTTTCTATTCTCAGTGGCGGCCTTATCAACAACTTCTTTGACCAATTCGGTAGGGAAAAGGTCTTTGCCCCAAATGTTGGAGGAGATTAGTTTCCGTGGCTCGTGCCTCACCGTAGCCGAGGTGAACACG
Source organism: Palaemon carinicauda (assembly GCF_036898095.1). Taxonomy (NCBI): domain Eukaryota; kingdom Metazoa; phylum Arthropoda; class Malacostraca; order Decapoda; family Palaemonidae; genus Palaemon; species Palaemon carinicauda. The sequence continues at coordinate 50,078,383 of NC_090758.1, forward strand.
AACTCCCTACAAGCTTTCCTCTCCCCTGACGAAGCTATAAAGATCCTTCGTCACTGTGGCCAGATGAGTCTTGGCCACTACCATGAACATTTTCATGGACCTTGGGGTCACTTGCCATCGTCTCAAGAGTATTCTGAAGAGACATTGAGCCAGCCAGTCTTTCTTTTGTCTCGAGCTCTCTCCGCAAAAGAAAGTCAGACAGCTTAGGGAGGTCTCCGCCGAACTGACGTCCGGCAATATCAGCCTCCAACTTCCCAACTGAGAAAAGTAAGATGGACGTCCTTC
>NC_090758.1:50079167-50099167 GCF_036898095.1 Palaemon carinicauda
AATATTGTGTTTTCATCACCTTTCAATTTTTATTCATTTTATACTAATCTCCATTGATAATGTCATATGATATGTCCCTTATATTCCCTTAAAGTTCTGGACGGAATCTGTAGAGCAAAAGCTCTTCAGGAAAAAGTTCTCTCTCTCTCTCTCTCTCTCTCTCTCTCTCTCTCTCTCTCTCTCTCTCTCTCTCTCTCTCTCTCTCTCTCTCTTGGGAGGTGAACAAAGACAATATCCTTACAAAGTCCTTCAAAGGGACAACGCCAGGCAATGAAAAAAAAAAATAATCTCAATAACAGTCTGACAGGTGAGTTCTTTGTGTAATGTCTTGTTCTCTATATGATTAGTTGTAACATTAAAGTAAACTTATCAGAAATAAATTAATTTTTATGAACTTATATATTAAAATGGATATGCTTTGCTGCTCAAGAATAATATTATTATAGGTAATCAATTTATTTCTCGATTTAATGATCAAATTAAAGGAACATCAAACAGAGCTGTTTATTGCAGAGATTCTGTCTTTTGTAAAACACTTGCAGTTTGTAATGCCCTCATATATTGATGCTATTTTCAATTGCAGATCAGATGGAATGGTAGAACAAAAGACTGACTGACTGACTGACTGATTGACTGACTGATGGTGCAGAGGGAGATTGTTCATCGTCATCTGCTGGACCTAAGAAAAGCTGATATGTTAGACCAGCGTCTGTCAGACCCATTGAGTCAACATCTGATCAGAAGAGAAGGAACACAGAGCTGAAGGACATTGCAGAACAGAAACATAAGATGACGTAGGATTTTTATGGTAAGAATTTTGAGTTATTTCTTTTTAATGAATTGTATGAAATGGATATGATAAGGAGTTACTACTTTTAAAGAATTGAATGAAAAGAGTAATATTTGTAGTTACTACTCCTAAAGAAATGAACAGAAAGAGTAATATTTCGAGTTAATATTTCAAATACATTTACAGAGAAGAGTAACGTTAACATTCATTACTTATATTCATATTGAATGTGAATCTCGAAAAGAATGTATACAATTAGACTTATTTTGAATCTTTTAACTTTCGAGCATTTTCATTATATAAACCAATAGAAATTTGATTATGTTTTATATATATATATATATATATATATATATATATATATATATATATATATATATATATCTATCTATCTATCTATCTATCTATCTATATATATATATATATATATATATATATATATATATATATATATATATATATATATATATATATATATATATCTGCGTAAGACAGACAAAGGTAGAATACATCGGGTGTGTCTCTCTTCTTCTCATGCAGACAAAGAGAAAGAATGGGAGGGAGGAACACAGGAGTAATTATGACCAAATGTCTACAATAATTGCAGATTGTGGTTCTTTTTCTGTTATGTCTTTAATTAGTTAGTTTTCAAAAAGAGAAGTAAACATTGTCTCTGGGTTTTCAGACAATTCATTATCATTTTTAGATAACAATAACAAAAGGTAACTATATATAATAATATGAAGGTATTGTATTTATTTAATCTATTTAGCACTGATCCTTAAGCAAGAGGCAGTTAATAGTTTTGTTTTCTGAAGTATATTTTTGTATGTTTGTATATTCTCCTTTTAGTATTTGCATCAGCTAGTCCTTCCTAGCAAAGTCCAGAGCTACACCTTACCCAGGGTTTCAGAGGACAGGGCCGACAAGGGAAGCTCCAATCGAGGCCTCGCGGAACTGTGTGAAGTATTTACTCACTCTGACTATGGCGGCTCTCCTCATCTAGAGCTTTTACTTTGGAGGATGGGCACTCTGCATCCATCAAGCAAAAGAGCGGAAGGGGCAAGTTTCTGTTAACGATTTTGCAGACATTATCTGCATTCTGGAACCAGAATCTGACATCAGGGTGCAGCTCCCAGAAAGGTCTACATTTGGTCTTCTTTAGAGTTATCTTCCTCTTCTTTGTATAGAGTCTCATGTCTACAACTCTTTATTTTACCATTTTTTATATTAAGTAATTAGTCAAGGCAAAATTATATTTATCAGAAGTAAATAAGTTTTGATAAACTTACCTGTTAAGTGTCTTATGTGTAACTTCAATCCTGCAAAAAATTGCATTTAATATTAAATTTATCTGCTTTGCCACTACACAATCTTATTAATTTAGTTGATCAATCTTGTTTGGCAATTTAGGATCAGCAAGATTTCTGTTGCAGAGATTTTATCTTTTGCAATGCGCTTGAACTCTGTGATTGATGCTGTTTCCTTTCACAGATCAGATGTACAGGAAAAAAAGGAGACCAACTGACTGACTGACTGAATAACTCATACACTGGGATATTGTTCATCGTCATCTGTTGGACTCAAGAGAAGCTGACATATTCGACCAGCGTCAGTCAAAACCCTTCGGTCAAATTCTGGTGAGAAAAAAAAAGGTAATGGTTTTAAGGAAAAGACTTTGGAGTCACTACTTCAAATGAATTGAAGGAAACAAATTACATTTATTACTCTTAAAGAGATAAATGAAAAGAAAACAAAAATTCCTTTGGAATTTTTTGTAAAAGTTTTCTATATTGTCATTATTATTATTACCATTATTGTTATCATTACTATTATTCATGATGAATAATGTTTTTTTCGAGAATCTACTACATTAGAACAATTTTGAAAACTTTTTATATTCCCGTACTTTCTTGTACTTAATTTGATATTAATTTTTCCTCTGTTTCTTTTAGTTGGAAGTAAAGGTTAATATTTTCATTAAATCAGCAGAGAAAAAAGGGAAAGAGTTTGGATATCTCACTTCTGCAGTACAGACAGACAGACAGACAGACAGAGAGGAATACACAAGTAATTATTAACAATAATTCCATTCCTCTCTTTCTCCAAATGTCTACAAATAATTATAACTTGAAGTGTTTATTCTGTTCTGTCCTAAATTATTCTGTTGTTTCTGTTTCAGAGACAAAAGTAAACATTCATGTAGGGTTTCAAACATTCAACTTTGGTCTTTAGAGAATCACTAAATATTACCTATTGCTAATAGGTTTAGTATATGGATTTTACTGAATGTGTTTGTCTTCAGTCTTTAGGCAAGATGCATTTAACATATTTTTTTAAAAAAGGAGATTAGTTTTATGTTTATTGTATGATTTCAGGAGAATTCCTTGATGAGTTTCTCTTTGGAAATTCATCCATTTCTTGCAATGGCGCTTGCATCAGCCTTCTGGTGAGAGGTCGTTCTAATACGCCAACTTTTTCTGGGATTTTATTCAGGAGTTTAAGCAGTGTGCATCCAGCCAGTAGTTGGGCAGCAGTGGAGACACTTTCTCTTGAGGGATATTGAGAAATTTTTACAATGTGCTGCAAAACTGCAAGAGACTGTAAATGGCCGGAAATAGATTCTGACATCAGGGAGCAAAACTAAGATAGATTACCTGATAGATTGATGGTTGTGAGTACCTGACTCAGTCATTCTTCAACCCTATCTTTTTAAAGTAATCCTCCTTTTCTTTGCATAAAACCTCTTAACACTCAAATATTCTGCTCCAGGTTCTGTTTTTCTCGTCTTGGGAAACATTTATGAATTATAAGACTTAGTATGATGAAGCCATTTGGCTCTGAATTGACCTTTGGTTATTGAGTTTTTTTTTCCTTATAAAAATTATACTCTCAAACAGGTAACGGGAAAACTGAAAGATACAACCCTTTATTTATTATCCGTCCTTCAATTGCTATTTTATATCCTTCGTGAGAAATCCTTGGGATTATTTACTTGCAGGTTCACATCGAGTTTTCTCTGCGCACCAGATATATTTCTCTCCTTGAGAAAAGAGATGAGGAAATCTTCTTCCCAACAAATCATCCTGAATCCGCTTGAGTGATCATTGCAGCCTCTTGGTTGATCGGAACTCGAAAGAACTCAACTGATCAGCAGTTTGGTCACCGTCTTAAGGTAAGTGCCATCGGTGCTTAACCTTTCATCAGCAGACAAGTGAAGTGACCCAAGTAATGAATTAATGGTTGAGGTAATAGATTAAAGGAATTATTCAGTAAGCAATACAAATATCATAACATTTAAAGGAAAAAGTCTACAATGATACCAAAAAAATGGTGACATCTGAATATATAAACATATGAATGTAATAATAATAATAATAATAATAATAATAATAATAATAATAATAATAAGAGTAGTAGTAGTAGTAGTGATAATGATAATAATAATAATAATAATAATAATAACAATAATAGTAGTAGTAGTAGTAGTAGTAGTAGTAGTAGTAGTAGTAGTAGTAGAAGTTTTAGTAGTAGTGATAATAATAATAATAATAATAATAATAATAATAATAATAATAGTAGTTGTTGTAGTAATAATAATAATAACAATAATACTAATGATAGTAGTTGTTGTAGTAATAATAATAATAACAACAATAATAATAATAATAATAATAATAATAATGATAATAATAATAATAATAATAATAACAATAATAATTAAGCTCCCCCCCCCTCTCTCTCTCTCTCTCTCTCTCTCTCTCTCTCTCTCTCTCTCTCTCTCTCTCTCTCTAGCAGATGTTCACATATAATACATGAAAAATTATTTATGTGGGAATTCAGTAAGTAGTAACAGTTTATCTCCTCTGACGGCGTAACACAGCCAAGTCCTCGGCATCATTTTAGCTAAGCAGCTGACTCACATTTGAATAGTAATGTGTCATTTTGTTCCTCAAACATAGTTTTACGTCTCAGCTGTCCTCGTGAACTGGAGTCCCAAATCAATTATATGTGTGATGGGTGTGAATGTCATAAGCCAGTGGTTCCCAAACTATCTTACCTGACGCCCCCTTTTTGCTTCCAGGAGACCCGTACGCCCCCCCCCCCCCCTCCTCTTTTACTTATATGAAATGATTCTTACATTTATTTCCTAGCATTGTACAGGAAAACAGATTTCTGTTTGTATTACATTTTAATCATGAAAGCCACTCAAACAAATAATAGTACATTCCAGTAACTAAAAACGAAACATTTGGTTCAAAGTGAGCGAAAAAAAGTTTGAACATTAGCAAATTGGAAAAATTGAGTTACAATTTTAAGAATAGATAATTTGAAAACATGGCATATAATATTTAGAAATACTTATGAGACTAAGGCACAATTTCTGGTCAAATTTAGTGAGATGGATGGTTGTATGTAATGACAGATATTTGTTCTTTTAATGATTTTATTATTCTATTAAACAAGTAATCCCCTCTGAAGGTCCAGCACTTTGCTGCAGTAGAGGGGCTTGAGTGTCCCAATGATGGGCTGGGCAATGGCGGAGGGGTAGTTTATCCACCCTGGCAGGCTCAACCATACCGCTAATGCCAGTTCTGAGAGACCAGACCATGACTGGACCCCTATAGGCCTTCTCCTTTATTTTAAGATAGGCAAAGGCTAGGAGAAGGAAAACTCCAAAATCAAACCAAACAAGACCCCAACGGCGGAGCTTCCCAGCACCGGCGGAAGAGGGCAATGCCTGTCGGGCAGGCAACAAGGCGGGCCTTGACATAACAAGAACCCGGCAGCCCGATGCAACCAACATCGGAGAAGCCGCCTGTCTCATATGTCTTGAGCAGCGGTGAAAATGATGTGGGCCAAGTGTGTGTGCGTGGCCATTGCAAAGCCACGACCACCCAAAACAAAATACCTAGCTACTGGCATTCTGTCGTTTCCTCCACCCTTCTTCATCTCTTTCTCACCATCATCATCATCACCACCACCAGCAAGTCCTGAGGCGAGAGCACTGTGGGTGAAGGGGGCATGCCTGGATAGCTGGAAGCCCTTAGCCCACGACTGCACTCAGGCGGCGAGTCTAAGATTCAGTCGCTCTCTGGTGACGGTGCCGTGACACCAGAGTTCGGCAGCTGGACCCGTGACTGGGCTGGCCTATTGAGGACACCGCAGCCCACCCCACATGGGGAGGCCCCTAGAAAAGGTGGGGTAAACATCGGACACGGCAAACCCGTCTGGTCAGCTCACCGCGGCTGGCGGACATCCCAATAATGCGGTCGAAATAACAAGAAAAAAATATTAACCTTAGGTGCGTGGAACATCCGCACCCTCCAAGACGTGACGAACACCAACCGCCCGGAACGACGTACAGCCCTCGTCTGCAAGGAGCTAGCCCGCTTCAATGTTGATGTGGCGGCTCTTAGCGAGACCAGACTACCCGAAGAGGGCAACATCAGGGAAGCTGGAACAGACTACACCATCTTCTGGAAAGGCAAGGCCCTAGAGGAGCCTCGCATCCACGGTGTCGGCTTCGCCATCCGTTCCCAGCTAGTGCAGCAGCACAACCTCGCTCCCAAGGCCATCAGTGAGCGCCTGATGACTGTCCGCATCCCCATCACGCGGGACAGACATCTCACCCTGATCTCTGTCTACGCCCCGACTATGACCTCAACCGATGATAACAAAGCTGCCTTCTACACCCAGCTCGACCGCACCATCCAGGCAGTGCCCGCCAATGACAAGCTCGTTGTGCTTGGCGACTTTAATGCCCGAGTAGGCAAAGACCATCGCCTGTGGGAGGGAATCATCGGGTGCCATGGCATTAGAAATTGCAACGCCAATGGCCAACTCCTACTGGGTCTGTGTGCAGAACACCAACTTGTGGTAACCAACACCATCTTCCAGTTACCAAAGCGACAAAAGACCACAAGGAGACACCCACGGTCTAAACACTGGCACACCCTGTACTACGTCCTGACCAGAGCCAGAGACCGAGGAGACGTCCGCATCACCCGATCCATGCCCGGAGCGGACGACTGCTGGACGGACCACAGACTCCTCATCTCCCGACTCTCCGTGACGACCCTACGACCACCCAGAAGGGCACCTGACAGCGTACCACACCAACGCTTTGATTGTAGTAAGCTCCGCCACCCACAGGTGGCACAGAACTACAAGGAGGCCTGCGAACAATACCTCGCAGACCCTGTGGGTCAGGCCACTGTCGAGCACCATTGGACCACCCTCAGAAACGCCATGGCCCGTGCCGCGGAGGAAACACTAGGCTTCACCACCAAGAAACGGCAGGATTGGTTTGATGAGAATGATGCTACCATCTCTCTTCTCATTGAAACCAAACGACAAGCACGCCTGACTTTGGAAAACCAACCAACAGCAGCTAACAAATGTGCTCACAAGGTGGCTGAAGCTGGTTGCCAAAGAGGTATCCGTGAAGCCCAGAACACCTGGTGGCAAAGAAAAGCTGCAGAAATACAGAGTTTCGCTGACCAACGTGACCTGCGCAGCTTCTATGCAGCAACAAAAGAAATATTCGGTCCCACACGGTCATCAGTGGGCAGCCTGAAGGACGCGGATGGGGCCACGACCATCACCGACAGCGAGGGCATCCTGGCCAGGTGGAGGTCTCACTTTGAGAACCTCCTCAATGACCAAGCAGACACCCCAGACGATCTCCTGCGAATGACCCCGCAGCATCCCGTCCGTCACTGGATGGCACTACCACCCTCCATCCATGACTTCAACAAGGCCCTGCAGCGCATGAAGCCCGGCAAAGCCCCAGGGCCAGACAACATCCCGTTGGAGCTCCTCACTCACGGTGGCCCCGGCTTGAGGAACCGTTTGATGCTCCTTATACTGAAAATATGGGAGACCAAGACCCCCCCCCCAGTGACTTCCGCGATGCAAACATCACTACCATCTTCAAGAAGGGAGACAGGGAGAACTGTAACAACTACCGGGGAATATCACTACTAAGCATCGCGAGTAAGATTTTCGCTCGGATTCTCCTTGACCGCCTCCTTATTCTCGCAGAAGACGTCCTGCCAGAGTCCCAGTGCGGCTTTCGACCTTCCCGCGGGACCATAGACATGATCTTCTGTGCGCGACAACTACAAGAGAAGAGCCTCGAACAACAACAGCCCATAATGTTCATCTTCTGGGATTTGAAAAAGGCCTTCGACAAAGTACCTCGACCTGCCATGTGGGCTGTCCTCAAAAGATATGGCTGCCCACCCGATTTTGTCGAGCTGGTGCGTGCCCTCCATGACGGAATGGTTGGGAGAGTCTGCCACCAGAACTCTCTTTCAGACCCATTCCCCATCAACGGCGGCCTGAAGCAGGGCTGTGTTCTGGCCCCGACGTGTTTCTCGCTATACACCGCGGCAATGCTCAACGAGATTCCCCCAGACACACCCTCAGTCGACCTACGTTTCCGCATGGATGGAGGCGCTTTCAACCTCGCTAGACTCCGCGCCAGAACCAAGACCACCTTGTGTGCAGTGCGAGAACTGCAGTATGCTGACGACAATGCCACCCCAGGTCAGACGGCAGAGGACCTGCAGTCATTAGCTGATGCATACAACTCTGCCTACGAACGTTTTGGGATGCAAGTCAACTCAGACAAAACCAAGACCCTCGTCCAACATCCACCAGGACTGATGCTCCCCAACTTCAATACCACAGTGAATGACCAACCGTTAGAACAGGTGGACCAGTTCTCCTACCTAGGGAGCATCCTAACATCAGCTCCCACAAGCAAAAAGGACGTGGAGAACAGGATCAGGGCAGCCCACTCCGCCTTTGGCCGACTCAACCGCCGCGTATTTAACAACCACGCACTGACAATGACCACCAGAATAATGGTGTTCAGGGCAGTAGTCCTCTCCACGCTCCTGTATGCATGTGAAACATGGACGCTATATAGTAACGATCTTAAAAATCTAGAACGCTTCCAACAAATGAAACTGAGGCAGATCTTGAAAATCCCCTGGGAGAGCCACACCACCAACATTGAAGTCTTAGAACGTGCCTCGCTGTCCAGCGTGGAGGCCACCATCATCCACCACCGCCTCCGCTGGATAGGACACGTGCATAGGATGGATCCATCTAGGCTCCCAAAGAAAATATTCTACGGAGAACTGACCCAGGGCACCAGACCACGAGGAGCCCCGAAAATGCGCTATAAAGATCAACTAAAGCGCACCCTGGCTCTAACTGACATCGATCCTTCCTCATGGGAAGAAACAGCCAGGGATAGGAAAACCTGGAGGAGTACAGTACACCATGGCACCGTGGACTTCGAGGAGAGGAGGAGACAAAATGAGGAGGCTAGGAGGAGAAGAAGGAGAGAGCGATTAGAACAGCCCCGCCCTCCACCTACCCTCCCTTGTGAACAATGTCCGCGACTCTTCCACCACAGACTAGGACTTAACAGCCACATCAGGCATAAGCACCCACCCCACAGATAGGAGGCTGATGGCTAACGACAGAACCCAATACTCGGACACGAGTGGGCGCCGAGTAATTTCGAGCAGATGACTTCCCGCCCCCCTTGTATTGTCCTCACGCCCTCTTAGTGGGGCGCGCCCCCCAGTTTGGGAACCACTGTCAGAAGCCAATCGGTTTTTTTCCCTCCACTTGTACAGGCACACTTTCAAACATTCCTAAATTCCATAACCTTTTAATTCCTTCTCAAAAAATCAACCTTCTCATCCTAACATCTGCTTCTTCCCACAAATAATGCTACTCGCTATGGTCATTGTGGGTTCTATCTCACTCCAAAGTATCATTAGCTCCTTCTCTTGCACCAAGTTAAATTTATAACTCTAAAAATCATTATAAATTAAAAAAGAAATATCATATTTCTGCGCTACTACCAGAAAACCAGAACATTTTCCATTACCGTTTCATGTTTTGTCAGAATTTCTTTCTGTTATATATTTATGGCTTATCAGGAATGATATGTTTTTGTGCAAATATATTTAATGCCCTCATGAAATGTATTTGTATGTCATATATTATAGTTTTGTCCTTCAACAAAATAGTATTTTTCTTTAATACATAATGATATCACTGTCCATATAATGTACTATTTTCTTTATACAGTTCTGAATGTCGTTTTACAGCATACTTAGACAGTACTATTTAGGTATATAGACTATATATTTCGTAACCTTCTTGAATACCTTTGTTAACATATAATCTTATATACTATCTATACCAATATTTGAATTCCGATGGTTACTTAATTCATACAAGTGACCATGATATACATTGGTTTTAATATATATTCCATGCTATCTGGGAATATTATTTAGTTGAATTATATTCATATAAACAACCTGGATTGTATTTTTCTTTGTATTAATAGAACAATTAATGCTCTGCACCTGATTACGTAGCTCAATATTAATTTTTGCTTAGAGATATAGATTTTACTGATAATATACTATTTTTGATACAATAAATTTATCCTTAATAATAACTGAATTTAATATAGACCTTCTATTATTATCATATGGACATTACTTAAAAGCAGTATATAGGTGGTAAGGGTACTTCGTTGTCTTTGTTGTTTCCTTGTTATTTCTCCTCAACAGATCTGAAAACATTCTAGTAACCTAGAAAGTCTCAGGGTCTGCACAACAACACTTTGGGCTTGTGGGCTGCAGGTGGCCCATGCCTGGATTAGTGGATTCAAATACCCAAAAATCTTTCATCCCTTATTGTGATATAAATAAATATATTGGTTTATTTTAAAAAACTTAAAGTAATTTTCGTCGATGATTTCCTGCATAACTCCAATAGGATGATTAAACGAACTTATAAAATCTTCTTTACTTGGCTGGTTGACAATGGGAGTTTACATTGAGAGTTGTCTCTTGACCACCATTTCTAAAAACATTGAAGACACTTCTGACATGAAAAGAAGAAAAAACAACAACAACAACAACAACAACAACAACATTATATGAACAATTCTGAAATCACCATCAAATGCTGAAACAGAAAACACGAATTCTTGATTTCTAAACTTTCACCATATCATTGTACATGGACAGCTCTTGCAATTACTACATATCAGTTATATAATCTCATCGTGAAATCTGAAAAAAAAAACAGACCAAAATCACTTAATGAAATAATGACAAAAAATAGTATCAATATCTAATATTTCCTGTCTTGCGCTACTTCCAAGTTATCATGCCTGATAAGAGGATCGTTGACTTGGGGACAATGTCACATAGAGCAGGGCCTCGTTTCATCCAGTGGCCTACCTAGATAGAGTGTGTGTCACCTGCATTGAGATGACCCCCACTAAATGTGACTCACAGAATCACTTGAAAATAGTTTCATAGCACTCGCTATCAGGTTGAAATGACTCACATTGTTATAATGCTCAAAACAGAAGCAAAGTTTCTGTATTATGCAAACAACAACTTTGAAATGAAACTGACTGGTTCTCAGGATGCATAATCTCTTCAATTATACGGTCTTTTGGTTTATGCATGTGCCATGTATAAGTTGGACTGAACTTGGTTCACACAAACATGCTCACATCAAAGAGGTTGACAAGATGACTACCACTAACATCACCGTTCATGTTACACCCATATTCGGAATATGTACAATATGAGTTGATATTATCATTTATTAGGCATCCTTCTTTCTTTGTCAAGCTAGGAAAATGGAGCTTGGTGTTTTGTTTATATACTTTGAGCGCCATTGTGTGAAACAAGATACACCAGCAATCTAATAGCAAGTGAATGCAAATAATTCATCCATATGAAAGTGTCAAGAATGTTAGTGGATAGTCTTAAGTTTAGAACGTTTTGCTGTAATATTAGATCTAGCTAAATTAGGATCTGATAGTTAAGGATTTTCTGATTAAAGTTTGATGCAAGTTTCCACCAGATGTATGTCGGATGTTATTCTATTTTTTATTGAAATATAGTATTTATAATGCCATGAATGCTTACAGAAGTGATACCAAAGTTATAATTTGTTACATGTTGATACATTTAAGAATTTCCCTAACTATAAACATCGAGCTCTGCCTTCAAAGCCCTAGCCAGCATAGTTTTAGACTAGCTAGGCTACTGAAAATATGTCAAGTCCAACAGGAAATACTTTTGGTTGTAATTTAAGGGTTAACATTTATACACAGCTTTGGGCTGGTAAACAACAATGAATGGATTATGAACGTGGTCTACTAGCCTAAGCTGCCTGTTGAAAATTTTAATAGGCTTAGTCTAGCCTTTATCATGTGGTCTCTATAAGTTTAGGCTAGGTTATGTCTGTAATAAGCTATATATGTTTGGGGCAGGTTACCCCTGTAATAGGATGTACTGTAAATGTTAGAGTAGGCTCTCCTATAAAAGGATTATATGGTGGGGTAAGCTATGCCTCTAATATTACCGGGATGTACAATAGTACATAACAATTTCATTATACCAGAGAATTATTTGGCAATACTTCACCATTTGAGCCAGAAGGGCTTTGTCCCTCTTGAAACCCCCCATGAACAAAATGTGTTGGATATGAATGTCATAACCACATTAAATATTCTATTAGAATTTCAATACCTAGGCTATACTATGGAATTGTTTTGATTATACACCTGGAATTCCATGTCCATATCTGATACTTTATTATAGATCATGGTTGCGCATTCAAATTGCCTTTAAATTTTAATAATATTTATTTATTCAGATTAATTTATGTGATAATATTCCTGCAACGCTTACTTCATAATGGAACATGTTTTTTGCTTTAGATTAAATAGTTTTGCCAATAAGTTATTTCAATCATATTATTTCTAGCATATTTGATAACGTTATCAAATTTTTATTTGATTATTGACTATAAATCAATATTAATAAGGTTTTGTATCAAGTACTAACTTGCTAGCAATAAGAATAAACCTCCAAAGCACCAATATAACGTTTTTATTATTGACCTTCCATTGACATTTTAAAACATATATATTCCCCTTACACTTTGGGTGTAATATTTGTAGTCCCCTAGACTTTGTCCTCAAGCATTGAACCATATCTGGACTTTTCGGTGATGCCAGCATGATCATGTATGAAGCTTCTGATGAGGACGTGTTGGTCATCTTTTCTGGTGTTAGCATAGGCCAATGAGCAGAAGAGTCAGTAGCTACCGCCTTTAATGACCTTAACTAGAAGATATTCTCTAGTGTTTTTTATTTATTTTCTTATTTTTTTTCCGGATTGATCTGACTTCTTTTCAAATTTCATGCATCGACCAGAATCGTTGTTGCAGTTGTCTTAGATGACGAAAGACCGAAGCTTTCTCCTGAAATTTTTTTTTCTTTTTTTCCTGTAGTTTCCAGAATGTTCAAGGTACGTATTTGACACAAATCCTAGTGATGTTCCTGTCTTCCTTTTACTGTCTTTGGTCAGTTAATTATTATTTTTTTTTTTTAAGTATTGTACATTTATTAGTTTCTATTTCCAACGAAATCTATTCAAAATTAAGATTCAATATTTTATATATCTCAACCAGAATTACTCCAGGAGCCAAGGGGTGTTCGCATGCTAAAAAGGGTCCCTAGGTTACTCACTATTTCCTGAAAGAACATCACCTGGGGCATCATTTTAGCGAGGGTAGACATTCTGAAACCCGGCAGTAATCTTGCTAGGGATGGTTTTGTAGCTATTGACCATACTAAAAATTTCCGCAAAAATTTGGGGTAGGGGAAATTCAATTCTTAATAACTCAGTAAAGAAATAAGATATTTGCATGAAATATCCATCAAAATGTAGCTTATTGGGTATGCTACAAGATGAAAGTAAGAAATATTAAAATAGGTCAAGGTCAAGGTCATCAGAGCTCAAGCAATGACGTAATTTGACACTTGCCCAAAATCTGGGCGTCTAAAAACCTAAAATTAAACCAGAACCCAGTTGTAAACTAATTTATTCTTTTATTTGTAGGAAAGTTTTTAAAAATTATTTGAAGAAAAAAACACACACTTTAACCCTTTTATTTTCAAGTCAAAATATCGAAGAAAAAAATGCCAAAAATGCAATTTTTCAAATTTTGTGCATGTTATGTGACCTTTTTGAAAGTGTATCAAAAGAGATTAAAGCAGCCCCAAATCTTTAAACAGCACATGATTGAATAGTAAGAAACCTATCATAATGTCATAATGTCTAAAACCTGTCTTTTAACCCTCTCAGGCCCAAGACGAAAATATTTGAAAATCGGAAAAATGCCATATTTAAACTAAACAATTTGATATGATGAATCGTTCAAATAATCAAAGGAAATTAGTTGCTGGTGACACATGGTTATCATGCAGAACCCTTAGGGGTAAAACCAAACTATTAAAAACATCCTCATTGCAAACACTGACGTTTTGCATCCCAGGAAAATTCTTTTATGAAAGTGGAGCTGACATCCAAACCACCATTCAATGTGATTAAATCTATTCTGTATGATGATCTATCCTACATTCTTGCACCCCTTGCCTGAAGCTTAGCATATATACAAATATATGTCTTTCCTTTCCCCAGTCCAGTTGGCTTCATGCCAGCTGGACCGTACAGTCAGTTGCTTACCAGAAAGGCAACACATTAGCTGGATCATACTATATATAATTATACAGTAGCCAGTATATTGCAATATAGTGCATACTGCAAATAGAAAACTACAGTATGATTATACAGTAACTATTTCTGGCATATCTTGGGTATCCTCATGTGAGCTTATGCTGCAGCCGCTCTTACATTGAAGGAATAGTGCTTCTTTGTTAAGCTGATTGAGAAATCAGTCTTCCGTACCCCACAGTATTTAGTATGAAAGGGACAGTGAAGTATAAACTTCCCTATCCCTAGGGGTTAGAAAACCCCCTTTACAGTTGGAAGTCCTTCGAAAAGGAAATTCCTATCACTTAATACTGAGAGGAGGTACCAGCATTTGCTTTCAAGGGATACACAAGTATGCGTCTCCTACTATCCCTTTATAGCTTGCTATCCTAAGCTATTCTGTTAAGATATGACTTTTGATTTATTGGTTATCAGTCAGATAATCAATCTTATACTCATTTTGTTTTCCTTTATTTACAGGAGGAACGCCAGATGTCATGTTTTGCAGTCTTCTGCAAAACTAAGAGTTAGTGTGTTTACGGACATAATGCATACAGGTTTCATCCCCCCTGCAATATTATTTCCGAACACCTACAGTATTGGAACCCGCAGGCTTGCAAAGTATGTCGGGCCCTATTGTCCGAAGGTTTTAAGAATCACAAGTTGGTGGAGACTAGGGATGCAGCTCGTTTCAAACTACGCAACTGGGTGAGAGGCTTTCAGAAAATCTCTCCGGGACATTACCTGCCTAATGACAAGATGCGTAGGTTACTATTTCCAACAGCGAGTAAGGAAATAGTGGTACCCCAGACACGAGGTACATTTCCCGATGGCCAGATAACCTTCGGGAAGGAGGGCAAAAAGCGCCCACAGGAAGAAGGGGAGAATGTCGGGTTGGAATTGTCACTGTCCCAACAGGCTCATGAGCCAACGACATCAATATCTCCGCCTTCTCTCCCTCTTTTAGATGGAATGAACCAGTTATGGGCCCAAGTCAAGAATCTAGTAGAAAATTTATGCTAACAGAGCACAAAGCAGGAAGCAAAATGCAAGGTAGAGCTTGGTAAAGCTCCACTTGTCGCTCCTAAAGGGTTGTACAAAAGACTTGTAGATCCTGACCTTCTGACATGCTCCACAACTAATCCCTGGAGGTTTGCGGAGCTAATGCCGATTTTAAACGACAAACTCTACATCTCGGAGAAGAGGGGTGCACTTCCTTTGGACAAAATCCAGTTTTGGCCAAGCTTTGACGCTTTCCCGAACTGTTTCATTAGACTGAAGGTTGAACCAACATCAGGAAAAGGAACGGAATCAAAGGAGGTTATGATTTTCGACAATGATAAACCACAGGCTATCCTATCAAGCAGCATAGAAAAGGCGGGTTACTCGGTGTCGAAGGTATCCACACCGGGTAACAAGCACTCTTCCTTTCTTGTTCCTGTTTCAAATTCATTCCCCTTTATGGAGAAGGCTTTCAAATATGTCACTGAGGCAAGAGAGACGTGTAAACCGTGTCCTACACTCAAGGAGTACGAGCCTCTGTCACTAGCATTTCCCGGACAGGAGAAAAACTGGAAGGAGACCCATTTCACCTTTTCAGTAGGAAGACTTGAGGCGGATGTCGCCAGTCGACAACTTAAGGTAAATCTTCCAAAATTATCTGAGTTTTTCTTACAGGATGAACAAGAAACAAAGGAGAGACTTGCAGCCTCGTTATCTCTAAAGAACTACATAGAGTTCTGTTCGGCTCATCAAGATACCCCAGACATGCTTAAGGTCTTAGCCAAAATACATATGGCTACTTTGGTAAAAGACCTTTATGCCTTTATAAAGGCTAGAAGAACATGTAGGGAGTTTGTGTTAGCTAACGCAACAGTGAAACACGATACAAGAAGGCTAATATCTTCCAACATCTGGGGTAAAGATCTCTTTCCAGACGAGGTACTCAAGAAAGTGATGAAGAACGCCTCCACGGGGAAAGTAGGACTTCTCCAAAAGTGGAGCATCCTTTCAAAAAGAGAATCTTCTAATGTTGTGGGTCCCCAACTTAAAAGGAAGATGGAGATGTCTGGTCATCCATTTCGAGCGGTTCAACAACAATCCACAGTTGTAGTGACCGAGATGTCACAGACAGATGGTTGAAAAGAGATTCCTACCGATCAGTCGAAGAATAAAAATGTTTCTAGTAGGAGGGAGATTCCTTTAGGATCGCTGGACCTTTGATCCTTGGGTCCATGGCCTAATCAATATGGGACTAAGATGAGAGGTGGAGATATCTCTACCACCATTTCCTCTACTTTTCCGATTATCCAAAACCCTCCTGGAGGAATTTACCTGAGAGCTCTACAGCATACAGGTGGTAAGGAAACTTTAGTCCACCGGATTCCAGGGAAGGCCGTTATGTGTTTACGAGAAGGACTCAAGAAAATTCAGAGTCATTCAGGACTTATCACCACTCAACAAGTCCAAATAAAACAACGAGTCCAGGAGGTTTATCCTCCTGAACATAAGGACCCTGCTGCAAAAAAAAGGTGCCTATAGTCTCACCAGACCTGAAAGTCGTCTATCGGCAGCTTCCAGTCAATCACCCTTTCCCCTCCTATCTAGGATTCAGGTTACACTAAATAACGCACTTCCTAGGAAAGATACTCGTCACACTAGACAGAGTCCTAACTGCCTTCATAAAATTGGCAGACACAGTCATGCAATATTTAAGCCTAAGAAAGGTTCTGGCAACAATGTTCCTGGACAAGAGGCTGGGGTGGGCAGCACCCAAGGTGGCTGGTCTATGAACATCCAAAGAAATGATCCGGTCCCCGGAACATCGTGGATGAAAGATAAAGTTCAGATTCCCAAAACGAGAACAGGGAGGAACCCTGTTCTCTCTCCAGTTCGCAATAAAGGCAGGCCCTGTGCTAAGAGCACGGCTGCAATATGCGCTGGGAGCCTGGAGAAAACAAGCATCAAACGCTCGAAGAGGCCTAAAAAGACCGATGGCGGTCCTTCCTTAATCGCATCCCTAACAAAGGTCAAAGCCCGAAAATCCCAAGACCATGTTGGTCTAGTCATGAGTAGGGAAACTCTCTCCAAGCAGATCACATTGTCTACAGCTGATCTGGGACTCCAAAGCGATAACAAGACGCTGCAATCGACGATGCTAAGAAACGTCTCATACAGTTTAGGTGTAGTTAGCCATCCCTTACCTAAAGGGATGGCACCTGTCAGCAGTTCACATACAACCAATCCGCAATGTGACAGTGGATGCTCTACTGAGGCTCAGGCCGATAGAGTTAGAATGGTCCATGGACGCAGACCTATTCTCTCCCAGATGGGAACAAGTCCCCGAACTGCAATCCGACCTCTTCATTACGAGCGCCGTCTAGGAACTACCTTGATATGTAGCCCTATACGAGGATCCTCTAACTTGAATGATAGACATCATGTCTCTGAAATGGAAGGGAAAGACAGGATTTCCAGTTCATCCCGTCCAATCACCTGCTGAGAGTCCTCAACATGCTGAGATCCTTCCCTGCGGGAGTAACTCTGTTGGTTCCCAGGTAGCCCAAGAACAATCTATCCTCTTTGAGGAAGGAACAGAGGCTGAGACTGTCCTTTATCCTGAACCTGGGACAACTCCAGAAGGTTCAGAGATTAATTGCCTTCGATTTATTACAGAGAACCCAAACCCTTCATTGCATGATTTTCTTGCCCTAGCGGTTAAGAAAAGATTTGGGATCTCAAAAGGCAATATAGAATTCTTAGAAGAATACAAGTCTAAGTCAACTAGAAGACAATATGAGTCATCATGGAAAAAGTGGGTTGCTTTCATAAAAGCAAAAGGACCGAGAGAGATTTCAATGAACTTCTGCATGTCCTTCTTTATCCATCTTCATAACAAGGGTTTGGCGGCCAACACGATAACTACGTGCAAGTCAGCCTTGACTCGACCTCATCTCTATGCCTTTCAAGTAGACTTGGCGAATGAGATCATTAATAATATCCCAAAGGCATGTGCGAGGATTAGGCCTGCTGCACCACCAAAGCCCTTCTCTTGGTCTTTGGACAAGGTCCTACATTATGCCTCATCCTTGAACAATGAAGATTGTTCGATTAAGGATCTAACCCAAAAGGTTATTTTTCTGTTCGCTATAGCCTCAGGGGCTAGAGTTAGTGAAATAGTGGCCCTTTCTAGGGATGAGGGCCACATTCAGTTCTCAGAAACAGGAAAACTGAATCTCTTCCCTGATCCATCCTTTCTCGCTAGGAATGAGCTACCCACTAAAAGGTGGGGTCCCTGGAGAATCTGCTCTCTGAAGGAAGATGTCTCTCTATGTCCGGTAGAGTGTCTAAAGGTCTATCTTCGTAGAACTTCTGACTTCAGGGGAGGACAGCTCTTTGAAGGAGAAACCTCTGGATCAAACTTATCCCTAAAACAACTGAGGGCGAAGCTCACCTACTTTATCAGTAGAGCGGATCCTGACAGTACTCCCGCAGGTCATGATCCGAGGAAGATTGCTTCATCACTGAACTTCTTTCAGTATATGGACTTTGAGCGTCTTCGTTCATACACTGGATGGAAATCATCCAGAGTGTTTTACAAACACTATGCGAAACAGGTACATGAACTCAAACACTATGTAGTGGCGGCAGGTAGTGTATTAAAACCGGCCCCATAATTACTGTTATGGACAGTCAATGGTTTGAACTTCAAATGTCCTCGCACATATACTGGGTGAGAATCATCCACAGTGTTCTGCAAACACTATGCTATTCAAGTTCATGATCTGCAGCAGTATGTGGTGACGTCGGGTAGAGTATAACCCGCCGTCTAATTCTACGATGAACAGCTAATTGACTGGGACTGTCAATTAAGGGGAGAAGAGCTCATCCCTCTTAGGGTGTGACCTCCTTTGATCAAGTGTTACCAAGGTGACACTAGCTCTGTTTAAAATCCCAGGTGTGGAATTATACAGATAGCACTAGTGCCGGTGTACGTAGTACACAGTGCCGATAAAAGTAACCAGTACAGGAATTATGAAGAGAATTGTTTTATTAATTTTCTTCAATCTGAGAGTGGCAATTATCATTTCTTGCTTTCCAAGAAAGAAAGATAATCTCTGTACAGGTAACATGTATAGTTCCGTTGTCATGTTACATTCATTTTACTTACTAATAAACGTGTATTAGAATGTAATTGCGTCCTAACTCGCCCGACAATTGCATGATTATAGTCCAGAGTATGTACTTTTATATATTTGTATGCTCACAAACAATGGATTTAAGGCACATTGTTAAGTATTTGGTAATTTTCACAAACTACGAGACGGTTTGTTCATTTGGTGTATTCTTATGCTTGTCCATACAATATATGATTACCTTGAGACCACCCTTTCTACCGTCTAGAATGACTCTTCCCTGTAGGGGGCAGGAAGCACTATCATCGGAGATGATTAGTGATAATGACGGATAACGGTAACATCATTTGTCTCGATTGATCCAAATGATAATAGAAAGGTTGTCCCAAGGTTAAGGCACTAATGAAAATCCACAGATACATTAATGCTCTGGTATACTTCCAT
>NC_090758.1:50106667-50111667 GCF_036898095.1 Palaemon carinicauda
TTTTAAGTGATAATAAGAAGAAAAATAATCCTTCTTCTAGTAAGATACTACATAGTAAGAGTAGTTTTAGCAACAGTAATACTGGGAAGTATGATTAACATTATTATTGTTATACATGTGGAAAACGAGGGCATACTGCCAGGTTTTGTAAGAGCAAATGGGAAGGTAGTAGTTCAGACATAATTTGTTATCGATGTAATAAGAAAGGGCATATAGCAAGGAATTGTATGGCAGAGGAGAAAAATGTCAAGAAACCAGTCTCTAGTTATTAATCTTTTGTCAAGCAGAAATTACATTATGAAAGAAACTAGGAAATTTTACGGAGATTTTATGTCTGAAGGTGTAGTTTCTTCGCTTGAAGGAGGGGATTCGAGAGTTGTCTTGCTTAGGGACACCGGAGTAGCCATTTCCCTTATCAGGAAAGAGTGTGTGCCAAAAAGGTCAAAAACCATTATGAAAGAAAAAGTTATGTTAGGTGGGTTTACTGAATACTTGCGTTGTTTGTCCTTTGTTGAAAATGAACTTGAAAAGTCAGGGAGTGTCAAGAGATGTAAAACTAGCAGTTGTAGACGATTTGCCAGTTGACGGCGTTGCCATTATTGTCGGCAATGATTTAACTACATCCAGATATGTGAATCCTATTTTAAGTGAGGATCCAGAGCCTGAAAGGGTAGTAACTAGGTCAGGTTTAGATACAGATATAGAGTAAGGTCATAATTTGTTCGAAGGTTCAAACGTGTGTGATGGAGGCGGTAAGGTTGATCTTAGCAAGTGTGGGGCTAAGACCCACTCCATCGATGTTGACAGTGTTAGCCAAGATGATGATGTAGCTGTCTAAAGAAGTGACATAGACGTAGTTGATGTAGTGGATTCAAGTAATAGTTACTGCAATGTTTCAGGCACTAGAATTTTGAACAGAGATGAGCTAATTAAGTTACAGAGAGAGGATGAGACACTGTCTTGAATTTCAGAAAGTGAATTGGATGATGATCCCGATAATGTTTGTTAGGAGACCTTTTATTTAAAAGACGAAAATTTTGTGTCGTTATGTTTGCCCCAAGTCAGTTAGCAAAGAGAGTAGAGAAAATTACTTTCAGAATTTAGAAAATTACAAGGAGAATTTAAGGAAACCTTGGAAATTAGCAATAGAAAACAAGAGCAACAACCAAGGGGAAACTAAAAGAAGATATGATCTTAAGGCAAAGGAGAGAAATTTCCGTGTGGGAGATAAAGTCTTAGTATTAATTCAGAAAGGTCCCTCATTATCTTATAAGTTCGAAGGTCCTTTTCCTATTTTAGGAAAAAGGGGCAATTTGAATTACTTATTAGATATGCTTAGACGTAGAGCTAAGTGGCTGAACATAAACTTGCTAAAGAAATACAACGAACGCCCAATGCCAGTAATATCTGTGTCGCAGCGAAATTAGTTTTGAGAAAAATTCTGATTTACTTGAGAATTTCAAGTTATTTAACTCTAGTCTAGAAGACTGTTGGTGTTTTGGTTGATTTGATTTGTCAGTTAAGGTAAGCGAAGAAGTAATGTTAGTTTTATTTGTAAGTTTGTGAATAAACCCGTTGTGTTTTTTCGAGAGTTTGTTTTTATATTTATTTCCCATGTTTCAATGTTTGTTGATGTTGCATAGATTTATTTTACTTATTCAAAGAGCCTGTAACTATTTTGAGATCGTAACAGAATTCAAGGGTATCACTCCTGAGTTGTGTGATTTAGTGATTAAAAGGACAATACAACATTTATTTTTGAGATATCTTAATATTTGAATTTTCTCTTTCCTGCTTTACATCAGCTGTAGAAATTGTGATTTAACTACTACCATGATAGGCTGAGGAGCTGATATGGATGACTTTTGCTGGAACACTTTGAACGAGAGCCTCACTGATAGTAAAGTATTTCTTGATCGTTAAGAGCCCATCTACCTTGAGTAATTTACCAGGACCAAAGGTCCACATACAACGCTACATAGCTTTGCTAATTCGGGCACTTAATCACTGTAAATAGAGACTTTATAATATAGATTTAAGCCTATTTGAATCAAGATTCAGAAAACCTTTTGCATGAAATTGGTAAGTCAGATTGGTCTCCAGGCAGTGAAATGTCTCAAAATAAAGCAACTGACAACTATTTAACTATTTATAACTTGTAGTCAGAGTATTAGCATGGGGAATAATTTGGTGGTTATCCCATCTGCAAATGCATTTTCCCGACAATATAGAGGAGAATACATTTTGGGAAAATAGGTATATAGTTTTATGACAAAGTTTTGGAGAATTTTGTCGTTCAGAGACTAAAAAGGTTTCTCTTTTTTTATATGATTTTTCAATAAAGCAAATTTCTGATAGTTTTTGCTAAAATGTAATAGCGTCCTCAATTATATCAATATAACTATTTTTTATACGAAATTATAAACTTAGATTGTGTTCAAAGTGCTATGAAGTCATTAGTATCTATTGTATTCATCACTTATTATCTATTGTGCAGTGTTGATACCACAATTTCGTCACTTATCAATCATCCAACAAAGAGAGCTACTTTAATCTACTGCTGCTATCTTTTACAAATCAACTAATAATGAATACTATTAGAAATATTTGCTAAAACACTAAGGGTTGTCAAAAAACATTATATAACATCTTATCCTTAGATGTAAGGATTCCAGAAAACCTCAAATCAATCAATCAATATCTTACAGGCTATATCAAGAATACTCATTTAACTTATCTCCACACCCCCAAAAACTGAAACTACTTCTTTATTTCCACAGTGTCATACTTTCCGGGGCAAGTGGTGGTGGAGAGGAGACGGCCCCCCACCTCCGCACCCTGGAGAATGTCTACCTTGTCCCACCTACGAAAAAGTAGTAATTGATATATATATATATATATATATATATATATATATATATATATATATATATATATATATATATATATATATATATATATATATATGTGTGTGTGTGTGTGTGTGTGTGTGTGTGTATGTTGGAGCGAGTGTTTTGTAATTGCAGTGGATAATTGAGAGGTTAAATGATAGTAAAGAGTTGAAATATAGCAACTCTATTTGTACATTTTTTTATGGTATTTCAATCACAGACAGCCCTTTACTGTCTTTGACTCGCTAAGGATGGAAAATGCTCCACCCATTTGATATTAGTATTAAGAAGAGCAACACATCTGTTTTGTCTTGTGAACACTAGAGACATCTGCCAATTGCCCTGCTTACGCTGCAGAAAGTTTTATTTCGGGAAAAGAGGACACTTTGCCAGTCATTGCTATGGGAGCAAGAGTCGTGTGCTTAGTAAGGGTGCGTCAGAGGGTAAGACTGGCATCATTGGTGCAAGCAGAATAAGCAGCGGGTAAGAAAACATGCCGAAAAAGAAGTTAGCGGATGGAGGGTCTGAGCCATTAAGTGTTGGCGCTGGGTCGTGCTAACTAACGGCCATGGATGTTATGGTCTCGAGTGGTAAAAATAATAAAAGTTGTAAATTAGAAGATGTAGCAGTTACTAGAAATGAAGTATGTATTGTTTGGTCAATCCATGCAAGGAACCTGGGGATCGATGTAAAAAACTAAATAAAGCAAAAGAAAAACTACAACACATAGCAGAAGGTATAAAAAGTGTAATGGGGGTATAATCAGGTTAACACCAAAGGTACCAACATGTCAAAAGATGACCGTATGTATTTTCCCAACGGGACACGGAAGTTTATTCTGTCATTAAGTCAGGACAGTTTTTAGGGCTGGTAGATCCAAATTTCACAAAATACACCACTTTGATCAAAATTGTTGGCATAGGGGGGAGCAATGAGAGTCGCAAAAAAACTGCCATACTCTCCTACATAGGAGAATGTCCCCTTTTTTCAAGCAATGGCTGCTGGAATATTTCTCGGGTACAACATTCAATGGGAATAGACGACCCTTTCCCATAACTAGTGGCAAATTCCACCACACACACCTGCCACCAGGTGCGGTGCCGCACGCATACCACACATCATTTACTTTCCCTATACATCAGGAGAAAAAGGTCAAGAAGCATATAAAGGAGGATTTGTTAGTAGCTATCTTGTAACCAGTGCCTGCATGAGGGTGGTAGCCAAAAAGGACGGCACTCCGTGGATGACTGTTGATTTAAGAAAAATCTCAATGCATGCTGTAAAAGGGAAACTCATCATAATTTTGCACAGTTTGATATGGTGTCAATTGTCTCGGGGCATACTTTTAAAACTACGGTCGATGCACTCTGGGGATTCCATCAGGTAGTGTTGGACGATGAAAGTCAAAAACCTTCGACTTTTATAACCGCTTGTATCGGTATTGTCGCACACCCATGGGGCACTGCATTGACCCAGACACCTAGACTCAAGGATTTGGTAATGATTGTGGATATACTGTATATAGGAAATTTAAATGTATTGACGATATATTATTGTGTTATTCTAGTAGAGATGGATTGATTTAGCAAACGGTACTTTTGATTTGTTGTTAGCGTATGAGAGGAATGGTGTAACTCTGAACGCACCTAAATTCCAGTTTGGTGAGAGAGCCATGAATTTTGTGGGATATAATGTTAGGTAGGATGAATATCTGACTTCAGAGGACAAACTGGCTGCTATAAAAAAGTTCCTGGTGCCTGTTCAACCCACCATATCTGATATTCGGTCATGGTCTTGGCTGGTCAATCAATCGGCTCCCTTCATTGCAATGGACCCTGTCATGGCACCATTTTGGGAATTATTAAAAAAGGGGCAGGTAAAAAGGTGTATTGGGGAGAAATTTTGATATCTAAATGTGATTATGCCAAAAATGATGTGTGTATGTTAATATCTGTGGGTTTGCATTGTCATGACAAAACAAGACCAACAATTTTTATGACTGACTGGAGTAAAGAGTGAATGAGCTTTGTCGTATTATAGCAATATTGTTCTTGCTTATATAATGATGTACGTTTATGTTGTCAGTGGGGTTGGAATTTAGCCTTTTAG
>NC_090758.1:50116495-50128995 GCF_036898095.1 Palaemon carinicauda
ACGTCACGTCACGTCACCATTCCGTCAACCGTGCTATGTATTCACACTATTCATCACCTCACATCACATCATGTCACGTCATCATTCCGTCAAACGTGCTATGTATTCCCTCTATTCATCACGTCACATTACCATTCTCTCAACCGTGCTATGTATTCACACTATTCATCACGTTACATCACATCACGTCACATCACCGTTCCGTCAACCATGCTATGTTTTTCTTCTATTCATCACGTCACATTACATCACGTCACGTCACGATTCCGTCAACCGTGCTATGTATTCACACTATTCATCACTTCACATCACATCACGTCATGTCACTGTTCCGTTAACCGTGCTGTGTATTCACACTATTCATCACGTCACATCACATCACGTCATGTCACTGTTCCGTCAACCGTGCTGTATATTCACACTATTCATCACATCACCGTCTCAACACGTCTCGTCATCGTTCGGTCAAAATTTCTTTCATGTGAATAAATGGACGTGTTCACACCAGACAGTTCGTCTCCATCACAGCACCATCACACCATGGCTCCGTCATGGCATGGTTTTTTCCCAAGATATATATATATATATATATATATATATATATATATATATATATATATATATATGGATAGATAGATACCCATATATATATGTGTGTGTCTATGTTTGTGTATAAAATCTCATTTTTTTTTCCAAAAGCCCTCTATCCCATGCTAATTCCCCTTTTAATTTTTATATCCTCTCCTGTGGAAATTTTAATGTTTGTCCTAAGTACGTATATTCAGAAAGAATATCTTCTTATTCGTCCAAGATCATTATTTGTTGTCTGAATTATCATTGAAAATTATCTTAGTTTTACTCGTATTCATTTTCAGACCTACACTTATGCTTTTTCTATCTAAGTCTTTTATCATCTTTAGCAATTCTTCCACTGATTCACTAAATAGATCTTTATCATCTGTAAATCTGGAGTTGTTAAGGTATTTTCCATCAATATTAATCCCCACACCTTCCCAATCAAAATTCTTAAATCTTCTTCTAGGCACGCTGTGAATAGTTTAGGAGGGACTAGGTCTCTCTGTCTAACTCCTTTCACAATTTGTATGTAGTTTTAGGATTGTTGTACTTCCTGCAAAGATATCTTCAAGTGTTCTAACATAAGATTTATCTATTCCTTGTCTTTGAAAGGCTTTCATTACTGCTGCAGTTTGACATAATCGAAAGTTTTCTCACAATTTATTTATGCCATACATAGTTGTTTATCATACTCTGCCGATTTTTCTATTAGCTTGTTAACTACATGGATACGCTTTGTTGTTGAATACCCATTTTTAAAGCCTGCCTGCTCTCATGGTTGTTAAGGTCTTTCTGTTCGTCTTAATTTAATCTTTATAAATATTTCCTTTTTTGGGAATTATTATGATAAAGTTTTTCCAAGCTATAAGTATAGACCATTTTTGTTGACATTTTCTGTTAAGTTATGTCTCTTATGTCTATAATATGTTTGTATGATGTTTGATTTCATGTTCTCTTTTCGTCTTAATCTATAACTATAAGAAAAAAATCCAATAAGAGTAACTATTTTCTTGAATTTCATCATTATTCGTTATTGAACTGTTTTGGCAATTTTTTTTTTATGTATTTAACACTGAAAACGCTCATATATAGGACACTAATTCATCCAAATATCCTCATCATCATCATCATCATCATCATTATCAACTCCTACGCCTATTGACGCAAAGGAAGAATAGTGAAAATAAATCAGTCCAGGTCTGTTTAAAAGGTTTGAAGGCCGCTTGTGGATGGCAGTGTCAAGTGACAGGAAAATTGTCCTAGCAAGCTTCTAGAGACTGACCATATATATGATAAGGGCCCAAACGTCCTCTCCATCCAAGCTAGGATCAATGGCTGCTGATGACTCATCAGGTAGACCTATAAGCTCCCCCGAATCCCCCATCCTTAGCTCACAAGGATGGTGAGGTTACAGACACTAAAGAAACTAACGATTTTAAACGGGACTTGAATCCCAGACAGTCGATCACAAGGCAGGGACGTTTTCAATAGGCTGCCACCTTTATCCCGATTAAGTGGAAGCTATCATTTCGAAATATCTGAGAAAAGTATCATGGTTATTAGTTATGCAGGATCATCGATGAGACGAGAATTTATTATTAAAATTAAAATATGTTATTCACTAATCTTTATTTCTACAATGTTAATAATGTTTTATTATTTTTTATAACAACTGGAAGTGTTTTGCAGAACTTGCTTATAGTATACACTTTCAATGTTGAAAGTTTCATATTTCCATTCTGAATAAAATTATCTCTCTCTCTCTCTCTCTCTCTCTCTCTCTCTCTCTCTCTCTCTCTCTCTCTCTCTCTCTCTCTCTCTCTCTTGAAGTCTGCATTATACTGGAAAATTTCAATCCTCTCATCAAAGTTGACCTTTCGTTAATATTCCAAATTGATCGCTGACAATCTTTTTGCAATGGGTGTGATTTGTTCTCGTTATTCATCTTTGGACATTTCATGAAATGTGCAACCCATTACATTGTAAGAAAAATATCATTTCATAAAAGTGAAACTGGTCAAAGGAGACGTCTCTCTGAGGGAATATAAATAGACACATAACCTCCTGACTTTTTTTATTCTCAATTTTGAAATATGGAAGAGTTTTGAATTTTAAAGAGGAAATGATCTGTGAAACCCTTTTCACAAAAGTGTGTGTGTCAATATGGAAATGGAATTTTCATAGAAAGCGTTTTAATTTCTTTTTGGTTTGAAGTGAGCAGAAGTATTAGAGAAAATCAAGTAGATTTCTGTTTTATTTTTTTTTAAAACTTCCTTTGCAGCAAATATGTTATCACTGAAAGTAGGTAAATAAAGAACAAGAATAAAAGAATTTAACTCTTTGCTTGTATGTCAAGGAAAATGAAATATACCTCTATTGGTTTAAGGGTTTAAAGTTTGCTCATGAATGGCAGGGGCAAGGGACAGTGACATTGCCCTAGCAAACATGACAATGCCTTAGAGACTGACGATATATTATATGATCAGCGCTCAAGCCTCCTCTCCACCCAAGCTGGGACCAGGGAGGGCCAGGCAGTGGTTCCTGATGATTCGGCAGATAGGCCCTATGGGCTCCCCCAAACCCAGCAAACCTTAGCTCACAAGGATGGTAAGGTTGCAGACACTAATGGCACTAACGAGTTTGAGCGGGACTCGAACCCCCGTCTGGCAAACACCAGACAGAGAAGTTACCAATCAGGTCACAACAATCCTGTCGTTTTGAAGATAGTGAGATAAGCAAAGATGAAAGCAAAAAAAGAAGTAAATGGTATGTACGATGCAACTTTACACAATGTGATGAAAAGGAATAATGTAATAAAATGGATTATTATGGAAAGCGGTGTATTGACGGATAGATAACTTGAGTAAGGAGGGACTGTTCTTTCTATTGTTTTATACAAAAATGGTCATAGTAATTAGAACAGAAATGAGATCATTCAGCTTTGTGGTACTACTTAATACTTACACTAACTTCCCTTTATAGAAACTTATTATTTTTATTAACATTATTCATTATTCCTAAAAACACTATTCATCCTCTTCACTCTGCTAATGTTAGGGTCATCTTCCAGTTTCTCTTGACTACCCCTTCTTATCTGTCATGCAACTGCACATCAAATGATCTCTTTTCCTTTGCTAAATCATTAACCCCTTATTCATCACTTACTATAGGAATTCCATCTTATCCCACTCTCTACAATTTTTGAAGTCCATTTACTACTTCCACCTTAGCCCACAGATGCTCATTTTTTTTTTCATTATATGCTCTTTTTATTTCCTTCTCATCCAACTGGTACATTTTTATAACATTCACTGATTTAATTTTACATTTTCCTTCCTACTCATATCAAGTTAGGGTTCTGCTTACACGAAAGTGATCATATTAATTTCCAAACCCAGTTCTCATCCATTGTTTTGACATACTTTATGATTATTTTTTTCATAAAATTATTTTCCGGAATCAATATTCTTAGAATTCACCGAATACCACCTTGACATCCTTTTTGGAGATATTTTCATTCAGCTAAAAAGGCACTCATAGGCTATTGTTCTTCCAATAGGTAATTGTAGTATAGACTTAGAAAAAAGTTATGCATGTGCTGTGTCATTCATATAATTTCTATTTCCTAATTATAACTATCTTCATCATTGTCATAATCTTCATCATCTGTATCATTGTGGTCCTCGAACTGACTGCAGTGCAGGGCTTCATGGATTTTGTGTGCTTATTTGCACAGCAGTTATCTGCTCCACACTTACAGAATGAAGTACAGGACAGGGTTTTTACATGGCAACTGCATCTTTTGCTACTCTCATCCTTTCCTCAGATATTTTCCTCAGAGCTTGCCTATTTAACCCAGCCCGCCCATGATTGGGTAGCCCTTGCCAATTTTTCGGAGGGATCAGGTGAGGTCCCAACACGTCGCCTACGGAGAACGCTCTAGCATTAATCCTAATCTCACAATCTTCAGTGGCCATATTGGTTTTGGCTAATTTTTCATGGTCGGATACCTTTCCTGCCGCCAACCCTCCCCATTTACCCGGGCTTGGGACCGGCACCAAGTTGAGGCTAGCTTGTCCCCCCTCTGTGGCTGGGTTGCATCTTTGGCTTAAATATGAGTTTGATAATTTATAGCTAAAAGAAATACTTTGCAGAATTGAGGGTGGTGCAATTGCTAATATGAAACAGAGACCTTCTTTAATCCACACTTCATCTGGAACCAAGAGATTTGCAAATTCCCTTAGGGTTACTTAGGAGTTGAGAACCAAGTTGATTGCAATTCTTCTTTGCCAAAGAGGAATGAAACTCTGCCACATACAGAAAGTGCATTGGTTTCTAGCAAGTCTAATCACATCTCTCCCAGATTCTCAGATGTTGCCATAATGTCAATGATCATTGCCAAGGGGGAATGAATCTCTGCCACATACAGAAAGTGCATGAGTTTCTAGCAAGTCTAATCACATCTCTCCCAGCTTCTCAAATGTTGCCATAATGTCAATGATCATTCCATCATACTTTTTCATTTCCACATGGTCAGGTGGTTTGTGGATCCAGCTGAAATATAGTAACAGCAAAAATGTATGTATAATCAGCTAGAACCTGGATATCATATTTACTTTGATATAGCTTTAAAAGGTAAATAATTATTGTCACATCTGCTTCCTCGTAAAATTACCTCCTTCTCTTATCAAACTGAGTGACTGATGGCTATGTTCCATGTCAGATGTGAAATTGGTAACTGATTTCTTGTTTAAGTTACTCTTCACGATGGCCTCTCTAGCAGGAAGAACAATGTCACGTTTTAAGTTCATAGACATGGGGGGACAAAGTCTTTTGCTCTCCTTTGACGTTGATAAGACTTTACTGAGTTCTGGTTGCAACAGTCAAATATAATAACTGTTTTAAATCTGGCAAACTTATCAACAAATCTCTTGGCAAAGTTGAACACTGTCCCATTTTGTGCCACAGAGTGTGATATGTGACTTCAGTCCCATCAGCCAACAGAGATATTTTGACTGGTGGGACTTCAGTGAAAACAGCTAAGCTGTGTAGTAAAATAGCTTTTGACCGTTTTCATAGGTCTCTGTAATCATCAAATAGTGATGATGATATGGACAAAAGCTCATTCTTTAGAAACTCCCTAAAATGAATCTCTCTGTTCTGTGAGACGGCAAGTGGACGGCCATACACTTTTTCCATGTCATAAACATTTGTATCCCACATTTCACTATCTTCTTTAGTGACTCCATAGTGACAACATTTTTCATCAGTGGGTCATGGAATCCTTTCGGAAGTTTGGTCAAGTACTCTGCATTCATTCTCTCTTCTATGGCAAGAGTCTCACCCATACTGACCTTACTGCCAGCAACTCTACCAATGACAATGTTGTGACTACATCACCGAACCGTATAAATAGAGCCTGCTCTACTTACGGATAACCACTTCTTGCCTGAAGAGGAGATGAGACGCTGGCACACTCTCACAATGTGTAGCAATCAAACTCGTTTATACTTTGTATTTGATAGGCCGTGTGTAACGTTCAGATCGTGTTTGCTGACATGGTACTGTCATGAAAACCTCCTGAAGAGAAAGGGACCATTACTTTTAGTAAATTTTTTGTACAATCTTAGAATTTTCTATGCATTTTCCTATCCCACCTACCGGTGACCAACATAACACAGTTACTGGTGATTTGCAGTACTCATAAGAACACAATCAGAGCGATTGTGAAGCTTAATTGCAAGATAAATGCAACTGAGGCAGACCTAATCTTCAACAAATCATGTTATTATTATTATTATTATTATAATTATTATTATTATTATTATTATTATCATCATTACCATTATTATTATTATTATTATTATTATTATTATTATTATTATTATTATTATTATTATTAATTTAATGCAGACCTACCAATCCACTTTATTGATATTACATGTTCATGTTTTATATTCAACCCATTTTCTCCAGAAAAAAAAAATAGTTGCTTTGAAATTGAATTACCAGGTAAACAGCGTTGATTATTTTGTTGTTTTCTTTTTAGTTGGGGAACCAAAAATCTTTGCAAAATCGATCCCCTTTTGGTTTTACTTCTATTTCCTATTATACTCTCTATTTGTTTCCTTTTCCACTTCTTTATCCTATCTGTCTATCTTTAAAACAATTAGGAACATTTACCAAAATATTTAGAGGATCCCAGGAAACCATGTTCAGCTGATTTTGTACTCGAACGAGAGAGAGAGAGAGAGAGAGAGAGAGAGAGAGAGAGAGAGAGAGAGAGAGAGAGAGAGAGAGAGATTAGTATTAAGAGTTCTAGTAAAAAGAAAGATATAATGGAAATGAACTCGTTTTAGAATTCTATTTTTTCTAGCAAATTCTAATTTACTCTTTTATATGCTACTTTCATATCTTCTGTATTATTATTATTATTATTATTATTATTAGCTAAGTTACAACCCTAGTTGGAAAACTAGGATGCTATAAGCCCAGAGACTCCAACAGGGAAAATAGCCCAGTGAGGAAAGGAAAAAGGGAAAAATAAAATATTCTAAGAAGAGTAACATCATTAAAATAAATATCTCCTATATAAACTATAAAAACTTTAACAAAACAAGAGGAAGAGATATAAGATAGAATAGTGTGCTCGAGTATACCCTCAAGCAAGAGAACTCTAATCCGAGACGTTGGAAGACCATTGTACAGAGGCTAGGGCCCTATACAAGACTAGAGAACAATAGTTTGATTTTTGAGTGCCCTTCGCCTAGAGGAGTTGCTTATCATTCAAAATAATTATTTGAATCTTTTAACTACTATTTAACGATGAGATTTCATCAATGAAGAGTGGGGGAATGTGAGCAATATAGTTAATTTTATCATCTAAAATAAAAGAGGAGAATCATTTCCAACATTCAATTAGCATGGGGATTAAAGTGTCATGAAATTGCCATGAAATTGTAAGAGTAAAGACAATGAATGAAGAAAATGAATATGAATTAGAAGAGGGAAATGGATATCAAGTGAAATTGAACTCGATTAAATGGAAAATAGATATAGTGGAATGACGTTTGGCAGGCATTTTGCGTTGGAAATAAAGGGAAAAAATTAATCTTCGAAGAGAAAAGGGTTTTATATATAAATTCCTACAGTATGACGTTAAAGGGATATATCATACAGTAAGAATGGAAATATTTCGTGTCATATCGAGGAATGTACCCTATTCTCTCTCTCTCTCTCTCTCTCTCTCTCTCTCTCTCTCTCTCTCTCTCTCTCTCTCTCTCTCTCAAATCGTTGTATGGAAAATAGTCATGAATACCTTTAACAAGAGGAATACGTCTAAAAAAGGGAGGATTAGTATAAATTATTTTATGATACAATAGTTTTATGACAAAAAGTGTCATATGTAAATGATAGGTCGAACATTTTAAAGCCCTCTTTACTCAGGGTTCTTTATAGGCCGTCTGACCTTCCATTACTTCTCTAACTTCTTTGAATGCAATAAATATATACTGTTTTCTCATATTAAAAAGACCGGTCTTGAGAAAAATATTTCAGCCAATGAGCAAGACAATGGGTCAGGGGAAAATTAGATAAATTTGATCTCGAGAACTCATTGACCATTTCTTACGTGAATCTTTTTATAGTTTATTTATGACATATTTGCTTTTGATGCTGTTAATAGTTTATATATGACATGTCTGTTTTGACGTTGTTACTGTTTTTAGAATGATTTATTGTTAATTTGTTCTCTTCATTTATTTATTTCCTTATTTCCTTTCCTCACTGGGCTATTTTTCCCTGTTGGAGCCCCTGGGCTTATAGCATCATGCTTTTCCAACTAGGGTTGTAGCTTGGATAGTAATAATAATAATAATAATAATGAAGGTATGTTCCTTCAGTGCGCCACTTGCGGTGCCTTTTAGGCGAAGCTTAAGGGTATTTGCAACGCTCCTTTGGTCACTAGCCTCACTTCCTTTATATCCTCCAGCTCTACCTTCTTTCCCGCTTCGTTTTTTCCTCCTAAGTTTTAGTTCATAGAGCAACTGTTGGGTTGCACTAAAGTGATGAACAGTGTCCAAGACCAAAGCACCGATATGAAAAACCTAAATTCTAATTCCAAATCATTACAACTTTTTCTCCTGAAGTTCCTTATATGGGTAAGCTTTAAATTTAAGATTTTGATTTATTAACTCTAGATCTTTTGGTCAGTCATCTTCATATCTTCTCACACCAATGTCGAACTCATAGGAGGGCGATGTCGTTTGCCTCTGTGACCCCTTGATCTGAACGATTAGGGCCCAGTGGGCACTCTCATAAGATGTGTTCTACTGCTTGTGGTGTTGCCCCACATGGGCATTCGTTGTTGGTGGTTAATCGTTATTTCCGGGAGCTATATTTAGTTTTGCCCACTTTCACCCTTGCTCTGTTTAGCGTTACTCTGGTGAGGGTTGTTCTGCTGGGCAGCCTTTCGTTTGGGTTGGTCATCGCCTCATTTGATGGTCATCGGCCACTCTATTGACACTTCTCTAGCCCGTGAGCTGCTGCATCGATTATTTCTAGTTCATCCAATGTTGCAAAGCTTTTGTAGAATTTCAGTCGTCCTCACCTTGCTTTCTAATGATTGTGAAGTAGATGACTAGTGTCAATATTTGTTTATGTTTTACAGTTTTTGCAAGCTTTTCTCGTCGGTTATGAGGTAGTGGGATACTTGGTATTTTAATATAGAGATGATAGAGGTGTTGATTTTAGGGTACCAGTAGTAATCCAATATGACCTATTTACCTCTTGGTCTACCTTGCACATGGCATGATCTTGCCCACACTAGTGCACAGTACTCTGCAGTTGAGTAACAAAGTGCTAAGACTGTTTCTTTCAGAGTTTCAGAGTCTGTTCCACAGCTGGTGTCAGCGAGTTTGCTGAGGAGGTTTCTAGTTACTACTATGTTTGTTTTTATTTTGTGTGCTTTTCAAAAGAGTGTTCTGTCAAGGGTGACTCCTAAATAGACGGTAGTAGGTAGTAGGTTGGCCAGGGCACCAGCCGCCCGTTAAGATACTACCGCTAGAGAGTTATGGGGTCCTTTGACTGGCCAGACAGTACTACATTGGATCTTTCTCTCTGGTTACGGTTCTTTCCCTTTGCCTACACAGACACCGAATTGTCTGGTCTATTCTTTCCAGATTCTCTTCTGTCCTCATACACCTGACAACACTGAGATTACTAAACAGTTCTTCTTCTCCCAAGGGGTTAACTACTGCACTGTAATTGTTCAGTGGCTACTTTCCTCTTGGTAAGGGTAGAAGAGGCTCTAGCTATGGTAAGCAGCTCTTCTAGGAGAAGAACACTCCAAAATCAAACCATTGTTTTCTAGTTTTGGGTAGTGCCATAGCCTCTGTACCATGGTCTTCCACTATCTTGGGTTAGAGTTCTCTTGCTTGAAGGGACACTCGGCCACACTGTTCTATCTAGTTTCTCTTCCTCTTGTTTTGTTAAAGTTTTTTAATTTATATAGGAAATATTTATTTTAATGATCTTACTGTTCTTAGAATATTTCATTTTTCCTGGTTTCCTTTCCTCACTGGGCTATTTTTCCCAGGTGGGGCACCTGGGCTTATAGCATCCTGCTTTTCCAACAAGGGTTGTAGCTTAGCATTTAATAGTAATAATAATAATAATAATAATAATAATAATATAGAGTGATTTTCTGGTTCTTTGTCACCACATTTTATCTTTAACTTTCTTTATGCCTGGTGATGGCTCAGATGGAAGGCACACACTTGTGTTTTTCTTGGATTGGCATTGAGGAGCACTTGTTATAGTAGTTTCATAGGGTAGCCAGAGCGGATAATCTTTCTTCGTTAGAGGTGAATGAGTCCGATCGTGTGAAAATGTAGAGGTTGTCTGCATATATGTTTATCCATATTGACTCATTAGGGGTAATTTGAATGAATTACTACCAATTGTGTCACGTGGTGGACCGGGAAATTGGGTAAAACTCGCTGGTAAGAGACTGATGTCTCGCCAGGTAAATCCTCGGACAGCTAGATAGTGTCAGGTTCCAATTTCTTTTATGGTCTCTCGTGGCATGGTTGGTTTCGACCTGGCCTTTCATTAGAAGGGGCTAGCGTTCGATCCCAAGTATGAGGTAGAAATTTATTTGTATCTGCCCATGTTCTGGCGCACTGACTGGTCATTTGCATCGATGTTAGATAGCGTCAGCACCAGCTCTGACCCTTGTGGATGGTCGTTGTTCTGTATCCCCCATCTGCTCTTTCTGCCATCCATTTCTACGAAGAATCGCTGATTGGTAAGCAATGATGCAATGATGTGGACTATGTTGGTATTCCATATAGAATGAGTGCTCTATCGTTTGCAGTGTCATATGCCGCCGTAAGGTCAGCAGAGACTGTTTCAGTGATTATCTTCTTCTTGAACCTGATCTTGATATATTTCGTCAGGGTTAAGAATTGACTGCAGCAGGATCAACCATGTCTAAACCTAGTTTTGTCAGTCAAAAGTTGTACTTCGACAGTTGGTTGGATACGGGCAAAGATCAGTTGGTTGGATACGGGCTAAGATCAGTTGGTTGAATACGGGCTAAGATTATTCGTTCATGTAATGTGTAGAGGATACACAATAAGGATATTCGTTGATAGCTTTTGGGAGATGATGGGTCTTTCCCTGCTTTTAACAAGGCCACTACTCTCGCTCTTCTCTAAATTTACCTGATTTGGTTGGTCATTGCACAGGATTTGAATAGCAACAGGAGCCATAATTTTGTTTTGTTTCCAAAATGTAAGATAATTTCTCCTATTATGCCATCTAGGCTGGCTGTTTTCCCAGAATTGTGATATTTCATTGGAGAATTTAGTTCATCGAAGGTGAACAGTCGGAAGTTGTCGTCCTTGTATGATACGGTCCATGTCCTGTTTCATTTTCTTAAGGTAACCCGGCTATTTGTTTTGAGGCTTGCAGTTCAACAGCAGTTAGTGCACTATCTGGTTGGGTGTTATGACAGCTAATCTAGGTTGGGGCTTCTTTTCTGAGTTTAGTTTATGAATGATTAACAGGACTTTTTTTTGCTGTTATAGGTCATATCTATTGTAGGTATGACTTTGTGCAATCGTTCTTACACATGAACATTTGCAATGATTAATTTGAAAGTTAGAGAGAGAGATTTTTCCGGAACAGTAAGGTAGAAAGTCAGAGAGAGATATAATTTATCTTCAAGAAATTAGAGAGATGTTATTTTTCTTGAAGGTAGAGTTGGAAAGATAGAGAGGGAATCTCATTGGTTGTCTGGAATTACAAATTAGAAATCGAGACATTAAGGCAGATTCTTCAGTAATAAAATTGAGAGAGAGAGAGAGAGAGAGAGAGAGAGAGAGAGAGAGAGAGAGAGAGAGAGAGAGTTTTATTTGTGAAAGCAGGTTTGAAATTTATAGTGTCTTTCCGTAGTGACAAATTAGAAAGTATAAATAGCTTTTTTTCGGCAATGCCAAGTCAGAGAGAGAGAGAGAGAGAGAGAGAGAGAGAGAGAGAGAGAGAGAGAGAGAGAGAGAGATTGTATGTGTGATTGTGTGTTTGTGTTTTGTAACAAGTCAGTAAACTAAATAAATATAAATTGTTATCTTACAATGGCAAGTCAAAAGTTAGAGACCTAGACATTGTATTTTTGAAAAAGTCAATCCGAAATTACTTCTTTAAGAAATAGCACTGGTTAAGTGAAAATACAATTTAGTTTGCTATATATTCCCTTATTAATTTATAATATTTTTTTTTCTACACTTACAGTAAGATACGAAATTTCTCTTCGAATTGAGAATACATATTTTCAGCTTCAGAGGTTAAGGGAATTGTAAAGCAAATTATTTTCGATTTGCATATTTTATCATTCTGTTTTAGTGAAACTAATTCAATAGGTA
>NC_090758.1:50133995-50136495 GCF_036898095.1 Palaemon carinicauda
GGCGGAGTGTGCTGCCCTGATCCTGTTCTCCACGTCCTTTTTTCTTGTGGGAGCTGATGTTAGGATGCTCCCTAGGTAGGAGAACTGGTCCACCTGTTCTAACGGTTGGTCATTCACTGTGGTATTGAAGTTTGGGAGCATCAGTCCTGGTGGAAGTTGGACGAGGGTCTTGGTTTTATCTGTGTTGACTTGCATCCCAAAACGTTCGTAGACAGAGTTGTATGCATCAGCTAACGACTGCAGGTCCTCTGCCGTCTGACCTGGGGTGGCATTGTTGTCAGCATACTGCAGTTCTCGCACTGCACACAAGGTGGTCTTGGTTCTGGCGCGGAGTCTGGCGAGGTTGAAAGCGTCTCCATCCATGCGGAAACGTAGGTCGACTGAGGGTGTGTCTGGGGGAATCTCGTTGAGCATTGCTGTGGTGTATAGCGAGAAACACGTTGGGGCCAGAACACAGCCCTGCTTCAGGCCGCCGTTGATGGGGAATGGGTCTGAAAGAGAGTTCTGGTGGCAGACTCTCCCAACCATTCCGTCATGGAGGGCACGCACCAGCTTGACAAAGTCGGGTGGGCAGCCATATCTTTTGAGGACAGCCCACATGGCAGGTCGAGGTACTTTGTCGAAGGCCTTTTTCAAATCCCAGAAGATGAACATTATGGGCTGTTGTTGTTCGAGGCTCTTCTCTTGTAGTTGTCGCGCACAGAAGATCATGTCTATGGTCCCGCTGGAAGGTCGAAAGCCGCACTGGGACTCTGGCAGGACGTCTTCTGCGAGAATAAGGAGGCGGTCAAGGAGAATCCGAGCGAAAATCTTACTCGCGATGCTTAGTAGTGATATTCCCCGGTAGTTGTTACAGTTCTCCCTGTCTCCCTTCTTGAAGATGGTAACGATGTTTGCATCGCGGAAGTCACTGGGGACGGTCTTGGTCTCCCATATTTTCAGTATAAGGAGAATCAAACGGTTCCTCAAACCGGGGCCACCGTGAGTGAGGAGCTCCAACGGGATGTTGTCTGGCCCTGGGGCTTTGCCGGGCTTCATGCGCTGCAGGGCCTTGTTGAAGTCATGGATGGAGGGTGGTAGTGCAATCCAGTTATGGACGGGATGCTGCGGGGTCATTCGCAGGAGATCGTCTGGGGTGTCTGCTTGGTCATTGAGGAGGTTCTCAAAGTGAGACCTCCACCTGGCCAGGATGCCCTCGCTGTCGGTGATGGTCGTGGCCCCATCCGCGTCCTTCAGGCTGCCCACTGATGACCGTGTGGGACCGAATATTTCCTTTGTTGCTGCATAGAAGCTGCGCAGGTCACGTTGGTCAGCGAAACTCTGTATTTCTGCAGCTTTTCTTTGCCACCAGGTGTTCTGGGCTTCACGGATCCCTCTTTGGCAACCAGCTTCAGCCACCTTGTGAGCACATTTGTTAGCTGCTGTTGGTTGGTTTTCCAAAGTCAGGCGTGCTTGTCGTTTGGTTTCAATGAGAAGAGAGATGGTAGCATCATTCTCATCAAACCAATCCTGCCGTTTCTTGGTGGTGTAGCCTAGTGTTTCCTCCGCGGCACGGGCCATGGCATTTCTGAGGGTGGTCCAGTGGTGCTCAACAGTGGCCTGACCCACGGGGTCTGCGAGTTGTTGTTCGCAGGCCTCCTTGTAGTTCTGTGCCACCTGTGGGTTGCGGAGCTTACTGCAATCAAAGCGTCGGTGTGGTACGCTGTCAGGTGCCCTTCTGGGTGGTCGTAGGGTCGTCACGGAGAGTCGGGAGATGAAGGAGTCTTAGGTCCGTCCAGCAGTCGTCCGCTCCGGGCATGGATCGCGTGATACGGACGTCTCCTCGGTCTCTGGCTCTGGTCAGGACGTAGTCCAGGGTGTGCCAGTGTTTAGACCGTGGGTGTCTCCATGTGGTCTTTTGTCGTTTTGGTAACTGGAAGATGGTGTTGGTTACCACAAGTTGGTGTTCTGCACACAGACCCAGTAGGAGTTGGCCATTGGCATTGCAATTTCCAATGCCATGGCGGCCGATGATTCCCTCCCACAGGCGATGGTCTTTGCCTACTCGGGCATTAAAGTCGCCAAGCACAACGAGCTTGTCATTGACGGGCACTGCCTGGATGGTGCGGTCGAGCTGGGTGTAGAAGGCAGCTTTGTCATCATCGGTTGAGGTCATAGTCGGGGCGTAGACAGAGATCAGGGTGAGGTGTCTGTCCCGCGTGATGGGGATGCGGACAGTCATCAGGCGCTCACTGATGGCCTTGGGAGCGAGGTTGTGCTGCTGCACTAGCTGGGAATGGATGGCGAAGCCGACACCGTGGATGCGAGGCTCCTCTAGGGCCTTGCCTTTCCAGAAGATGGTGTAGCCTGTTCCAGCTTCCCTGATGTTGCCCTCTTCGGATAGTCTGGTCTCGCTAAGAGCCACCACATCAACATTGAAGCGGGCTAGCTCCTTGCAGACGAGGGCTGTACGTCGTTCCGGGCGGTTGGTGTTCGTCACGTCTTGGAGGGTGCGGATGTT
>NC_090758.1:50141495-50156495 GCF_036898095.1 Palaemon carinicauda
TGGATAGTAATAATAATAATAATATTACATTTCACTGTTTAAACACAGCTTTATAGACAGATTACATTGCCAATTGCACTTGAAGATTTATTTTTGAATATTTCCTTTTTGCTTAACCTTTCCAGGTAATGGTGTAATCTATATCACCATGACGCAATCCATAAAATTTCCAATATTTTGCAAATGGTATGAAGAATTAATCCAACAAAATCCAGGAAATCTTTCCAATCTATTTACGAGATCCTTTGATGTGTCGATAACTGAAAAGCTCAACAGAGTAATACAATTTTGTCGGTAATTGAATTTATTAGATATTGTATCTATTTTTATATCAAGTATTATAATGAATTTTACCTTTAGGAAGAACATTGATACGCAAGGCTAATTCACACTGCGTCCCGTCACATCACATCACGTCAACATTCCGTCAACCGTGTTATTTATTCACACCATTGATCACGTCACATCACATCATGTCACGTCACCATTCCAACAACTGTTCTATGTATTCACACTATTGATCACGTTACATCACATCACGTCACGTCACCGTTCCGTCAACTATGCTATATATTCACACTATTCATCACGTCACATCACAGCATGCCGCATCACCATTCCGTCAACTATACTGTGTATTCACACTATTCATCACGTCACATCACCGTTCCGTCAACCGTGGTATGTATTCACACTATTCATCACTTCACATCACATCACGTCACGTCATCGTTCCATCAACCGTGCTATAAATTCACACTATTCATCACATCACATCACAGCATGTTGCGTCACCATTCCGTCAATTATGCTATGTATACACACTTTGCATCACGTCACCATCTCATCATGTCACGTCACCGTTCTTGAAAACGTGCTATGTATTCACACTATGCATCACGTCACCGTCTCATCATGTCACGTCACTGTCCCGTCCACCATGCTTTGTATGCCACACTATTCATCACTTCACCGTCTCATCACATCACGTCACCTTTCCGTCAACCGTGATATGTATTCCCACTATTCATTACGTCACCGTCTCATCACATCACTTACCTTCCCGTCAACCATGCTATTTATTCACACTATTCATGACGTCACCGTCTCATTGCGTCACGTCACAGTTCCGTAAGCCATGCTATGTATTCACACTATTCATCACGTCAGCGTCTCATCACGTCACGTCACTGTTCCGTCAACCTTGCTATGTATTCACACTATTCATAACGCCACATTACGTCATGTCACGTCACCGTTCCGTCATCCGTGCTATGTATTCACACTATTCATCACATCACCATCTCATCACGTCACCCATCCATCAACCAACCGTGCTATGTATTCAGACTGTGCATTACGTCACCGTCTCATTGCGTCACAACACCGTTCCGTCAACTGTGCTTTGTATTCACACTATGCATCATGTCACCGTTTCATCACTCCACGTCACCGTTCCATCAACCATGCTATGTCTTCACACTATTCATCACGTCACCCTTCCCTCAACCGTGCTGTGTACTCACACTATTCATCACGTCAGTCTCGTCACGTCACGTCACCATTCCGTCAACCATGCTATGTAATCACACTATTCATCACGTCACCATCTCATCATGTCACCTTGTCATTCCGTCAACCGTGCTATGTACTCACAATATTCATCATGTCAGTCTCGTCACGGCACGTCACCTTTCCGTCAACCATGCTATGTATTCATACTATTCATCACGTAACCATCTCATCATGTCACGTCACCTTTCCGTCAACCATGCAATGTATTCACATTATTCATCACGTCACCATCTCATCAAGTCCTGTCACCCTTCCCTCAACCGTGCTATGTACTCACACTATTCATCACGTCAGTCTCATCACGTTACGTCACCATTCCGTCAACCATGCTATGTACTCCCACTATTCATCACGTCACAGTCTCATCCCGTCACGTCACCGTTCTGTCAACCGTGCTATGTATTCACACTATTCATCACATCACCGTCTCATCACATCACGTGACTGTTCCATCAACCGTGCTATGTATTCACATTATTCACCACGTCACCGTCTCATCACGTCACCGTCGCATCACGTCACATCACTGTACCGTCCACCGTGCTATGTATTCACATTATTCCTCACGTCACATTACGTCACGTTACCGACCCATCAACCATGCCTTGTATTCATACTATTCATCACGTCATATCACCATTCTATTAACTGTGCTATGTATTCACACTATTTATCACGTCACATTACATCACGTCACGTCACCGTTCCGTCAACTGTGCTATGTAATCACACTATTCATCATGTCACATTACATCACGTCACATCACCATTCCATCAACCGTGGTATGTATTCACACTATTCATCACGTCACATCACATCACGTCACGTCACCGTTCCGTCAGCCGTGCTATGTATTCCCTATATTCATTACTTCACATTACGTCACGTCACGTCACCATTCCGTCAACCGTGCTATGTATTCACACTATTCATCACCTCACATCACATCATGTCACGTCATCATTCCGTCAAACGTGCTATGTATTCCCTCTATTCATCACGTCACATTACCATTCTCTCAACCGTGCTATGTATTCACACTATTCATCACGTTACATCACATCACGTCACATCACCGTTCCGTCAACCATGCTATGTTTTTCTTCTATTCATCACGTCACATTATATCACGTCACGTCACGATTCCGTCAACCGTGCTATGTATTCACACTATTCATCACTTCACATCACATCACGTCATGTCACTGTTCCGTTAACCGTGCTGTGTATTCACACTATTCATCACGTCACATCACATCACGTCACGTCACCGTTCCGTCAACTGTGCTATGTAATCACACTATTCATCATGTCACATTACATCACGTCACATCACCATTCCATCAACCGTGGTATGTATTCACACTATTCATCACGTCACATCACATCACGTCACGTCACCGTTCCGTCAGCCGTGCTATGTATTCCCTCTATTCATTACTTCACATTACGTCACGTCACGTCACC
The DNA here is from genome assembly GCF_036898095.1 of Palaemon carinicauda. Taxonomy (NCBI): domain Eukaryota; kingdom Metazoa; phylum Arthropoda; class Malacostraca; order Decapoda; family Palaemonidae; genus Palaemon; species Palaemon carinicauda. The sequence goes on from NC_090758.1 coordinate 50,144,539, forward strand.
ATTCCGTCAACCGTGCTATGTATTCACACTATTCATCACCTCACATCACATCATGTCACGTCATCATTCCGTCAAACGTGCTATGTATTCCCTCTATTCATCACGTCACATTACCATTCTCTCAACCGTGCTATGTATTCACACTATTCATCACGTTACATCACATCACGTCACATCACCGTTCCGTCAACCATGCTATGTTTTTCTTCTATTCATCACGTCACATTACATCACGTCACGTCACGATTCCGTCAACCGTGCTATGTATTCACACTATTCATCACTTCACATCACATCACGTCATGTCACTGTTCCGTTAACCGTGCTGTGTATTCACACTATTCATCACGTCACATCACATCACGTCATGTCACTGTTCCGTCAACCGTGCTGTATATTCACACTATTCATCACATCACCGTCTCAACACGTCTCGTCATCGTTCGGTCAAAATTTCTTTCATGTGCATAAATGGACGTGTTCACACCAGACAGTTCGTCTCCATCACAGCACCATCACACCATGGCTCCGTCATGGCATGGTTTTTTCCCAAGATATATATATATATATATATATATATATATATATATATATATATATATATATATATATATATGTATATATATATATATATATATATATATATGGATAGATAGATACCCATATATATATGTGTGTGTGTCTATGTTTGTGTATAAAATCTCATTTTTTTTTCCAAAAGCCCTCTATCCCATGCTAATTCCCCTTTTAATTTTTATATCCTCTCCTGTGGAAATTTTAATGTTTGTCCTAAGTACGTATATTCAGAAAGAATATCTTCTTATTCGTCCAAGATCATTATTTGTTGTCTGAATTATCATTGAAAATTATCTTAGTTTTACTCGTATTCATTTTCAGACCTACACTTATGCTTTTTCTATCTAAGTCTTTTATCATCTTTAGCAATTCTTCCACTGATTCACTAAATAGATCTTTATCATCTGTAAATCTGGAGTTGTTAAGGTATTTTCCATCAATATTAATCCCCACACCTTCCCAATCAAAATTCTTAAATCTTCTTCTAGGCACGCTGTGAATAGTTTAGGAGGGACTAGGTCTCTCTGTCTAACTCCTTTCACAATTTGTATGTAGTTTTAGGATTGTTGTACTTCCTGCAAAGATATCCTCAAGTGTTCTAACATAAGATTTATCTATTCCTTGTCTTTGAAAGGCTTTCATTACTGCTGCAGTTTGACATAATCGAAAGTTTTCTCACAATTTATTTATGCCATACATAGTTGTTTATCATACTCTGCCGATTTTTCTATTAGCTTGTTAACTACATGGATACGCTTTGTTGTTGAATACCCATTTTTAAAGCCTGCCTGCTCTCATGGTTGTTAAGGTCTTTCTGTTCGTCTTAATTTAATCTTTATAAATATTTCCTTTTTTGGGAATTATTATGATAAAGTTTTTCCAAGCTATAAGTATAGACCATTTTTGTTGACATTTTCTGTTAAGTTATGTCTCTTATGTCTATAATATGTTTGTATGATGTTTGATTTCATGTTCTCTTTTCGTCTTAATCTATAACTATAAGAAAAAAATCCAATAAGAGTAACTATTTTCTTGAATTTCATCATTATTCGTTATTGAACTGTTTTGGCAATTTTTTTTTTATGTATTTAACACTGAAAACGCTCATATATAGGACACTAATTCATCCAAATATCCTCATCATCATCATCATCATCATTATCAACTCCTACGCCTATTGACGCAAAGGGCCTCGGTTAGATTTCGCCAGCCGTCTCTATCTTGAGCTTGTAAATCAAATATTTAAATTAATATTTTTCCATACTATCAACCATGCAAGCTAATTGTTGACTAAGCAACAATATATAGAGTAAGGGTGTGAACTCAAAGGCAGATTTTTAACGACTGAGTTATATTATTGTGGAACACTCTTCTTATATACAAAACCTCAAGGCAACAGGACATAACAAGTTCACAAGACAGACAATATTACAGAGGAAAAACCAGACATGAATTTTCATGTTCGTTTTAGTGCGAGGGAAGAGCGAAGATACAAGCATAATATATACAAAAGGAATTATGTACAATTGTGTGAAACACGGTTGGTACATGGCTCCCCCCCTAAAAATGACATACTGTACATGTTAAATAGGGCGCCCTGATCTAGAGAGGCGAACTGTAGGCGGGTCATCTGGCAGAAAATAAGCAGGTTTTAGACGATCAATGGAGACCCAGTCTTCTTTGCCCCGAATGTTTAGAAGGAATGCTTTCGGACTGCGTCGGATCACAAGGAAAGGGCCCGTGTAAGGGGGCATTAGTGGTGGCTTGCTGGTGTCGTTGCGCAGGAAGACGTGCGTTGCAGAGTGCAAGTCCGTTGGTATGTGATGCTTCGCTGGGGGCTTGTAAGTCTGGCGGCACGGAGTAAATTTTCCCACGACGTGCCGTATGCGCTGGAGATCGTCGGAGGAGGTTATAGAAGGAAAAAATTCGGCAGGGACGACCAACGGGTCGCCATACACCATTTCGGCTGCCGAGACGTCGAGGGCGTCTTTAGGAGTGGTCCTTAGTCCAAGGAGGACCCAGGGAAGCTGAGTAAACCAGTTGCAATCCTTGCAGCGGGACATCAAAGCTGCTTTAAGGGTGCGATGAAAACGTTCAACCATTCCATTGGCAGCGGGGTTGTAGGCGGTTGTCTGATGTAGGGTGATGCCCAGGAGATTCGCTAATGACGTCCACAATTGAGAGGTGAAAGTGGTTCCCCTGTCAGAAGTAATATGCTCAGGGATACCGAATCTTGAAATCCATCCAGAGAGTAAGGCAGATGTACATGAGGCGGACGTTGCAGTTTCCATGGGAATGGCTTCAGGCCAACGAGTGGAGCGGTCGATGACGGTAAACAGGTAACGATGTCCTTGTGATGTGGGTAGGGGGCCTACAACGTCGACGTGAATGTGTGCGAAACGACGCTGAGGTTGAGGAAAGGTGCCCACTCCTGAATCCGTGTGTCGATGTACTTTGGAAGTTTGGCAAGAAGTACAGGCGCGGACCCAATCCTTAGCATCCTTAGAAATGCCGTGCCAAATGAACTTTGCCTTCAGCAGCTGTGCAGTAGAACGGCACGAGGGATGTGAAAGGCCGTGGATGAAATCAAGCAGCTGTCGGCGCATGGGAACAGGAATCCAAGGTCGCGGTCTACCAGTACTGACGTCACAGAAGAGGGTGGTGTTGGAGTCTTCGAGGGGAAAATCTTCCCAACGGAGGGACGTGCAGGATGTCCTACAAGCTGGATACTCTGGATCCTGTCGTTGGGCTTCAGCCAGGGCGTTGTAATCCAATCCCAGTTGAACGGCAGCCAACGTGTTTCTTGACAGGGCATCGGCAACGGGATTCATTTTCCCAGGGACGTATATGAGGGTGCAATTGTATTCAGCCACGGCGGAGAGATGTCGGCGTTGACGGGCGGACCAGGCGTCAGACTGTCGAGTGAAGGCGTGCACCAGAGGCATGGGGTCTGTGCGAATGACGAAGGGCGTACCTTCTAAGAAATGGCGAAAGTGACGGACAGCCAAGTGCACCGCCAGCAATTCTCGATCGAAGGTAGAATAACCTGATTCTGCCTTGGACAGTTTTCTGCTGAAGAAGGCCAATGGGCGGGGCGAGCCTTTGACCACCTGCTCGAGTACTGCACCAATAGCGACGTCGCTGGCATCGGTGGAGAGAAGGAGAGGGGCGTGTGGGATAGGAAAAGTGAGAGCCGCAGCAGTTGATAGGGCCTTCTTTGCATTGCAGAAGGCTGCTTCTTGAAGGGGACCCCACTTCAGGTCCTTTGGCTTGCCCTTGAGGGAGGCGTAGAGGGGAGCAAGAGTGGCGGCAATGGTTGGCAGAAAACGGTGATAATAGTTGATCATGCCCAAGAATTCCTGCAGAGCTTTGACGGTCGCGGGCGCGGGGAAATTCTGAACGGCTGCTACCTTCTCAGGGAGGGGATAGACTCCTTCAGGAGTGATACGGTGCCCTAAGAATGACACTTCGTTGGCGTCAAAGGTACACTTGTCGTACCGGACTACAAGGCCGTTTTGTTGCAGGCGGTCGAGCACGATGCGCATGTGACGGAGGTGTTCCTCTTTTGAGGAGGAGAACACAAGTATGTCGTCCACATAACATACACAGAAAGGGAGGTCCCCTAAGATGCCATCCATGAGACGTTGAAACGTTGCCCCAGCATTACGAAGGCCAAAACAGGAGTAATTGAAGGTGTATGTGCCAAATGGAGTGGTGATGGCGGTCTTGGGGATGTCTTCTGGGTTCATAGGCACCTGATAATACCCCTTCAGGAGGTCGAGCGTAGAGAAAACTTTCGCTTTGTGCAGGTAGGAGGTTACATCGGCAATGTTTGGGAGGGGGTAGTGATCCGGTTCTGTTTGCATGTTCAGGCGCCTGTAATCCCCGCACGGACGGAGGGAGCCGTCTTTCTTCAGAACGATGTGTAAGGGTGACGACCATGGGCTGGAGGCTTTTTGGCAAAGGCCCATTTTCTCCATTTCGGCGAAAGTCTGTTTGGCGGCTGCCAATTGTTCCGGTGCCAGACGTCTGAATTTTGCGAAGACTGGGGGTCCCGTCGTCTTGATATGGTGATAAATACCGTGCTTGGCAGGAACCGTGGGCGTTTGGCGAAGTTCTGGACGGAAAACTTCCAGGTACGACGTGAGGAGGTGGGCGTAGGCATCCGTGGGTGCGCCGATGTGGAGAGCGAGGTTGGAGGGGGCAGGTTGAAGAGGTGTCGACAAGTACGAGTCTGCGTTGACCAATTGTCGGTGGGCTACATCGACCAGAAGGTGGAAATGAGAGGAAATCCGCACTGAGGATTGGCATTGTGACGTCAGCAACGAGAAACTTCCAATTGAATTTACCGTTTCCGAACGATAATGTGAGGTTCTCGTAACTGTAGGTGGGTATCGCAGATCCGTTGACAGCTACCAAGCAGACGTCGGCAGATGTAGACAGACTACGTTGTGCCTTGAAGAGTTTCCTTGGCAAAAGAGAACGACAATCACGCGTGTCTACCAAAAATTGCATGCCCGTTCCTGCATCCTGTAAAAAGAAAAGATTAGAAACACGGGAGGCCACCGCCACAAGCTATGGCCTACTTACACGTTTTTTGGACACTGACAATCTTTGGCACATTTCTTCGCGGTTGCCCCGAATCTGAAGTGGTAGTAGCAAAACTGCGGCGGATGGGAGGTAGTAAGTGGCTGTAGAAGTCGTTGGTTGGGGCGCGAGCGATTGGTGGGTGGTGGGCGGCTTTGTCGCCGCTTCGGCACGTCACGGGGTAGGCGTGTATGTCCTACGGCATTCATGTCAGCTTCGGTTGACGTTGAATAGGCATCCTCGTCGTCAGGGGTGGAGGCGTTGATGGAGGTCTTGAAGTGGCTGTCCATAAGGGCGTCGGCTTTGGTCATCAAGTCCTTTATGGGTAAACTATCGACATCTGGTATGGCAGCGCGTACAGGTTCAGGTAAACGGCGTATCCAAAGGGCACGGAGTAGGTTCACCTCACGAGGAGAGCCGTCTGCAGCAGGTTGAAAGCGAGCGATACTGGTCATTTCCCTGAGGGCAAGCGAAGCCCTTTGGTCCCCCAACGGTTGTTACGAGAGCTGAAAAAAGCTTTGCTATACGGGCGGCTGGCGACGGCGAGTACTGCTGCAGAAGGTATGTTTTGAGGGCGTCATACGCTATTGGGGTGTCTCCTTGTTCACAAAGCCAGTCGGATATTTCTGGGAAGGTGTCCTCGGGTATCGCCGCGAGAACATAATCCACCTTGGTGGTTGAGCGAGTCATGCCCCTGATACGAAAGTGGACTTCAGCGCGTTGAAACCAAGCAAACGCTTCTCCGCTGGCGAATGGTGAAAGTTTCAATGGGGCGGCCGCATCGCCAACTGCTGTAGTAGAAACTGTAGAGTCCGTCTCCGTCATAGTACCAACGATGGAGGGGCGAGGGAGGTGGGGGTGGAAGGCAGTGGGAGCGAGTCGACTTCCGGGGTCACCAATGTGACGGCGCCGAGTAAGGGTGTGAACTCAAAGGCAGATTGGAAACGACTGAGTTATATTATTGTGGAATACTCTCCTTATATACAAAACCTCAAGGCAACAGGACATAACAAGTTCACAAGACAGACAATATTACAGAGGAAAAACCAGACATGAATTTTCATGTTCGTTTTAGTGCGAGGGAAACACGGTTGGTACAATATATATATATATACATATACTGTATATATATGTATATATATATATATATATATATATATATATATATATATATATATATATATATATATATATATATATATATATATATATATACACAGTATATATGTGTGTGTGTGTGCGTGTGTGTGTGTGTGCCAGGGATAGATGTAGCAATGAATGGACAAAAGAACGTGAAATGGGTAAGGTTTTGTGATGAATTTGTTTAAAGAAATCTTTGGTGATTTTAAAAGGTAAGAATTACCGTGATACGTATTAGCAGTGGTTTAAATTTGGTGAAAGATGAATAAGTCTCAGTGTTTGCAGAGACGTCAGTGTTGTTAGAGTAAAGAAGGGTAATAGCAAAAGTCTAAGTTATAGAAATACTAGGAATATCTAAAAGTGGAATGTCTAGAAAGTGTTAGTTGGATGATTAGAAAGAGATATAAGAAAAGAGATTTTTCTGCAAAAGAATTATGATGTACATTGTGGTGGCCTGTTGGTAATGTCCTTGTCTGGTGATTGCCAGACTGTGGTTCTAATCGTGCTCAAACTCGTTAGTTCCTTCGGTCGCTACAACCTCGCCATCCTTGTGAGGTAAGGCTGGCGTCTTTCGGGGAGTCTATAGATCTACCAGCTGAGTTATCAGAAACCATTGCCTGGCTCTCCCTGGTCCTATCTTGGGTGGAGAGGGGCTTGGGAGCTGATCATGTGTATTTATGGTCAGTCTCTAGGGGAATGTCACTGTCTCTTGCCTCTGTCAATCATGAGTGACCTTTAAGCCTTTAAGAGAAAGACAACTAATAGATTCTTAATGATTGCTGTGGTAGATCTATTCTCTAAATAATATCCCCAAAAGAAGAGGTATAGATTTTTCACCAGGTCAGGTAATATGTTAATAACACTTTTTTCACATTTCAAGGGAATTCTTATTGCCATACATTTTAGGCAGTAATATGTGGCCTCCATTTCGCTAAAATTGGCCAATTTCTCAATGCTAATTCTAGAATCTTCCGTATTCTCTAAATTTGCATTCATGACCTGATCATAATAAAGTAAAAGCTATATGAAGACATGTTTTCATTGATAAAAAAAAATCATATTGGTTCCAGGTGTAGAAATTTTTAGCTGAAATATATGAATAGGAAAATTTCGTCAATTGTTCAATAGAGTTTAATTGTATTCACCTTGCCTCTCACTTACCTGATCTCCCACAGAACACGAGTACTTTGGCTCAAATACTGAGAAAATTGAATGATCATTAAAACAGAAAGTGCAAATCCTGGTTTCCATAACAATCTTATGGTATGCACCTCTCTCTCTCTCTATCTCTCTCTCTCTCTCTCTCTCTCTCTCTCTCTCTCTCTCTCTCTCTCTCTCTCTCTCTCGTCTGAAGTGCTTCAGTTGAAGATCGCCCGGGACAGCATCTTTTTTCCCTTGAGAGTATCTAAGCTGATCCAAGCGTATTCTCTCCCACGGTCAGTTGAGCATCTTAAAAGGAAGCTGCATTTTTCTCTACCACCTTCTTCTCACACAATTTGCCACATACTATCCTCTTCTATTATTCTTCCCTCTCTTCCTCCTCTCTCTTCCCATATGATTTGCAACGTATTATCATCTTCTATTATTCTTTGCTCTCTTCATCCTCTTTCTTCCCACACAATTTACAACGCATTATCCTCTTCTGTTATTCTTCCCTCTCTTCCTCCTCTTTCTTCCTACACGATTTGCAACGTATTATCCTCTTCAATTATTCTTCCCTCTCTTCCTCCTCCTCTTTCTTCCCACACAGTTTACAACGTATCATGCTCTTATATATATTCTTCCCTCTCCTCCTCCTCCTCCTCCTCCTCCTCCTCCTCCTCCATGAATCTCAAACCCTTCAAGTGGACTCCATCGTCAGCTATTTTTGAGTTGTCTCGCAGAATCCCAAAGGAACTCTTATTTATGCTTTGTAATTGGCCTTCGGAAACTTCAACTGTAAAAGGAGGAATTATTTCCTCGTTGAAGGAGAATTATAATTTTTGGTTGCGCAAACTTTATGTTGTTTATGAATGATATATTGTTTAAAGTTGGTGTTATATGCCCTGTGCGGTACTCGAACGTTGGTTCATTCTAAGAGAAAATATGTCTTTAAACTCAAAATGTAAAGTTTTAAGACCTTTCAATGGTCAAAATTTGGGCTCTATTCTATTTTGTTAGTCCAAGTTTATTACTCTGCGTGAAAAAATGGACAGGAACTCGGGGCTGGAAAGCGGGTCTGGAAGGCAGGACTGGAACACAGGTCTAGAATGCAGGACTGGAATGCGGGTCTGGAATGCGGGACTTGAACGTGGGTCTGGAATGCGGGACTGGAAAGCGGGTCTGGAACATGGGACTGGAACGCGTGTCTGGAATGCGGGACTGAAACAGGGGTCTGGAACGCAGGACTGAAACACGGGTCTGGAATGTGGGAATTGGAACGCATTTCTGGAACACGGGACTGGAACGCGGTTTTGGAACGCGAGGCTGGAACTCGAGTCTGGAACAACCACATCAAATACACATTGAATTGTTTAAAGATTTGAAAGATTAAGGTTATGGTTCACATATACAATGCGGAATTCTAACTCCCTGTAACGCTTGTGGTGGTCTATTGGAAACGTCCCTGCCTGGCGATCTGCTAGACCGTGGTTCAAGTCCCTCTCAAACTCTTCAGTGTCTTGGACTAGTAGTTTCGACAACCTCACCATATTTGTGAGCAAAGGATGGGGGATTTGGGGATCCTATAAGTCTACATGCTGAGCCATCAGCAGTCATGGCCTTATCCTCCCTGGTCCTAGCTAGGGTGGAGAGGGTTTTATGATGCTGATCATATATGTACAGTTTATGGTCAGTTTCTAACAGTTTGTCGCAGTGTGTGCAACCTCACCTTCCTTGTCAGCAAAGGATGGGGTATTTGGGTAGTCTATATGTCTACTTGCTCATGCATCAGCAGCCATTACCTGGCCCTCCTCGGTCCTAGCTAGGTTGGAATGAGTCTAGGATGCTGATCATATATATATATATATATATATATATATATATATATATATATATACATACATGCATACATACATACATACATACATATATACATACATAAACTGTACGTGTGTGATGACGTGAACAGTCTAAAGCCCAGTAGGGCCAATACTTAATTCTTCCGTATCCAGAGTAGTTTATCCTCGTTAATATCACCAGTTTCTACAAGAACAGTTTAAATTCTCTATAAAGCCTAGTCCGTCAACAATCAAATCACCATCCTGCCAAAGCTGTCTGAGTCATCAACAATCAATTGATGAGATCAACTTAACAATCACCTGTTTAGGTTCAATTTAATGGAATTTGTAAAGGGGGAATAAAGGTTTTAAAGGTCGCTCATGAATGGCAGAGGCAAGGGACAGTGACATTGTTCCAGCAATCAGAACAATGCCCTAGAGACTGACCAGATATTATATGATCAGCGCCCAAGCCTCCTCTCCACCCAAGCTAGGACAAGGGAGGGCCAGGCAGTGGCTGCTGATGACTCAGCAGATAGACCTATAGGCTCTCCCAAACCCCCCAACCTTAGCTCACAAGGATGGTAAGGTTGCAGACACTAATGGCACTAACGAGTCTGAGCGGGACTCGAACCCCCGACTGGCAAACACCAGGCAGAGACGATACCAATCAGGCCACAGCAACGCCAGAAAAAACCTTTACGGACAATACTATATAATTAAACTATAATAAAAATTAATGATAAAATGCTTCTATCAATCACAATCAAACCGAGCAAAGGTAAAATCCTCCGGTCGCTGACCACTGAGGTGGCAATAGTAGGTGATTCATCATACACTTAAAAAATTTTAATTGAAAAAACCGTAATTGTCTTTCAAATTTATTCCTGGATTTTTACCGTTTTAGAAACGGATATATTGACGTGAAAGAGTAATATTACGGTCACCAACGCGTAAAAGATAATAAGAAAGTAGAGTAGAAATTACGGTTGCCTGTATTTTACTGAAATACGGTTGAGAACAGTATATTTTTGCGGGGAATTTCCGATTAAAATTACGATTTTTACTAACTGGGGAGGGTGGGCTGTGGCACCTTAGCAGTACCAACTAAACTCGTCTGAATCCCTCGTCAGGCTGGGAGGAGCGAAGAGAACAAAAGTACCCGTTTTTTTTTTTTTTTTTTTTTTTTCGTGAATTCGGCTACCCCTCCAAAAAAGGGGGAAGTACCTTGGTTGATAGAATGTGAATAAAAAATAAGGAATATATCCAGTCAAAAAAGCAATTCCCCACTGTTCCATCATTATGAAGGAAGGTGCTTTAGGTGACATTTCTCAAAGAAAAAAAAAATTCCAGTTGCTAATTAAGTGAATTACTTATATAGTAATATAGATTATATAACTAGTTAAGATCTATAATTTACTCATTTGCATGATCAAAGTATGCTTTAGGAAATAGCCGATTCTTTTTTTGCAAATAGAGTTCTCTAATAAGAGACCTTAAATTCTACCACTTATGAAATGCTTATTATCAGTTACTCACTATACTGGGTGTCATTTTGATCATATAGTGTTATGAAGACCTATCAAAGGATGCATGTATTATGAAATAACATTATGCAAACACTGCCATGGATTTCATCATATAGTAGTGCCTATTTATGATTTATTCTATTATCTAATACAGTGGTAACGTGTTCGCCCGCATTCGATTGGCAATAGATCGATCCCAGCCTGGGACCATGAGTTTAAGGGTTTACTGCTGAGGCTACTGCTGTGGTTGGGCACCACAGTGGGAAGTTGGGCTTGCCTGGCTGACGTTCTGGTGAGCATCTGTTCTTTTGAAACTGGAACTGAAACCAGACAAGTTAACCTTTAGATTGAACCCATAACAACTATTCAGTTTAATCTCATACAAGAAGTTAAAACTCTTTAAGGTATGTGCTAAACAAGAGCTTTCTACAGTAACACCCAAGAATTTTCTGTTGTAAATTATTTATATTTACTAAATATCCTTTAATGTGTTTATTATTTTTTCTTTGCTTGTTTGAATGCATTTATATTATCTAGGGACTAAGTACCTACGCCAACGAAGTTGGGAAGAAGTTATTTTTTGCCCCTCTTTGTCCGTTTGTTTATTTGTAAACAACATACTGGCCACAATTTTACTCAGAGTAGTGAATCTGCCAGGGATTAATTGTTATTTGGAGACGTGGAAGTGATTCCGTTTTGAAAGGACTAGGTCAAAGGTGAAGGTCAAAGTCGTGCAAAAGGTCAACCGAATTAATCCTAGCCTTAACCCCAAGTTCGCAATGGTTGTCACACAGACTTCAAATACGCCAGCAGTCTAAATTGATTCTGGGAAAAGCAAGCTGCCGTGGTGGAGGTCTGTATTCTCAGAGTGCTTTTCTAGTTTTATATTTGTGATAGGGATTTAACCAACTCAGAAATTTAAATATTTTTTCAATAATTTATTTCAAGGTAAAATTAATATATCTATCGTTATTTTAGTGTTTCCCTAATTTGTTAAGGCGTGGAAACGAAAAAAATAATTTGTCAAATCATAATGATGAAGGGGATAAAACCACGTCCTCAGAAATATCACAACTATTATAGATATAAAATAAAATCTATTCATATGCAATGTTGCAAGCAGAGAAAGGGCGGAACAGAACGTCCA
>NC_090758.1:50161495-50163995 GCF_036898095.1 Palaemon carinicauda
ATGAATTCTTCTGTGATGTAAGGAGACATAAAGGCCCGCAATGCATTTGTGAGAGATTTGGATATAGCCAGAAAAGTGTTCTAAAAAGAATGGTTGATGCTAGGCTGGGAATGAGGGTAAAAAATCCAAAATTTAATTGCCTTTACAAATTCCAAAAAGGTTTGATATTATCTTGTCACTCAATGAATGGGCTATATAACATGCTAAAACAGTCAGGACATTTCTTTTATTATGACAAGGAGATTGAATCAAGACTGTCTTGAAATTCTTTTTGGATGTATTAGGCAGATGATGGGTTCTCATGATCATCCCGATGCAGTTAATTTTAAATACAGATTGAAAAACTTTTTGCTAAGTAGGGATATTGAACTTGTTAGCGATAAGGCAAATGAAAACCTTGACCCGCTATCCCATGAAATGGTATCATCTGAACATGATGGAAATGGACCTGATAAATTTTTCAATGACAGGGAACTGGCCTTAGAAATATGTATGACAAACATCATTTTTAGAGACCTTTAATTTGATGTGGATCTTAAGAATGACGAAATGTTCCCTGAGGAAACAGAATTTGCCAAATGTCAGAAATCCATTGACACCACAGGATCTGTTATCGAGGAATAGTCCTTAAGATATATCGGTGGATATGTAGTGAAAAAAGTTTTCGTTTAAATATTCAAATTTAGTGTATATTGTTGATAGTAAGACGTCAGCGACATGGGTACATTTTATAGGTGAAGGAAAACTCTATGCACCATCCGACGATTTTTTTTCTAAACTAAAAATTTGTAGAGAAATTTTTTGAGCAATGCATGGGTATGGGCTTAGACCAGGACCAGAATGCATAAAAACAATGGCTGCTGAAATGAAATCTGCTGTCACTTGTGTTCCTGACGAAGTTGTGGAATTTTTGATCAAAATATCAGTGTTTTTTAGAATGCGGCACTTCAACAACATTATCGACATAAGTAAAAAGAAACAGAGGACTTGCAGGAGTACAGTAAAAAAAACCATGAAAACAACAACTTAATTTTTCCTCCTGGTGTGCAGACCTGGCTCGGTGAGAAACAAACTCATGCTTATCTGAATTCCATCACTATTAAACTGTCATCTTTGTTCTGTTAATCTGTTAGGATTAAAATGAGAATCCTTAACTCGTTGTGTAGGATTTAGTACCAAGGACAACTTTCTCTACGTTAATCTATACCTCTTTGGTTAAGGATAAGTGGCAGTCAATACATTACAGTATTTGTGTTCCCTTTTAAGATACATCTGTACCCTATGACTATGTTTAGAAGCATCAGAATATTATTAAACTTTGATGTATGGTCTGCCGTAAGGATAATCTGTACTTTAAGAAAAAAAAAAAATAGAAATAAAATATCAAGGAGTATTTTTATTTTGGAAAGGTATCCTTGCATCGTGTTACTACGTATACCTGTCAGTCAATGCTGTCAAGAGAGACTACACGAGGTGTGACGTCATGCGCAGACGGAACGTATTTTCGCTCGCTGATGAGCCGACCTCTCCGATTAAACCAATAAAACTTTCTCACCAATTACGCACCAGGTCTATCACAAAAATATCGTTGTGAAATATTTTGGTGTTGGATTTATCTGCCGGCAGGGTTGCCAGGTACTTTAAGTGAGAAAAGGACAATTTCTGATCAACTACAGCTTTAAAAGGTCTACCCATTATTTAAAAAATGCCAAAAGTATAGCATTTAAGGCCAACCTTTTTTTCATGATATTGCTATAGGCTAACCAGTTTTCAAAAAAGGCCAAATTTGAAGTTTTTCGCATGAAAAAGGCCAACCTGGCAACCCTGAAGCGACTCTACTTACTACTGTTGTTGAACTATTTAGTATTCTCTCAATCTGGTACTTTTTTTCATTAAGTCCTCTAGGAAGGGAGTGCTATTTCCTTCCTATATTTTCCACTTTTTTATAGATGTGGGGCTTTTAATGTTTCGGGGGTAAGCTAATAATATTCTATTTTTTCTCGATTCTTTGTCCCCACTTTTATCCAACAAAGTTCAAAGTTGGAGCAAATGATTTTTTGTTGACCAGGCGGACATAGTCTTTTTATATTTTATTTATGACATATTTGTTTTTGATGTTGTTGATAGTTTATTATATGACATGTCTGTTTTGACGTTGTTTCTTATTTTAGAATGATTTATTGTTAATTTGTTCTCTTCATTTATTTATTTCCTTATTTCCTTTCCTCACTGGGCTATTTTTCCCTGTTGGAGCCCCTGGGCTTATAGCATCTTGCTTTTCCAACTAGGGTTGTAGCTTGGATAGTAATAATAATAATAATATATGGAATTTTTTGAATCTAGATTAATTCCTTCAGTGTGGTCTACCCAAATTGTGTGGTATCGATATGTTGATGATGTTCTAGGTATTTTAGAAGAAAATTTTAATCTTGAGGGTTTTGTTTCAATCATTAATTCATTAGTACCATCAATAAAATTCACTATAGAAATTAAAGAAAAT
>NC_090758.1:50166495-50171495 GCF_036898095.1 Palaemon carinicauda
CTCTCTTCCCTCTCAGCTGTGCTAGCTTCCCCTCCTGTCTTTGATTCATGGTGAAGATTCTGCAAATGGTTGTTGGGATGTAAGGTAAGTTCCCATTCCACAAAAGTTCACGCTATTTTGCCCAGTTTACCACTTCCTTTTCCTTCTCTTTCGCCCTCGCTGATATATAAACCTTACTTTATAGTGTGAGTGCGTTAATATATAAGCATTACTTTATACTCTCTGAGTGCGATAATATAAGCCTTACTTAGTACTTTCTGTGTGCGCCAATATATAAGCATTACTTTATACTGTCTGAGTGTGCTGATATATAAGCCTTTATTTATACTCTCTCTGAGTGTGCTAATATACGCCTGACTTTATACTTTCTGAGTGCGCTAATATGTAAGTTTGCCTTTATACTTTCCGAGTGCGCTAATATATAAACATTACTTCATACTTTCTGAGTGCGATAATATATAAATCTTACTTTATACTTTCCAAGTGCGGTAATATATAAATCTTACTTTGTACTTTCTGAGTGCACTAACGTGTAAACATTACTTTATACTTTCTGATTGTGATAATATATAAATCTTACTTTATACTTGGTGAGTGTGATGATATATAAATCTTACTTTATACTTTCCAAGTGCGGTAATATTTAAATATTACTTTAGACTTTCTGAGTTTGCTAATATATAAGCGTTATTTTATACTTCCCGAGTGCGGTAATATATAAGCCTTACTTTATACTTTCTGAGTGCGCTGATATATAACCATTACTTTATACTTTGTGAATTTGCTATTATATAAGCCTTACTTTATACTTTCTGAGAGCACTAACATATAAACCTTACTTTATACTTTCTGAGTGCGCTAATATATAAACCTTACTTTATGCTTTCTGAGTGCGCTAGTATATAAGCCTTACCTTATACTTTTTGAGTGCACTAATATATAAACCTTACTTTATGCTTTCTGAGTGCGCTAGTATATAAGCCTTACCTTATACTTTTTGAGTGCACTAATATATAAACCTTACTTTATGCTTTCTGAGTGCGCTAGTATATAAGCCTTACCTTATACTTTTTGAGTGCACTAATATATAAAACTTACTTTATGCTTTTGGGTGCACTAGTATATAAGCATTAATTTATACTTTCTGAGAGCGCTAATATATACGCCTTACTTTATACTTTCTGAGTGGGGAAACCTTTACGTGGTGGAAAGGTTTGTCTATAGCCATATTCAGCAAAGTTGTACAAGTCAGGGCCACCCATACTAAGTCTTCCATCATCACCAATCCGCAGTGGTTAGTGTGGTGTTGACAATTGCCAAACCTCAGACTTGTCCAAAACATGTCTGAGGCATTTGTCCTGCAGTGAACTTGAAACGGCTGCTTTTTCTATTATGGAGAGATATGCAGTATGTATATTCGGCTATCCTCTCTCTTACTAACATGATTGGGTTATTGCTTATAAAAATATTTGGATATTTGCACTAATTCCGTTGCATATGGATTATGATACAGAGAAAATAAAAATGTAGGTAGGAATGGAGTAATAGACTACCTAACATATTTTCTTTTCCTTCATATCGCGAGGGAATTCAAAAACAAATGAACAGCGCATTCTACCGCCTTCTCTCTCGCTTTGAAATCACTAAAGAACGAAAGTTATGATCTGTCTTGTAAGATAACAGATAACCAATATTAGAGGTTTTGAACTTTTGCCTTTGAGGGAGTATGTTCTGTGCCTTTCTGCAAAACACGGAGACCAATTTTGCTTTTGAAACATTTCCACCTCTTCCTAGTCAGTTTCAGTGGAACAGGCGCTCTCTCTCTCTCTCTCTCTCTCTCTCTCTCTCTCTCCCTATATATATATATATATATATATATGTATGTATGTATGTATGTATGTATGTATAAAGTTAGTTGGGAAGAATAGGCAAAATACTTAGAAAAGAGGAAATCTCTCTCTCTCTCTCTCTCTCTCTCTCTCTCTCTCTCTCTCTCTCTCTCTCACACACACACACACACACACACACACACACACTGACAAGTGAACTGGAAAGAAGAGGCTAAACAGTTAGAAAAGAAGAAAGAATGCCAAAATGGTGCAATACATGTAAGATATGGTATTCCATTATTAATCCTCAACAACTGATCATAAAATGCGATGCCTGTCATGTTCCAACACACCCTACATGTGCTGAAATACAGAAAAAAAATAAAAAATTGGGACACAAAGGAATTCTGCTCAACATGCTTAGTCTGAGTAGAAAATATAATTTAGTCGAGACTGAATCTACAAGTAGTTGAAGATAGAGAAGAAGAAGAAGAAGAAGAAGAAGAAGAAGAAAAAGAAGAAGAAGAAGAGAAAAATGAACAGGCTATGTGTAAGGATGCAGAGGAAATCATTCATATAACTCATGATGCCATCCAACAACATACTTACCAAGAAATAAATTATCAGATGGAAACAAATAATAGACCCAAGAGACTCTACCCGGACCTACGTTCTTTTAGGGAAGATCAAGAACAAGAAAAAAAAGAAAAGAAAGATATAGTCTGCAATTTGCTGAAAAGAGGGAATTGCAGATTTGGCGAAAGATGCTACTACAAGCATCCAAAGATATGCCAAAATTCGGAAATATATGGTAAATGTGCGTATTTCGACGGATATGGAGACGAATGCAGAGATCTCCATCCAAAAATATGCAAAACCTAAAAGAAGGAAAGGATGCAAATTCAACAAAAAATTTCGATATATGCATCCTGCAACCATGAATGAAAGTAAGAAAACTCAGCAAACAGAAAAGAAAAATGAAAAAAAGAAACAAAAAAACAAGCCCAGTATATACCGTGCTATGCACAAAAGGCCCCAAGATATAATGCCTTTCAACCCAAATATGCACAATTAGAGCCCAACTACAAATAATGCATCTATAATGCCAGGGGTTGGTGCAGATATGGGGATAATTGCAGGTATACACACAAAAATAAATATGAAGGCGAAAGAGCAAATATAATAGAAAAATTGGATTTTTTAATGGCAGAATTCCTGGATATGAAGAAAAGAACATCATATCAGAAAAGGAAAGAAGCATGGGAGAATCCATATTATTACCAATATTAAATAATGGGGATGAAACACAAACCATAATAGTGATGAATGCACAGGGTTTAGTCACGAGTAACTCTAAAGGAAATTAGAGTTCTTAGAAGAACTAACCCAAATTGAAAAAATAGATATATCAAATATAAGTGAAACATGGTATTCCAAAGAGACTGGTAGTGATGACCAGATAAAGGGTTTCCAAACTTATAGATCAGATAGAAAAAATAGGAATCAAGGGGGAACCGCAATATATGGAAGAGACATAAATCAAGGAAAAGTCTGTGAAAAATACAGCAACACAGAATGTGAATTGATTGCGGTAGAATTTGAATTTGAAAAACTAGTGAATATTGTAGTTTACAGACCAGCAAATCAAGGAGTTTGACATGATAATAGAAAAAAATAGATGATATATGTAGAAACCATAAAGACTGGAATATAATCCTATCCGGAGATTTTAACTTTCCTTTCGTGGATTGGAAAGAACGGATAGAAGAAAGTGGTTGCATATATACATATAAAAAAGAGAGTAATAGTAGCGCAGAAGATAAGAGGCAATTTGAAAAGCTTCAAGATATGCTATTAGAACATAATATGCAACAAATAAACCACATTTCAACAGGAAAGGAAAATGTCCTAGATTTAGTATTTGTGAATGAGGTGAATTATGTTAAAGAAATAATAGTGTATAACACGGAAATTTCCGACCACAATGTCATAGAATTAATACTCCATTCCAAAGCAAGTGATCGCAGAGATAATCAAAGCACAAAACGTTGGGAAGGATATGGAAAATATAATTTTTTTAGTAAGAATATGAAATGGTCAGAAATAAATGAAGAACTGAACAAAGAATGAAAAAATGTATTCGTAAGTAATAGTATACAGGTAAATACGGACATACTGTAGAAAATACTGGACAATATTGTTGAAAAATATGTACCGAAAAAAAATACAAATAAACAACAGACATGCATACCAAGAGACAGAAGGATCTTATTTCAGAAAATTAGAAAGTGGAAGAAAAATCTTGCAAAAGAAAAAAATGTATGGAAAATGATGGAAATAAAAAGTAAGATAGAAAATGCTGAACAAAAGATTATACAATCAAAAGAAAATGAAAAAAAGAGACTTAGAAGAAAGGAAACTTCAAAATATCAAAAAAAAAAAAAAAAAACCAAAGTTACTCCTATGCAAAAAAGATGAATAAAGGGAGATTAGAAATAGGCCCCCTAAGAATTGAAGGACGGTTTACGAATAAAAAAAAAGGAAATATGCAACAAATTATCAGAAAAATATAAAGAGTGAGTTCACGCCAAGAATTACGAATGAGAATAATAAAACAGAAATGAGAGAAGAAAATGTTGAATATCTAACGGACATAGATATTAATGAAGCAGATATTGTCAAGGCTATAAGCGAAATTAAAAATGGATCGGCAGCCGGACCAGATAGAGTTCCAGCGATTTTGTTAAAAAAAACTGCACACACTATCGTGAATCTGCTTGCAATACTGCTAAGACAAAGTGTAGATATGAGCGAGATATATGTTAAACATAAATTTGCTTATATAACCCCTATTTTCAAAAGTGGATCAAGACTAGAGGCAAGCAATTATAGACCTGTTAGTCTAACATCACATATTATGAAAGTGTATGAGAGGGTAATAAAAAAAAATAATGAATCATTTGGTTAAAAATAATTTGTTTAATATAGGTCAACACGGTTTTGTACCCGGAAAAAGTACACAAACCCAACTGATAGCACACTATGAAAACATATACAAAAATATGATAGATAAAAAAGACACAGATGTGTTCTGTGTAGATTTTGCAAAAGCCTTTAACAAAGTAGACCATAATATATTAGAGAAAAAAATGAGAAAGCATAATATTGTGG
>NC_090758.1:50176495-50181495 GCF_036898095.1 Palaemon carinicauda
ATTTTTTTATAGATATAATATGCAGATCGATAGAAAAATATATATTTAGTCACCTTTTTCCCTTATTGCAAAACTGGGCCAAAGCAGACGTCCGGCATAGAAATAAAAAAAAAAAAGTAAAGGTTGGCAGTACCACAGAAAAATGCACAATAGAAGAGTGCCAATGCAATTCTTTCTCTGCGTTTCGTTCAAAACTGTTCAGTCTAGGCCAGAGGACGCTGCAACAATCCATCGTTGTCCGAAAACTAAAGAAATAGTATTGAGCCTTTTTGCATACTTTGTAATGGCCAGCTTACGTGCTGTCATCAATCCCTTATTCGATTGGTCACAGGGGGGAGAAAATTATTATTGTAATTCGTGACTACCAAAAATGGTAATTGAGTTGGAATTTATTTAATATTTTAATGTCAATAGGTAATATGTAAGCAATATATACACACACACACACACACACACATATATATATATATATATATATAATATATATATATATATATATATATAACTTACATATATGTGTATATATACATATATATATATATATATATATACATACACACATAACTCACGTACGTACATGTATATACAGTATGTGTATATATATATATATATATATATATATGTATGTGTGTGTGGTTTATCTGTGTGTGTTACCAAGTAATAGGAGAAATGTGGAATATTTTGCCCATTTTATTAATCACTGAATAAAAGGAATAAGGATTCAATAAGAGTTAAGAGATGAGATATATAACTAACTTGCATTCACGAAATTTAACTTTGATTACAACAGGTTGCAAAAGATGTACCAAAACACTCAGTATATGGGAGAACACACACACACACACACACACACACATATATATATATATATATATGTATATATATATATATATATATATACATACATATATATATATGTGTATATATATATATAATTATAAATATATATGTAAATATATGTATGTATGTATATATATATGAATATATATATATTTATATTCATGTATAAATATATATATACTTGTATATATATATATATATATATATATATGCATATATACTATATATATATATATATATACATACATACATACATACATACATACAAAAGTCTAAAAATTATAGAAAACACTACCCTTGTTCTCCACCTGCCTCTTAAAAATGACCATTTGTAGCCGGGGAACATAGAAACGCACTTGCTCTGGCAAACGTGAAAATGGGCGCTGGGCTTTGTTTATAAGAGGACGTTGACTGCGTGTGTGATGACATATAGAAAGGGTAAATGGATAGACAAAAGGATGGTTCCAATTTATTCAGAGATGAAGTGAGCCCATACATTGCTGAAAGAGCCGGTGTGATGGATAGGAAGTTGAATGGTAACAACTTGTTTCCGTTTGAATGCGAAAAAAATCGTAATATATATATATATATATATATATATATATATATATATATATATATATATATATATATATATATATATATATGCGTAAAAATCACAGGAAAACGTGATGCTTAGATGCAGAAGAACCCCAGGGAAAATGAACATACGAAATATACGCTTAAGTCCTGACTAGTTTCGTGATACTTCTTCAGAGTCCTCTGAAGAAGTATCACGAAACTAGTCAGGACTTAAGCGTATATTTCGTATTTTCATTTTCCCTGTGGTTCTTCTGCATATATATATATATACATATATATATATATATATATATATGTATGTATGTATGTGTATATATATGTGTATGTGCCTGTGTGTAAAAATCACGGAACTATGATATATATATATATATATATATGTATATATATATATATATATATATATACATATATATATATATATATATATATATATATATATATATATATATGTATATGTGTGTGTGTGTATATGGCACTTATCGACTATGAGAAAGCTTTTTATTCTGTCAAAACTTCAGCAGTAATGAAAACCCTTCAAAGAAAACGGATAAACTGCAAACAAGCGTAATATATTCCAATGAACAAATGGTAAGCATCGTTTTTCAGATTGCAAGTCTTTGAATAATTACACGCTAGTGAACAGGTAAATATTTTGCTCTTATTGTTTAGAATTTTGTATTATTGTGGATCCAGCTTCATTTCCAAGTGAATAATTTGAGAAAGTTTTTTAAACTTCTACCGAGATTCAAAACCCCCTTTCCTCTTTAGTGGTCTTGCCTCGGGCAGTGAATATTGTATACTTTTATCAAAAATACAAAAGACCTTTTCAGGGTTTCAATATTTTTCACAGTGTTTTATCCTCCGTACATGTGAAGATTCCTCTTTATTCTTCTTGTTAATTAGTATATATACCAAGTGGGGCCCTACATGATTTTATGCAATAAAAGAGCTTGTTTTTTATCTGAAGAATTAAATCCTGCGAAAAAAAAATAGAAAAATATGATGATATTACCATTGAAATAATTCACATTTGTGTAAGGCTACGATATGGTTATGGAACGTGCTTACGAATAGTTCTTACTCATCTATAGACAAAATATGAAACCCATCTCTCTCTCTCTCTCTCTCTCTCTCTCTCTCTCTCTCTCTCTCTCTCTTTCTCTCTCTCTCTCGCTCTCTCTCTCTCTCTCTCTCTCTCTCTCTCTCTCTCTCTTTCCCGAAAGCACGTCGCATACAATCCTCGTTATAATTAAAGAGATTAAACGGTACTATCTATTTTGATGAGGCCATAAATGGGGTCATTACTCTCACCGTTGACGCAATGGCTTTTTGCCACTTGCTTGTTGTTTCATATATTATTATTATTATTATTATTATTATTATTATTATTATTATTATTATTATTATTATTAGCTAAGCTACAACCATAGTCGGAAAAGCAAGATGCTATAAGCCCATGGGCTCCAAAAAGGAAAAATAGCCTAGTGAGGTAAGAGAATAAGGAAATAAATAAACGATATAAGAAGTAATGAACAATTAAAATAAAGGCAAGTAACCCCTGACGGTCCATACTAATGGATGGAGAAGTTTTGATGAATGTAGAAGTATTGATTTAAAAGCTCAAGATGGAGACGACTGGCGAAATCTAACCGAGGTCCTTTGCATCACTAGGCGTAGGAGATGATGATGATGATGGAAAGAAGACAGAGATACGAGCTTATGAGAACCTTGGTGATGCAAGTCCTAGATCTGATGGATTCAGGGGATCTTAGCTGGAGAATGAAAGAGCTCACAACCTCTTGAGTAAATACTCAACACTACTGAGCATTTTGCCCCACCTGAAGATATGCTTGGGTTAAGTGTTAAAAAAACAGCAATAGCTGGATAAACCAGCTTCTATTTATTTGGATATTGTCACTGTTCTTAAAATATTTTATTTTTCCTTGTTTCCTTTCCTTACTGGGCTATATCCATGTTTGAGCCCCTGGTCTTATAGCATCCTGGTTTTCCAACTAGGGTTGTATCTCAGCAACTAATGGTAATAATGATATTGTTTTCATAGAGCTGTGCTATTCACAAAATTTTTGGTTCATTAGTTGAGTACAAGCTTGTGTTAGAGGCTTAAATACATCCACCAAATCCAGATCAGATGTCGAAAAATATTTCTTGTAACTGAGTAAAAGAATATAATAGAAAGTGTTCATGCAGCTATAAAGACATCCATTGTTGCAGTGATTGTTGTGGCAAGGTGTCAGAAAACAAGAATAGTCTTAAAAACTTGCTACATTCTATGAAAGAAGCAGAACATTCGTTAATGACAGTTATTTTTCAGACCGAGTTACAGAGTTAATTTGATTCTTAAGATTAGGTTATTTTTTCAAGTTTTCGAGTTATGTTTAGTGTAGTTTCTAAAGCAGCAATCACTACTCCATTATCAAATCTAAATGCAGTTTTTTTTTTTTTCGTTCCATTGAAGAAGAAAAGTTTATTTGTTTACTTCCTTATACATAGGTAGACTGCATTGCTCCAAATATCACTGAAATCAATTACTTGAAACTATTTAGTTTTAGATTCTGTTTAGAAATAATTTACCGGAAGGCAGTATTAAACTAGAAAAGCACTCTGAAAGTGCAGACTCCGCCACGGCAGGTTATTTCTCGACCTTTAGCTCGACTTTAACCTTGACCTTTGACCTAGGACTTTCAAAATTGAATCACTTCTACGTGACAACATAACAATTGATCCCTGAAGGTTTCAGTACTCTATGAGTAACATTGTGTCCAGGAAGTTGTTCACACAAAAACCTTTTGCTTGACCTTGACCTTTGACCTAGGACTTTCAAAATTTAAACACTTCCACGTCTCAACATAACAATTAATCTCTGAAAGTTTCACTACTCTATGAGTACAATTGCGGCCATCAAGTTGTTCACAAACGAACAAATAGACAAACAGACAAATGGTTACCATACTTAGTAGCTCCCCAAAACACTTCACATGCTTATTGGCTTCCTTGTACCCATAGAATATATCCCTTTAATAAATTATGTAGATATGGTTACCAAGGGCATACTTTTTAAAGAACTCCATGTTTATTTTTCAAAAAAGAAATTGGTCAGACTGTCACTGTCCCTTGCCTCTGCCATTTATGAGTGGCCTTAAAAACCTTTAAATCAACGTCTTACCTTTTCTTGAATGCCTACCGACCATTTGTAATAAATGAAATAGTGCTTATTACATGTTTAAAACACATGACGTAATATGTCATTTTGGATGAAGATGCTAGCCGTGAGATTTGCTGTAGTCATGTAAAATCATAAACAGGATGCACTATGCAGCCTCGGCAATGTAACATTTTTCTTAAATGTCAACACCAATGCATCAGTGTGTGAAAGATTGTTACGTCACCGGAAGCAGGTGTCTTCCGAGAAAGAATGTAAGTTTCCACATTGTGTTTAAAATGCTACGTCAACTAAGCATACGATATCTGTGATATCGATAATTTAATCAGTTCATATCTTTACTTCACCAGAATTGGTCATCCGACCAAACCAGCTACACTCCTATGATGGAGATGTT
>NC_090758.1:50188995-50196495 GCF_036898095.1 Palaemon carinicauda
GAATTTTTTTGCAGATGAGAAATATTATCACAGGATATTTTTTTAGATGAAAAGTATTATCACAGGAATTTTTTGCAAATGAGAAATATTATCACAGTATATTTTTGTAGATGAGAAATATTTTCACAGGATAATTTTGTGGATGAGAATGCGTGACTAGTAAAATACAATTTATGCAAATAGACAAAGATGCGAACTTATTACCAGGGATAGTACAAGCCTTATAATAAATAAATTACAAAAAAAAAAAAAAACAGTAAAGTGGAGCTTATATGTAAAAGGGGAGCTAATTCCCATACATCTATCTCGAATTACACCCCGTTTAGGGACATGAAATAAATAGTTGGATATTTGAAAGATAGTCGTATTTTATGCAAAATACTGAAATGCAGTATGGCATCATCACATTTCTTTTATCTGGGCTTATTCTTTAAGCTTTTCTGTTTACTAACACATCAAGCGTTCATTGCATAGGGAATGGAGAAGTTATAGTTATAGTTATAGAAGTTATAGTTATAGTTAAAGAAGTTATAGTTCCATGTTCGCTCGTGTGTTCTCCTTTACTACGAAGGAACAAAAGCATATCCGTTAGAAGAAATAGCATCATTGATGTAATGTGTCCCATTGTTGCCATTATTGCAAGATTTACGATGCAACAAGAGAATGCAACTTCTGTAGTGCCTCCGATGCGACTCGTTCTCGTATAATTTCCAACCGCTAATGTTACACTTGGTAATGTCTGGAAGCTCTTGTTTTCTTTTTTTAATGTCGTTGCTCTTGATAGAATTTTAGTTCTTTCAGTCTCTCTCTTTTATTTGGACTGTTTTTCTAATATGTCTGAAAAAAAAAAGAAGAATATATCCCATTGGGAACGTCCCTGCCTGGTGATCTGCAGGACTGGGGTTCGAGTAGTTTTCTTTAGTGTCTGCAACCTCACCAACCTTGTGAGCTAAGGATGGGCCCTTTGGGAGGAGCCTGTAGGTCCTTTGCTTGGCCCTTCCTGGTCCTAGCTTGGGTGGAAGGGAGATTTGACATTGATCATATATATATATATATATATATATATATATATATATATATATATATATATATGTATATATATATATATATATATATATATATATATATATATACTGTATACTATATATATATATATATATATATATATATATATATATATATATATATATATATATAGATATGTATATATATATATATATATATATATATATATATATATATATATATATATATATATATATATATATATATACTGTATACTGTATATATATTATATATATACACACACACACACACATATATATATATATATATATATATATATAGGGTTCGATCTCTGTATGGGGTAGAAATTTATATAAATATATACATATATATGTGTATATATATACATATATATATATATATATATATAGGGTTCGATCTCTGTATGGGGTAGAAATTTATATAGATATATACATATATATATGTGTATATATATATATATATATATATATATATATATATATATATATATATTTATATATATTTATATGTATATGTTCGCTCTTTAGGAAATTGTCCAGCTAGTGCACTGTCACTGTTCCATAGTCAAAATTTCTTTTGTCATTTTAAAGAATGATTGTATTATAAAAATTTTTATATATATAATATTTTTAAAGGACGTCTAACTATCAGATATATATGTCCGGATTTTGTACATAATTTTTTTCTTTCTTAGTTTGTACCGTATATATATATATATATATATATATATATATATATATATATATATATATATATTTATATATATATATATATATATATATGTATATATATATATATATATATATATATATATATATATTTATATATACAGTATATATATACATAAGTATATATATATATATATATATATATATATATATATACTGTATATATAATTAATATATGTATATAAGTATATATTGTTTGTATGTGTATCTATATTCAAATACCGCACACACTTTCTATATTGATTCCACTTTACCTTGCGATTAACTTAGACCTAGA
The DNA here is from genome assembly GCF_036898095.1 of Palaemon carinicauda. Taxonomy (NCBI): domain Eukaryota; kingdom Metazoa; phylum Arthropoda; class Malacostraca; order Decapoda; family Palaemonidae; genus Palaemon; species Palaemon carinicauda. The sequence continues at coordinate 50,191,048 of NC_090758.1, forward strand.
AGCAATTATATATGTAAATGTTTTTTCTTTTCAGACTACAATTTGAAATTAAGCATTTTGAATATGCTAAAAGGTTAATCATTTATACTTTATAATAACCATCTAAAGTCTCTGCTGTACATATTCAATTACAGGCGCTGTATATTCGTCGCAGAGATTCCAGACCAAATAAGCTCCGCCCCTTAATGACATCATAGCCAATCATGTCCCCCGTGTTAACAGCGGTCAAAACATATCCATTAAAGGGATTTTAAGTTATTACAGTTTGAAATTTGTAAGAGGATATATTGTGGTTGCTGCTAACGTGAGAAACAACGTGATTGGCTATGAGGTCATCAGTGGGTGGAGCTTATTTCGCCTGGAATTTTTGCGGCGACTATAATCAAAACAGAAATCAACCCATTTCCACCATGATACGTGATTGCCAAATATTCCGTGATTCCTATTTGTACATAGATTTAATTTTTCTTGAGGACTTTCGCTGGTGTTCCGTTTTCTTTTCTTCAAAAAGATTGACATGGCCAAAGATTAACCTACCAAAGTGTGATGCTAATACAGATGAAGATTCACTTTCCTTGGTTAGTACATCATTCATCTTTTATGAACAAGTCCTAACTCCTTTGAGTACAGTCCCCTTTCCAGTCCTGTTTTTTTCTGATTTCGGTTACATGTACGTGAGTAAAAGTTTGTATTTTAATAACTAGATTGGATTTGGGGTTTTGATTACTCAGATGCTTCAAATTGGCCAAAAAAAATTGAAGGGCTTTGGAATGCTGGCAATTGTTTCACGTTATCGGTGCGAACTGACAAATCCCGATATTTCTCAAACTTTTTTGGAAAAAAAAAAAAACATTTGTTTTTTACCGCGTTTGGACGTCAAAATTCTGCCACTTCCTTGTGAATCAAATTGTTGGTGTTTTTTTAATGTATGTCCTTTCTAGATGCGAGCTGATGTTAGCCTTGAATAACATTTAATTTTATCTTTTATTTGGCTCTGAGTATGAAATAAAAATTGCTTAAAGTATAATTTTTTTATCAACTTTTTTTGTTAAAGAAAATTTTTGGTCTAAATTCTTTTACTTAAATATTTTTTTTGCTTTAGAAATAAAATCGTTAATTAACTGTTTTAGCTTTTATTTGGTTATGAATGTAAAAAAAAGAAATTGTATAAAAAATATTTTTTTATTGATTTTTGTGTGCTAAAAAATTATTTTGCTTAAATATTGCTATTTCTTATGAATAGCACTTTTTATACAGTAAGAAAAACCTGACCTCAACACCACACAAGAAAGGACCATATTGCCGACAGGCATCTGGTCCTTCACCAGCAGTAGCTAAGGCAATCACGTCCATAGCAGGACCCATAATCCCAGTGTTTCCCAACCTTTTCTAAATGATTACCCCAAAATTTTATTTCCAACTAATCAATGACCCCATTGAACATATACCCGGTAACATCGGATGTTTTTTGCAGCCACCTGATGAACTGTATGGATCATGTAGCCCGCTATTGGCTGCTTATAGTTAAGGATCCAAAACAAATGCAAACTTTTCCATTTTAATGGATATCAAAATGAACCATCAACATTGTACAGCAATGTTAAAATTATTGAGTTTTCCTATAAAATAATTATTGCAGATTTTGTGTATCAATTATGGCAATAATCATGGAAATGTGAATTACTCAATTACAGAACATCTTGATTACCCCAAAAATATGGGTCCATTCCCCCACTGGGGTAATTTACCCCAGGGTTGGGAAACACTGCATAATCCCATCAAGCACGCTGGCCAGCGGTAGGCTTGCCAGGTTGGCCTTTTTCCGGCCAAAAACGTCCAAATTGTCCTTTTTCAGATCATAAATTTCAAATTTGGCCTTTATGAAATAGCTTGGCCTTTAGTCATATGAAAAAGGTTGGCCTTAGATGCTACATTTTGGCCTTTTTTCGTCTAATGGGTTTGATTGGCCTTTTAAATATGTAGTTGATTAGAAGTTGGCCTTTTCCCTTTAGAAAACCTGGAAGAGGCATCTACCACCCAGGAATTATCATCGCCTTTGGGCAGACCGTTACCAATAAGGATGGAATGTCAAGAGCAAGAACCCCTACACTGTTAAAAATTTGCATTAAGAAAACGATAGATATCTGACAACCTTTATTCCAGGATTTTTACCGTGTTAAAACCGGTTATATTGACGAAAAAGCGTGATATTACGGTCACTATCCCATAAAAGTTAATAACAAAGCAAGGTAACATTACGGTCGCCTGTATTTTACTGAAATGCGGTTGAGAACAGTATATTTTTACGGAGAATTTCTGTTTAAAATTACGGTTTTTTCTAACAGTGTATATGAGCTATAACAAACTCCAACAAATATTAAACCTAACACTCTCACTGGGATATTACCCAAAACAGCCAGCAAATAGGAAATCAATTACTCTGCTTGAAGTGCCAGGAAAAGTGTTTGAAAAGATTATAAACACAAAACTAAGGAGATTCCTAGAAAGTAACAATAAATTGTAGAAACACCAACATGGTTTCAGGACAGGGAGAAGCACTGAAATTGCCCTCATGGCAATTTACGAAACAATAGCCATGAATCAACTAAATAAAAAACACCAATGCAATATCATCTGCAGAGATATCTCTAAGGCATTTGACAAAGTATGGTATGACGGCCTCGAATATAGAATACTCCAATTTGAACTACCAATAATAATGGAAAAACCCCTCTCAAGCTAGATTAAAAACAGAATTGTCACAATACGTAGCAGATTGAAAACTGTGTGAATCAATGGATATAAAAAAGTGGGGTGCCGCAGGGGGCCATACTATCCTCAACTATTTTTATCATCTACACAGCAGAGATTGAAAACTGGATGAATCAATAGCTATAAAAAAGTGGGGTGCCGCAGGGGGCCATACTATCCTCAACTATTTTTATCATCTACACAGCAGAGATTGAAAACTGGATGAATCAATAGCTATAAAAAAGTGGGGTGCCGCAGGGGGCCATACTATCCTCAACTATTTTTATCATCTACACAGCAGAGATTGAAAACTGGATGAATCAATAGCTATAAAAAAGTGGGGTGCCGCAGGGGGCCATACTATCCTCAACTATTTTTATCATCTACACAGCAGAGATTGAAAACTGGATGAATCAATAGCTATAAAAAAGTGGGGTGCCGCAGGGGGCCATACTATCCTCAACTATTTTTATCATCTACACAGCAGAGATTGAAAACTGGATGAATCAATAGCTATAAAAAAGTGGGGTGCCACAGGGGGCCATACTATCCTCAACTCTTTTTATCATCTACACAGCAGAATATGCCATAAACTATGTCTATGCAGATGACATCACACAAGTAATAATGCATCCTGCAAATTCCAAAAGGTTTTTGAAAATGAAAACCGAAAGAGAGATCAAAAGAATAAATGATTACGAAAATAAGTGGAAAATAAAAACAAACATCAACAAATTCCAACTCTTGTCAGTATAAAAAAAAAATAAGCCAGCACCAATAACAGTAAATAACATAAATATTCCATTTAATAACAAAATTAAAATCCTTGGTCTCTATTGAAAGAACTAGCATAAGCTGCAATATCAAACAAAATCTCCAATTGGCACAACACAGATTGGATAAAACATCAGAATAAATCTTTACAAAAGCCTGATAAGACCTTTATTCGAATATCCAATAGCAGGTAGGTAGTAGGTTGGCCAGGGCACCAGCTACCCGTTGAGATACTACCGCTATAGAGTTATGGGGTCTTTTGACTGGCCACACAGTACTACATTGGATCCTTCTTTCTGGTTACGGTTCATTTACCCCTTGCCTACACATACACCGAATAGTCTGGCCTATTTTTTACATATTCTCCTCTGTCCTCATACACCGGACAACACTGAGATTACCAAACATTTCTTCTTCTCTTAAGGGGTTGACTACTGCACTGTATTTGTTCAGTGGCCACTTTCCCCCTGGTAAGGGTAGAAGAGGCTCTATAGCTATGGTAAGCAGCTCTTATAGGAGAAGGACACTCCGAAATCAAACCGTTGTTGTCTAGCCTTGGTTAGTGCCATAATCTCTGTATCATGGTCTTCCACTGTCTTGGGTTAGAGTTCTCTTGCTTGAGGGTACACTCAGGCACGCTATTCTATCTTATTTCTCTTCCTATTGTTTTGTTAAAGTTTTTATAGTTTACATAGGAAATATATATTTTAATGTTGTTGCTGTTCCTAAAACATTTTATTATTTCCTTGTTTCCTTTCCTCACTGGGCTATTTTCCCTGTTGGAGCCTCTGGGCTTATAGCATCCTGCTTTTCCAACTAGGGTTGTAGCTTAGCAAGTAATAATAATAATAATAATAATAATAATAATAGCACCTACATGCATAATGGCCCAATCAAAGATGAAAACCCCGCAAAGATTCCAACCAAAATGGAAACATAAGAAATATACATGGCCTAAACCATAACAACAATAATGATAATAATAGCATCAATGAAAACAGCGAAACACTCCATAACATATAAAATCTTGTACCTGTGACGAGGTAGGAGAAGGTTGTGACTCAAAGACAGTATGAAGGTAACTGAGTGAGTTTATTATAGAACACTCTCCTTTATATACAAAAGTTTAAGGCAACAAGAATTTTCATGTTTAAAATTCGACACTGTTACAGAGGAGAAAAGCAGACATGTTTCTTCTGGTTCTTTTTAGTGCGAGGGGAAAGCGAATATACAAGCACAAAATGAACTATGTACGATCGTGTGACACACGGTTGGTACAAACCAGTTAAAATCAGGTACCACAGAAGAGCCACACAATCCTGTGAAAGATTCAAAAACATTTACCCAGAACTCGCAACAAGTGAGGAAATAACAGACATATAAAACGAGCATTCCTGGTGGGAAAAAAAGATAGCTCCATTTATTGCTCAGGACGAACCAAATCCAGAGTATTAAAATAAAACAAAAAAGTAGATAAACATAGATAAATAAACAAGCCCCAGAAAAAGAATAATCATGAAAACACAAGTCCCTGGTAGGTTGGCAAGTGAATCACCTCCTGGTAGTCCACAAGGCATGATGTTGGCACAAAAAAAAATAAAAAAAATAAAAAAATAAAAAAAAGAGCTATTGGGTCTACCCTAATCTTTTCAGCTCCCACTGTACTTGATTTTAACACTTTTCCCTTCAATCCTAACAATCCTAATTTCACCTCCTGGAAGTCCACAAGGCATGATGTTGGCACAAAGTACAAACAACAAAGCTATTGGGTCTGCCCCAATCTTTTCACCTCCCACTATACTTCACTTTAACACTATTTCCCCCAGTCCTTCCAAAATCCTAACAACCCCCCCCCCCGTCTCTTCCACCACCTATCCTATACTCCTCCTATACTGTAGCTGTATACTGTAACCAGAGAATGAC
>NC_090758.1:50206495-50378995 GCF_036898095.1 Palaemon carinicauda
ATAGTAATAGTTTTATTACATTATAACCAGTCTCTTGGCAATAACGTCCCCTACCCTTTCCCACGGATGATGAAGACAAGAGAAAATACTCAAATAATGCCCCTCCCCCTTGACTCCTTCTCAAAGAATATATCAGTCTTTACAAAAAGAAAGAAATACGCTATAAACCATTTATATTTATATTTCTAACCTTTGTTATATCAAACCAATTTAGATATAACTTAGAGAACACTCGTGTTCCTCATTAACATTTCTTGAACTAAAATGATCCAAGGCTTGATGAAATTTTTAATGCATTACTGGAACATTTTGAAAATCGAGTCCAAAGGCTTTGATCGAGTCATTTCTGTTCGCAGTGTTGCCAGCTATGGGAATTTATCCCTAGATTTGGAGATTTTTGGTGTCTGATGGCGATATTCTGTACAATGTTCTATAAAGAATAAACAAAGATGAGTAAACCTTTATAATGCTGCAATTAGTTTGATTGCACTTGAATGAAGTATAGCGAGTAATTTCTATATTGGTAAATCCTACGTGATCAGAAGAAAATATATTTGTGGAAATGGGGATTTTTGGGTTGTTCTGGAGATTTTTTATCATGAGTTTTGGGGATTTTTAGACTAACCCATCTGATCATTCCCAGTTTGAGTTTTCTAGTGTCAACAATATGGAGCGTCTTTTGAAAAAGGTATGGAAATCCATGATAATGTATCATCGGTGGTTTATTAAAGAAAAAGTAAGAATAAGGGAAATATTTTGGTGGAAATGCAACTTTAAATGATTAATATATGATATTTTAACTTCTATAACCTGGAAATTGCTGTAGGGATAATCATTGATCGATTGATTTGAAGTATTCAGGCATCCTGTTACTGTAGGTAATGGACGAGTGTGCCTATTAAGCTCGCCATTTTTCGCTGTATGACTAATGGGGGCTGGAACTCTAAAATTGCTTGTAGATTAAAATGTGAGCGCTATATTTTGAAGTCATTTTTTTTACTTTTGAGTGACTGATTGGAGGTTACTGCGCGGAAATTATTTGCTTCTGTTTTTGTAGCTTTTATTTTTATTGTGCGTCTATTTATAGCCCACGGTTTTGTTGGAAAATGTGGGGTTTTCAACGTATTTTGTGGGATTTTTATGGAAAAATCTGTGCCCTACGTGGGAATTTGAGAAAACCAAAGTGGCATAAATTTACCCCCATTAAAAGCTTTCAAATATTTAGACGTAATGTCCTGGATGTTGTTTTACGTGATCGAATTTTTGGTATTAAAGTTACTGCCAAATGAGAAAATTTGTTTTTAATTTTAGATGAATTGTACGAAATAGATACTCGAATCGGTAAATTTATAGAAAATGCGAGACATTTCTAAGAGAAAAAAAAAAAACACATTGCAGTAAATACTGTGCTTTCAACGAATTTGACCTACATTTCCTTTACAAGTAAGCCTTTCTACCGTTATGCACCCCCCCCCCCCCCTTCCCATCATTCCTGAAGGACACAGATGGGAACCTGGGATTTCGGAGTGTTCGAAAACAGGACAAAGCGTGATTATTTAACACTTTATAAGATTTGTAAAAGGGTACAGAACCTAAAACACCCACCTAACCTAACCTAACTTAGTAGTTCCCATGTGACAAACCCAAGCCTGAGGGCTCGGACCCCGCCTTCTAAGGTCACAAGTCATGATTATTTAAAACTTGTTTTGTAAAAGGGTACAGAACGGTAAATTTTTAGTTTCAGCCAAATTTGGAAAAATGCAATAAAAATATATTTGTTGCATCAGAAATAGTGTGGTTTCAATGAATTTAACGTTTATTTTGACTGCAAACCAACCGATTTAGAGATTTACTATGTATACCCTAGTTCATCCCACCAATTATGGGGGACACCCTTTGGGAACTGGGGTTTTGGGGGGGGGAAGGGGGGGGGAGGGTGTTGGGGCATTGAATGATATTTGCAATAAATGAATAATTAATGTTCCAGCACCCCTCCCCCATACCCCTAACTAGGCCTACCGGGGGGAGGGGGGTAGGGCCCCCCAGCGACCCCCCCTTAAAGCCACAGTAATTTTCAGGGCACCACAGAACCTAACAAACCCACCTAACCTAACCTAGGGGCCCTGTACCCCTACCGGGGGGGGGGCTTCGCCCCCCCTGCGACCCCCCCTTATGGCCAAAGTAATTTTCAAGGCACCACAGAACCTAACAAACCCACCTAACCTACCCTAGGGGCCCTGTACCCCTACCGGGGGGGGCTTCGCCCCCCCTGCGACCCCCCCTTAAGGCCACAGTAATTTTCAGGGCACCACAGAACCTAACAAACCCACCTAACCTAACCTAGGGGCCCTGTACCCCTACCGGGGGGGCTTCGCCCCCCCTGCGACCCCCCCCTTATGGCCACAGTAATTTTCAAGGCACCACAGAACCTAACAAACCCACCTAACCTAACCTAGGGGCCCTGTACCACTACCGGGGGGGGGGGCTTCGCCCCCCCTGCGACCCCCCCTTAAGGCCACAGTAATTTTCAGGGCACCACAGAACCTAACAAACCCACCTAACCTAACCTAGGGGCCCTGTACCCCTACCGGGGGGGGCTTCGCCCCCCCTGCGACCCCCCCTTTAACCAGGGGTAAATTTGAATATATATATTTTGTTAAATCACTTCTTACCTTAAACGGAAGATGACGATGAAGATGTGGAAGGTTGTGGTTGACCCTCTTCTGAATCATCAAGTACTGGAATACGTTCAGATTTGGTACAATACCACACATGTCTATCCTCACGAAAATGTAAAGGCGAATCACATTTACCACACTGGACACTTAAAGGTAATAAGGAATGCTCCCTTAGAAAACGATTCACTACTTCAGGAGTTCCATTATAATTCCCATGAAATCGGCCGATCACATCAAAATAGGAATAACGACATATTTCACACAACCGTACCGGAGGATCCATGACAGTAAAATGACGTGTGATGAAAATATAGAAACCGGAACTTTTGAAAACCGAAAACAAACGACAATCACGGGTTTCTCCCATAATGAAATAGGGAAAAAAACAAAAGAGTATCGTTTACAATGTTATATTGCACGAAAAACAGATCCTTGAAACAAGACTGAGAGACCAATGAATCGTCCAATAATAACCCTTGAAAAGAACCCAGTAGTATTTTGATTGGAGGAGCGACATTAGTGGGAGGAGCAAATGCGCATTCAAGTAAATATTGTCACATTACGCAATGGGGCGGAGCCAAGTAAGATGAAAACAGACATACAAACGAACAAGAGCTACCTTGCGTGCCCATGGAAAGATACACACTAAACTTAGAAAAAGTCAAGACCTTCAATTCCTGAAATATTTTTTTTCTCTGTAAGTATGCATTAGCGACAATAATGTATTGAGAAGAAGTGTTTTGTTATCACGTGCTTTACTAGGAAAATATATTAATATAATACATTTCCCAATTTGGTTGAATCCAAAACTTTACCTACAGAACCTAACAAACCCACCTAACCTAACCTAACCTAGCAGTTCCCAGGTTACAATCCCTAGCCTTGGTGCTTGGGCCCCACCCTTCCCAGGTCACAAAACGTGTTCATTTAATACTCTTGAGATTTGTAAAAGGGTACAGAACCGAACTAACCCACCTAACCTAACCTAGTAGTTCCCAGGTCACAACCACAAAACGTGATTATTTAATACTCTCTGAGATTTGAAAAAGGGTACAGAACCTAACAAACCCACCTAACCTAACTTAGTACTTACCATATCACAACCCCTAGCCTGGGGACTCTGACCCCACTTCCCAGGTCACATACCGTTAAAATTTGATACTCTTGAGATTTGTAAGAGTACAGAACAAAACAAACCCACCTAGCCTAACCTAGAAGCTCTCACAACCTATCCAGGGGGCTTGAACCACACCCTTCCCAGGTCACAAAACATGAATATTTGATACTCTTTGAGATGTGTAAAAAGGTAAAGAACCTAACAAACCCATCTAACCTAATCTAGTATTTCCTGGGTAACAACCCTTAGGCAGGGGCCAAGCCCCCCGGACCACCCTTCCTGTGTCACAACCCCTGGTCGTGGGACAAGACCCCCGAACCTCCCTTTCCAAGTCACAAACTAAAGTTTTCAATATTAAACTTAGCCGGTGATTATATAAGCTGCAGCTCTGCTGCCCGACAGAAAAACCTACGGTCAAAATACGCCAGCGATCGCTATGCAGGTAGGGGGTGTACATCAACAGCGCCATCTGTCGAGCAGGTACAGTACTCAAGTACTCCATGTAAACACAGAACCAATTTTCTCTCTGTCGTGCCACCGGCAAGACCTACTAAATTCGCTGTTGCTTACTGGATTGGTTTTCACAGATTTTGGTGAAGTACACATTTCTAGTTATTAGCTTTCGCTTTGCAGAGGTTATCTTCAATACATCCTTGCTTTCTTTTATTGATTTTGGATTATTTGTTGACGACTTTGGATAGATTTTGAATTCCCCTTTGACTAATTCAAGATGGCTGACCCTTCTCAAGTCCCTAAATACAGAAAGTGTAGTGCTAGGGACTGTTCAAGGCGTCTTCCGAAGGCCTCTATCGATCCCCACACCGTTTGTTCCAATTGTCGGGATAAAGCCTGTCAATTGGAAGATCGATGTGAGGAATGCGTTGGGCTTTCGGAATTCGATTTTCTCGAATTCCTGAAATATTCACGTAGGCTAGAGAGAGATAGAGTCAGGAGAAGTTCATCTCGCTCCGTTGATATTTCCTCTCCTCATGCCCCACAACCTTTTCCTTCCCCTGTAGTGGTTGCTCCTGATCCCCCTTCTAGCACTCAACAACCTTCGATGGAAGATATGATGCGTGCCATCCAGGCTCTGGGTGAGAGAGTCGAGTCATTGGCGAGTGACCGTAACCAACTCATGGCAGACGTCAAGGAGTTGAAGGGTAAGAGTGCAGTGGGTAGTGACAAAGTGAGTGCCAGTGTTGTGGAAAGTGTTGTGGATAGTGTTGCGCTTGAGGGTTCGTCTGTTCGTGCCTGTCGTCCTCCTAGTCCGGGACCTCTTGCAAGCTCCCAAGCCCAGGGGAGAAGCAATGTCGTACGACCAAAGGGTTCGAGAGGCTTTAATCAGCGAACAGACGTTCCCTCCGTGGTTTCGGACGTATATATCCAAGATCGTCCCACCCACAAGAAGACGAGAGAGCCCATTTATTCCTCGTCTGCGGAAGATGTTTCTCGGAAGAAACAATGGACCAAGGTCTCACGGCCTCTTAAACGCAAGTCGGTCCCTTCCGCGCAAGTCCAACGGCCCAGTTGTAGCCACTGGGTCAGTTCGGACTCGCTGCAGTCTTCCGATGACTGCACACCTCCTAAGAGAGGCAAAGCGGTACCGCAACAGGCAGTAACACCGTCTGTTGCCGCACCTGCTACTGTAGACCCTAAGTGGTCTTTGCTGCAGACCATGCAGACTCAGTTGACGTCTTTAATGCAGGACTTTCGTGCGGAGAAAGTTGACGCTGCACCAACCGCTAGCCTACAACCACCTACGGTTGTGCGTCCAGTGGACGCTGAGGCTACCTTCTCCCGCACTCCAGCTGTGAGAGTCCCGCCACCCATGCGCTGCCAGCCGCATGTTGACGTTCAGCGACGCACGGAACCCTCCGTTGACGTTCGCGAGTTACAACAACAACCTAAGTTGTTTTGTTTTGACGCTGTGCGTCAACTTCCGCAACCCAGTGTGGTTACCACTACTCGCCCACAGCAGACTAGACAGTCAGGAGTAGGCGCTTTGCGCCCCCGCGCTGCTATGGTTGTTGCCAGCTCACAGACTGGGCAACAGTTCCATGACGTTGCGTCCGGTGCAGTCACGCATGCACCCGTGCTGCCGGACTCAGTTGACCATCCAACTCCTACTCCTTTGCCGCTTCCTCCTCAGTATTCAGATGATGGACTCTCTGATGATGACGACGCTGCACACATTGACGACCCGCATACGGAATTCGACGAACCCAAGACCACGCCTCCCTCCTTGGACTTTAGAAAAGTTCTTGCACTGTTCAGGGAGATGTATCCTGATCAGTTTGTTTCTGCGGCCCCACGCTCACCTCCATCTGAGTTCGCTTTAGGCACGCAATCATCCGCGCCTGCCTTTACGAAGCTCATCCTCGCCCGCTCGTCTAAGAGAGCTTTAAGAGTGTTGGGAGAATGGTTGCAGTCCAAAAAGCACCTTGGGAAGACAGCATTCACGTTTCCCCCTGCGAAACTCTCTTCCAGATCGAGCGTCTGGTATGCCACGGGAGAAGTTCTCGGCTTGGGAGTTCCTGCCTCTGCCCAGGGCGACTTCTCAAGCCTAGTAGACTCTCCCCGCAGGCTAGCCATGAGACGCTCCAAGATTTGTTGGACTCCTTCAGACTTAGACCATCTGATGAAAGGAGTGTTCAGAGCCTTCGAGGTTTTTAACTTTTTGGACTGGTGTTTGGGAGCGTTGAGCAGGAAGATCTCCCCTTCTGACAAGGATACTTCCATGCTCATTATGTCCTGCATGGACAAGGCCATACGGGACGGTTCCAGTGAGCTTGCGGCTTCGTTCGTTTCCGGGGTCCTCAAGAAACGGGAAAACCTTTGCTCCTTCTTGTCAGCCGGAGTAACACAGTGTCAGAGATCGGAACTTATGTTTGCTCCTCTCTCAAAGTGCCTTTTCCCAGAAGAGTTGATAAAGGAGATTGCTGCCTCCTTGATACAAAAAGACACGCATGACCTGGTTGCGTCATCTGCTCGCAAAGCCACCCCTTTGCCTACCGTGTCTAGACCCAGGATGGACACTCCAGCGTCCAGGTTCATTCCGCCCTTTCGTGGCAGAGCCTCCAGCAGAGGAGGTGCTCGTGCCGAAGGGAGACGCGGAATTAAGAAGAAAGGTACCAAGTCCTTTAAGGGCAGAGTCTGACTGCCACATTCTTCAGACAGCAGTGGGAGCCAGACTCAAGAACTTCTGGCAGTCCTGGGAGAAAAGGGGCGCAGATGCTCAATCTGTGAAGTTGCTCAGAGAAGGGTACAAGATCCCGTTCATACGCAAACCCCCTCTAGCAACGTCGCCCATCGACCTCTCTCCCAGGTACAGAGAGGAGGACAAGAGACAAGCTTTAAAGCAAGAGGTGTCCCTCTTACTAGAAAAGGGAGCGGTAGTCAAAGTCCGGGACCATCAATCCCCGGGCTTCTACAACCGTCTCTTCTTAGTGGTAAAGAAGACAGGAGGGTGGAGGCCGGTGCTAGACGTCAGTGCTCTGAATGTCTTTGTCACCAAGCAGACGTTCGCCATGGAGACGACAAAGTCTGTGCTAGCAGCGGTCAGGAAGGAAGACTGGATGGTCTCTTTAGACCTAAGGGACGCTTACTTTCACGTCCCCATCCACCCAGATTCCCAACCTTATCTAAGGTTCGTTTACGGGAAGGTTGTCTACCAATTTCAAGCCCTGTGCTTTGGCCTAAGCACGGCTCCTCTTGTCTTTACGAAACTGATGAGGAATATTGCCAAATTCCTGCATTTAGCGGACATCAGAGCCTCCCTCTATTTGGACGACTGGCTTCTAAGAGCTGCTTCCAGTCGTCGCTGTCTGGAGAATCTAAAGTGGACTCTAGATCTGACCAAGGAATTGGGTCTCCTGGTCAATATGGAAAAGTCCCAACTGGTCCCATCCCAAGCTATAGTGTACTTAGGGATGGAGATTCACAGTCAAGCTTTTCGGGCTTTTCCGTCGGCCCCCAGAACAAGTCAAGCCCAAGGATGCATCCAGAACATGCTAAAGAAGGACCGATGTTCAGTCAGACAGTGGATGAGTCTGATAGGGACGCTTTCATCCCTGGCACAGTTCATCGCGTTAGGGAGACTGCACCTTCGTCCCCTTCAATTTCACCTAGCTGTGCACTGGAAAAAGGACAAGACGCTAGAAGCGGTCTCGATTCCCATTTCCGAGAAGATGAAGTCATCACTGACTTGGTGGAAGGACAACATCCACCTCAGAGAGGGTCTGCCCCTAGCTGTTCAGACCCCCAACCACGTTCTCTTCTCGGACGCATCGGACACGGGCTGGGGTGCGACATTAGACGGTCGGGAATGCTCGGGATCTTGGAACTCGAATCAAAGAACGTTACATATCAACTGCAAGGAGCTACTGGCAGTTCATCTGGCCTTGAAAAGCTTCAAGTCCCTCCTTCTAGGCAAGGTGGTGGAGGTGAACTCAGACAACACCACGGCCTTGGCGTACATCTCCAAACAAGGAGGGACCCATTCTATGACGTTGTACGAGATTGCAAGGGACCTCCTCACTTGGTCAAGAGATCTAAACCTTTCTCTAGTAACGAGGTTCATTCAAGGCGACATGAATGTCATGGCGGACTGCCTCAGTCGGAAGGGTCAAATCATCCCAACAGAATGGACCCTACACAAGGATGTGTGCAAGAGACTATGGGCCACATGGGGCCAACCTACCATAGATCTCTTTGCGACCTCGATGACCAAGAGGCTCCCAAATTATTGCTCGCCAATCCCGGACCCAGCAGCAGTTCATATAGATGCCTTTCTACTGGATTGGTCCCATCTAGACCTTTATGCATTCCCCCCGTTCAAGATTGTCAACAAGGTACTGCAGAAGTTCGCCTCTCACGAAGGGACAAGGTTGACGTTAGTTGCTCCCCTCTGGCCCGCGAGAGAATGGTTCACCGAGGTACTTCAATGGCTGGTGGACGTTCCCAGAACTCTTCCTCTAAGAGTGGACCTTCTATGTCAGCCACACGTAAAGAAGTTACACCCAAGCCTCCACGCTCTTCGTCTGACTGCCTTCAGACTATCGAAAGACTCTCGAGAGCTAGAGGCTTTTCGAAGGAGGCAGCCAGGGCGATTGCTAGAGCAAGGAGGACATCCACTCTTAGAGTCTACCAGTCGAAGTGGGAAGTACTCCGAAGCTGGTGCAAGTCGGTATCAGTATCCTCAACCAGTACCTCTGTAACCCAAATAGCTGACTTCCTATTATACCTGAGGAAGGAAAGATCTCTTTCAGCTCCCACAATCAAAGGTTACAGAAGCATGTTGGCAACAGTCTTCCGTCACAGAGGCTTAGATCTTTCCAACAACAAAGATCTACAGGACCTCCTTAAGTCTTTTGAGACCTCGAAGGAGCGTCGTTTGGCTACACCAGGTTGGAATTTAGACGTGGTACTAAGATTCCTTATGTCAGAAAGGTTCGAGCCACTACAATCAGCCTCCTTTAAGATCTCACTTTAAAGACTCTTTTCCTCGTCTGCTTAGCAACAGCTAAAAGAGTCAGTGAGATACACGCCTTCAGCAGGAACATCGGATTTTCATCTGAAACGGCTACATGTTCTTTACAGCTTGGTTTTCTAGCCAAAAACGAACTACCTTCTCGTCCTTGGCCGAAATCGTTCGATATTCCAAGCCTTTCTAATTTGGTTGGAAATGAACTAGAAAGAGTCTTATGCCCTGTTAGAGCTCTTAAGTTCTATTTAAGACGAACTAAACCTTTACGAGGACAGTCAGAAGCTTTATGGTGTGCTATTAAGAAACCTTCTTTACCTATGTCAAAGAATGCAGTTTCCTATTATATCAGACTGTTGATACGAGAGGCTCATTCCCATCTGAATGAGGAAGACCATGCTTTGCTGAAGGTAAGGACACATGAAGTTAGAGCTGTCGCAACTTCAGTGGCCTTTAAGCAAAATAGATCTCTGCAGAGTATAATGGACGCAACCTATTGGAGAAGCAAGTCAGTGTTCGCGTCTTTTTATCTTAAAGATGTCCAGTCTCTTTACGAGAACTGCTACACCCTGGGACCATTCGTAGCAGCGAGTGCAGTAGTGGGTGAGGGCTCAACCACTACATTCCCCTAATTCCATAACCTTTTTTAATCTTTCTCTTGAAATGTTTTTTATTGTTGTTTTTTGGGTTGTCCGGAAGGCTAAGAAGCCTTTCGCATCCTGGTTGATTTGGCGGGTGGTCAAATTCTTTTCTTGAGAAGCGCCTAGATTAGAGGTTTTGATGAGGTCCTTTAGTATGGGTGGCAACCCTTGATACTTCAGCTCCTAGGAGTCGCTCAGCATCCTAAGAGGATCGCGAGGCTCAGTAAGGAAGACGTACTTAAAAAGGCAGAGTAATTGTTCAAGTCGACTTCCTTACCAGGTACTTATTTATTTTATGTTTGTTATTTTGAATAACTGCTAAAATGAAATACAAAATACTTAGCTCATAATAATGTAACACGTAATGCTGGTCTCTACCCACCCCCCTGGGTGTGAATCAGCTTATATAATCACCGGCTAAGTTTAATATTGAAAAATGTTATTTTTATTAATAAAATAAATTTTTTAATATACTTACCCGGTGATTATATATTAAAGGACCCTCCCTTCCTCCCCAATAGAGACCCAGTGGACCGAGGAGAAAATTGGTTCTGTGTTTACATGGAGTACTTGAGTACCTGCTCGACAGATGGCGCTGTTGATGTACACCCCCTACCTGCATAGCGATCGCTGGCGTATCTTGACCGTAGGTTTTTCTGTCGGGCAGCAGAGCTGCAGCTTATATAATCACCGGGTAAGTATATTAAAAAATTTATTTTATTAATAAAAATAACATGTTACTCAGAAATAAATCTGTACATTACTATAAAATGAAGTAAATCACAAATAACTCCTTACCTTATGATTTTACATTATTTTTTTTTTTTTTTGTCTTGGCAATCTTTTACAGAAGCGTTGTATAAGTAAAGTTTGTCCTGTGTATTTCTATAATAATACCAAATTTCGAAATAGATTGTACTTTCATTTTGTCCTTTTGTCATTACAGGCATTGGTAATTGTGTAGGAGACCTCCGCGCTCGATTTAAAAGTTTCTAAAAGTAGAAAACGAAAGAAAACAGTAAATTAAAGCTACAGTTACCTTGAAACTGTGAGATAATCCTCCTACAACCACCTAACTCTTACACAGAAAATGTAAGCATAAACCTACTACTACAATTATGGGGGACCCCAGTGGGAAGCGGGGTTTTTGGGTGGGGGGAGGAGGAGAAAAGTGATTTTTCGGGGCACTACCGAACCTAATACAACTACCTACCCTACCCTGGGGGCCATGTACCCCTACCTAGGCCTACCGGGGGGGGGGGGGGCCTCCGCCCCCCCTGCGACCCCCCCCTTAAGGCCACAGTAATTTTCAGGGCACCACCGAACCTAAGATACCCACCTAACTTAGCCTATGGGGCCCTGTACCCCTACCTAGGCCTACCGGGGGGGGGGGGTTTAGACACGAAAAAATTGCACCACCTCTTCCTTTTCCCACGAGTAACCACACTACGATCACACCGGAATGCTAATTTGTTGTAATCTATACGGCACACATTTTCACAATTAAGGCACTTTTTCTCTGCCAAAATCAAACCATGACGTTGAGCAAATGCAATTAGCAAATCAACTTTCCCTGAATAATGTACACAAAAATCCCCATAAGGAATAAAGCAATTGTCACAAGTGACACAGTCGGAACGGGATGAAGGTCCTGCTAATTGCTCCATACTTCACGGCAAAATGAGCTTTTCAGTTTGAAGGGAGATCCGAGACGTGCAAAAATATTCCTCCGCGGAACTTCACGTAAACTGTGGTAACTGGTGGAAAAATAGCAGGGATAAGTGAAGTAATAAGTGTCAGCATTGGCTAGATTTGTAAAAACCGCCATGATTGGTTTTCAAACAGTGTGACGTCAAGAAAACACCTGTTATTGGTTAGAATAGCATTGAGAACTAGTCTGCCATACGCAGTAAGGCGGTGAAACAGCTCATTTTAGCCAAGACATCACACAGTAAACAAAAACAAACACTTAGAAAAAATCCAAGTGAAACATAACTATACACACGAATATCTTCGTTAAATAGAAGCTGCTCATATATTGACTATTATATAAGCGTTCTATATGATATAATAGTGAATTGTAGGTGTTTAAATTCTTCAAGATCTTCCGCGGAGCTCTCCTACACATTTACCCAGGCATTGCTATTTAGTCGATCCTACAGATAGCTACAAAGCATTCACAAAACTTTTCCTTAAGAATTAAATTGTCTTTGAGCATATTTAACCACTAGTTCAATACAACCTCTAGAAAAATGTTGACTAAATTCTGCATAACCAACATTGCACTGTTCACAATCTGTTGGAATTGGGTTTTTGTCAAGTTAATGCTAGAAGGGCCAGTCACTGCCTTTGCCATTGCTACAACAAAATGAAATGCCGGTTTTACTTCATTATTCAAAGTATTCAGTCAAACACGGATACCAGTGGATGTTAAGGTATTTTTATTCCGCTGAAATCCTAGTAAAACTTAGTTTTCGACTGAAATCGTTCGTAATTGGTTATGAAAACATTACTTCATAATGATGTTACAGCTGTCAGCCAATAAACTGTAATTGGATATGCTTGTGTTTGAGTATGAAAATGAGCTAAATGCTCATTGAAAGTAAATTTTGAAAGGTCAAGGTCAAAGTTTAAGATCATGGGCAAGCAAAATGCCCAATTCATGTAATCAGCCATAAGTTTAGACATCTTTGTCAAAGAAACTTGAAACTTGGTTCATATTTGAGTGTATGAAAACCCACGCCAATTAATACATGTTCAGTTTAAAGGTCACGGTCGAGTTTAGGGTCAAGCTCAAGCAAAAGGTCAAATTATTGTCATCAGCCATAAGTCCGCAATTTTAATTGTAAAATAATGAAACTTGTAGGGATTTTGAACGGTTATGTAAAGAGCTGGAAATTATTAAATTTTGGAAGGTCAAAGGTCAAGGTCATGAATGGACAAAATGTCCATATCATGTCCTCAGCCATAAGTCTGGACATCCATGTCACAAAGGCTTCAATCCATGCAAATTAATACATGTTAAGGTCAAAGGTCAAGGTCGAGAAATTTACTGCCGCGGCAGAGGTCTGTGCTCCAGAGTCCACCTTTAGTTTGGTTTATGATTGTTTATTTTTAACTTAAAACTTACCCGCTGGTTATATAAGAATGGCTAAAGTCCCTGGACGCCCAGCAGAAATTCAAAATCTCGCGGCAATCGCAGATATGCCAGATGTATACTAGCGCCCTCACGGTAGACAGGCCGAACTATTCCAACCAATTCAGACCTTCCCTGCCGCCATTGCTGGCTGGAACGATTGGAATTCACTCGCAACCTACTTTGATTTGGACGGTTAATTGGTGATGTACACTGTCTTGTGGTTTTGGGCTTTTGCTTTACTGATTTCTCTTTCATATTATCTTGAAATCTTTGTTATTTTGGGTTTATTTTGATAGTTTTGACCCTTGTTTATGTTTAGATCTCTCTCATAACTATTCAATATGGCCGACCCCTCACCTGTATATAGGAAGTGTATTAAAGGATGTCATACTCGTCTTCCTAAAGCTTCTGTTGATCCTCATACGATTTGTGTGAAATGTAGGAGTAAAATTTGTACTTTTGGGGATCGGTGCGAAGAATGCTTTTCTTTGACCGGAAGTGAGTGGTTAGCTTTTGAGCGCTATACTCGGAGACTAGAGAGAGACAGAATTAGACGCAGTTCTTCTCGTTCTGTAGATTTACCTATATCCAATGTCATTGATCCTAATCCTTCCCCCTTAGTGGTAGATCAAGAACCGAAGGAACCTACGATGAAGGATATGTTGTCCGCGATTCAAGCTCTCGGCGTAAGAGTTGAATCACTAACGGTGGACAAGAACCAGATTTTGTCCGAAATTAATTTGCTTAAAAGTTGTCGCACAGGCGACTTATCAAGTGCGAAAAGTTCGGCTAATGTGTTCAGTGTTGTGGAGGGTGCATCTGCATGATCCTGTCATTCGCCTAGCCTTAGACCTCTTTCAAGCTCCTGAACCCATGGGAGAAGTAACGTAGAACGGCGAAAGGGAACAAGAGGCGTCATCACTCGCGCAGACGTCCCCTCGAGCGTACCTGCTGTCATATCACAGGTCGCTCACCCTTACCATAGGAAAGGTGAGGTTAGTACATTATTGCCATCTTCGGATGAAGTTACACGTGACGGGGTCTGGCGTCAAGCCTCTAGACCAGAAAAGCAGACGCAGTGGTACAGCATCACGATTCTCCTCCACAAGAGCCTGGCTGTAGCCATTGGGATAAACCTGAGCGTTTTCAGTCCCTTGGTGAGGGTTCGCCTGCGAAACGCTCTGACGGGAGTTCTGAAATAGATAAAGGTTTGGTGCAGTCAGATTTAGAGCTGGTCCCTGGTTCTGGTGTTACGGTTCATGCACCGCCGCTTCCATCAGACTGGTGTTCGTCACCCGAAAGTGGAGAGCGATTTGGAAGCGATGAGGAAGGGGAATTTGCTTTGGAAGAGGCTGCACACGTGTTGCCTAAGGGTGATCCCAAATGGTCTATGCTGTTGGGCATGAAGCAGCAACTCTCGTCACTTATGCAATCTTATCGGCCTGCTGTTGGCAGTGCGGTTGGGCGTCAGTCTTCCGGTTTAGACGCGTTGTCGCACAGGCGGCCTGTTAATTCTGGTAATGACGCGTTGTCGCACAGGTGATCTCCCAGCCACAGTGTTCAACGACAGGTTGAAGTGGATGCGTCTTGTCAGGGACCTGCTTCTCAGCATCAGTCGACCGCTCATAGCGCCAAACGTCTGTCTTTCAAACGCGACAACATTCACCAAACAACAGTGCGGGCCGCTAAGCGGCAGGACAGAAGCGGACGCGATACGGAGCGTCAGCGTCAGTTAATCCATGACACCGCACGTCAGTCTACTCATGACGGCACACGTCAGTCTACCCACGACACCGCGCGTCAGTCTACCCATGACGGCACACGTCAGTCAATCCATGACTCCACACGTCAGTCTGCCCATGGCGGCACGCATCAGTCAACCCATGATGCCACGCGTCAGCCAACCTATGACGCCACACGTCAGTCGACCCTTGTCGCCTCGCATCAGTTTGATACTATTCCACAAACCGAACGTGACAACAAGCGCAATGCTAGTGAACGTCATGCAGATGGGAATGTTGAACAGCGCAAACGCGTGCACTTCAGTGCTGAGGCGTCTGCACAGGAACGGCGCCTCTCTGAACAAGGCACTGCTGTGGTGGCTGATTTTCTTTCGGAGGAGGAGCCGGATGAGGTTTTCTCCCCAGATGAACCGTTGGACGATATCTCGGTGGGGGAAGAGGATAAACCACCTCAACATTCGGTGGACTTCAAGAAGTTAATGCTGGTCTTTACGGAGTTATTCCAGGACCATTTTACTCCTGTAGCCCCGCATTCTCCGCCTTCGGAATTTACCCTTGGTAAAGCAACGAGCGTCTATGTTCACGAAGATGGTACTCTCTCGCTCCTCTAAGAGGGCGTTAAAGTTAATGGGAGTGTGGATGGATTCGAAGAAAGTCCTTGGCAAGACGTGTTTCGCTTTTCCTCCTGCCAGATTAGCCTGCAAGTCTAGTGTTTAGTATGAGACTGGAGAAGTCTTAGGCTTGGGAGTTCCTGCCTCTGCCCATGGAGATTTCTCGAGCCTAGTAGACTCTTCACGTCGGCTACCTATGAGGAAGACTAAAGTGTGGTGGTCTATGTCTGAGTTCGACCATCTCTTGAAAGGCATGTTCAGGGCTTTCGAAGTGTTTAACTTTCTGGACTGGTCTCTGGGAGCCTTTGGGGATGAAAGTGTCGGAAATGAAGGGCGCTGACACTAGTAACCTCATTCACTAATGTCATAAATGGGCAAGGCAGTTAGGGACGGCTCAAATGAATTGGCTGCCCTATTCACAGCCGGAGTTGTTAAGAAGAGGGCAACTATGTGTTCTTTCCTCTCCGTGGGGGTCACTCCTTTTCAGAGATCGGAGTTACTTTTTGCGCCATTGTCTTCTGCGCTATTCCCTCAAGAGTTCGTAAGGGAAGTTACCGCTGCGCTGACCCAGAAGACTACCCATGATCTGGTTGCCAAGACGGCTAGGAAGGTGCTGCCTACTTCATTCCCTTCCTGTAGACCAAAGGAAGTTACTTCGTTTTCACAATCCGCTCAGCCCTTTCGTGGTAAACCTGCCGGAAGGGGTAACTTCAGGCCCGACGGGAAGAAGTCCAAGAAAAGTGGAGCTAAATCCAGTCGAGGCAGAGTCTGACTGCCCTTTCCTTCAGACAGCTGTGGGGGCCAGGCTGAATTTCTTCTGGCAGGCCTGGGAGAGAAGAGGAGCGGACTCTTGGTCCGTTCTTGTTTTAAAGGAAAGATACAAAATCCCATTCTTCTCAAAACCCCCTCTTAATGACAGAATGCCTTGATGAAGTCATTGAGCTTCAGCACGGCATTTCATTCCCATGCTGAATCTTGGTGACGGGCAAGAGGGCTCTCGAACTTCGGGAAATCGCTCCCCCAGTTCGAATCTAAATTTCTCTCTTTCATCTTTTTCTTCTGCTTAATATTACTTCGACCTTCTCCTAATTTTATCAACTTTCTTTCATCTTGCTGTCCTATCTCTATGATTATTATCTTTCTTATATATATATATGTAGATGTATGCATATATATATATTTATTTATTTTATTTGCTCATTTATTTATTTATCTATTTTTTTTTCTATTTTATTTAAATGGCGTGGATATTTCCACATTCGTTATTAATGCCTGCTTAGATGAATGGGAGAAGGGATCACGGTTGGGAGGTATTCGCATTCAAAGCTATATATGAGAGTATTGGATGATCTCAGCCATCCCAAAGATGGTTTGGACCTTTTTGGCAGAACTACTCTCAAGGGTTGGGTCATCGGAATCCAGGGGGTTCCAATCCTTGAGGTGGGACTCTTGGCTTTTGGCCGGAAGCCCATCATTACAGATATGGGGAGGATGATTCCATATTACCTTGGTCTCAGTCCTAAGAGGCGGGTTTAGCTTACACCTGTGCCTCTATATCTGTTTTGATGCTATCCTTCGGGTAGGGTATGGAGTGGACCATCTGGGAAGTATACTCTCATTGTGCCGATAATGGAGAATACAAATTTCCTTTCCAACGTATGATACTTTCTTATAATTCTCAAGCAGGTACCCCAACCAAACAACAACAAAAAACATGAAAATCCCACCCTTAAATATGGACCCTTCAAATGCTGACTCCCCATCCCCTGGATTTGCTGACTCCCCCCCGGCACTGTTGACGACTTCTGCTAATTCAATCAAGGAAAATTCTGTTGACGACTTAGGAACAAAAAAGGACCCCTCTACTAATGTTTCAAAACCAATTAAGTCGGGTAACAAAGGGAAACTAAGAATCCTTCATGTTACCCAAATTCCAATAAATACTGATTATGATATGATATATAAAGCATTTAGATGCTATGGAGTGATAAAAGAAATTAGAATGAAACTTGAAAATGAAAAATGGCATTCATGGATAACTTATAATAATCATGAAGAAGCATTCAATGCAATATGTAACATCAATGATATCAAAATTAATAACCTAAATGTCATGGGTGCCCTATGTGATAAGATACCAAACAGTTTGGATGTATATAGACCTGCTGACTGGTTTGAGAAAGATATCGATTTAACTATGCTCCCCCAAAGAAAGCCAAAACCACCAATGTGGCTTGTTGCCGAGCCTAAAGGGAGTAATGGGAATTATTTTAAAATTAGCAAACTAATTCAGAAAAAGGTAGGAACCATTGCACCAGGTGATATATCTCGCTTTGGGAAAAATAGCTTCCTAATCCATACTAAATCATTCACGCAATCAGTAATACTGTCTAACCTTACGACAAACAGTGATGAGGATATGTTAGATGTCAAACCCCACCTAAACTTTAGTTACGGAAGGGGAGTAGTCTTCAATAAAGATCTTTACGAATTTACAGAAGAGGAAATACTAGCCATGTGCCCATTAACAGTGTGGAAAGTCCATAAGATTCCTGGGACGTCAATGATTATCCTTACTTTCCAGGATGCTGATGTGCCTTTCCACATCTATATTGAAAATGAAAGAATAAAAGTTCGACCTTTTAAACAAAAGCCCTTACAATGCTTCAAATGTTTCAAATTTGGACATCCTTCTAAAGTTTGTTAAAATTAAAAAATGTGTAGCATCTGTGCCAATCCCTATCATGGAGTGTACACTTGAGCCCAGCTGTTTGAATTGCAATTCAAACCATAAATCCACTGACAGGAGCTGCGAGATTTATAAGTTTGAAGAAGCAGCCCTCAACAAATCCAGTGTAGAACACATAAGTGTAGGACATGCCAAAAGACTACTGAAAAAACTAAACAGCTATGCAAATGCACTGAAATCAAGAGAAAATATACTACATAAGACATCGAACCCACATAGTGCTGCCAGTAATTCCCAAAAAGGAAATACATCATCTAATGATAGTAGAGTTTTACGTGACAAGGTAAGCATATTGCCTTCCAAGGCTTTACCACTGTGTATTAAAACTGCAACACTGCCCACTTTTATACAAACTTCATCCCCCATTACCAACAATAGTACTAACCTCTCTCAGGCCATGTCCTTGCCTGATTTGATGGAAGTTCCACCCGAAACAGTTACCAGGTGCACCTGTGGTAGGGAAGGTGCAAAAACCTGGTAAATCCTCACCACTAATAAATATAAAAAGAGAGAGACCTCCATCTCTCTCTCCACCCTCCATTAGAAACGTCAAGGTTATGACATCAAATAAATTTGATGTTTTGTCTGTTGATGTTTCTAATGGACCAGAAGATAAACTGAATAAATCAGAAATTCAAGTTGAGGTCCACCATCCACCTCAACAAATAGATCAAAAGGATACAAAGAAAAACACAAACACAAAACCCATTATAACAAGACCACCTCTGAAGAAACCTACAGGTAATAATGTTAGATTAAAAACTGCTAATGGGAAGACCTCATGCAAGATGTCTTCCAGAAATAATCCATAGTTTTCTCCTCCATTTTGCAATGGAACTGTCAGGGTTTGAGGGCCAAATATGAAGAACTTAAGCTCCTAACTCACGAGCATTCCCCCATAATTGTATGTCTACAGGAAAGTATGCTTGATTCTAACACTCCTAGTCCTCGAGAGTATGTTAGCTATAGAACACCATATAATCAACAAGCAGGGAGCCATGGCGGAAGTCTTGTATACATTCGTCGAGATGTTCCCCAAATACCTATGTCTATACGTACAACCCTGCAGGCAGTTGTACAAATTGATATAGGGAGGAAATATACAATTTGCTCTCTGTACTTACCTCCAAATGATATTATTTTATATGATGACTTAGCAGAGGTCATTCAACAACTCCCTCAACCATTTCTCTTACTGGGAGATATGAATGGTAGACATCCTTTATGGGGTGATATCCTAGCAAACACAAGGGGCAATATTATCTCATCAATTGTGGAGAATGAGGATGTGGGACTCCTTAATACAGGAGAGCCCACACACTTCCATGTTCAGACAGGTACCTTGTCATGCATTGACCTTTCAATTGCAAGCTCTGTCTTCTTGATTTTGATTGGAGGACATTAGATGATTGGCATACTAGTGATCATGCACCAATCATTATAAACAACATCAATGGTCCACCTTTACAGAGATCGCCACGATGGAATCTTGACAAGGCGGACTGGGAAAAGTTTCGTGAGCTAAGCGAAATTGAGGGGGATGCTGAACAGGTTGAAAATATCGATGATGCCATAGACTTACTGAATGGAACTCTCCATACAGCAGGAGTCAATTCAATTCCCAAAACAACAGGGTTATTCAAACGACGACCAGTCCCGTGGTGGTCTTCAGAACTAACTGCCCTCCACAGAGCCACAAGAAGATCTCTTAACACGATTGCGTAGACGTAGAACTGATGAGAATTTAATTATGTACAGAAATGTAGAGCACAGTTCCGTCGTGCCATGAAAGAAGCAAGGCGCCAGTCATGGATGTCTTTTGTTTCCTCCATTAACAGTAGAACACCACCATCTGCTGTGTGGAGGAAAGTAAAAAAGATAGCTGGCAAATTCACCCCCAACCCACCACCAGTGTTGAAGGTGAATGGCCAGTATGTAACTGAAGCAAATGATGTTAGCAATGCCCTGGCTAGTCATTTTTCAAATGTATCCAGCAAGTGTGTAGGAGCCCCTGGTCACCAGTATAGGAGCGTTGAAGAAAAGAAAATTTTAGATTTTGGAACAAGAAGGGAAGAGTCTTATAATTCTCCTTTCACTGAAAGAGAATTTGATTCCGCACTAGCTCATTGCAACGATACAGCCCCTGGACCCGATGGAATTCCATATGCAATGATTAAACATGTACATTTTAATAAAAAGCTATTTATTTTAAGCATTATTAATAGAATATGGCATGATCATTGTTACCCAAGTGTTTGGGAACTAGCCATTATTTTAGCCTTTTTAAAACCCGGTAAAGACAAGTTTTTAGCAGCAAACTATCGTCCTATTGCATTGACATCTTGTTTATGTAAAATCATGGAGAAGATGGTCAATGCAAGGCTGATATGGTACCTTGAAAAGAAAGGTATTTTATCACCGATTCAATGTGGATTCAGAAAAATGCACTCAACGACTGATGTGTTGATACGACTTGAGTCTTCTATTTGTGAAGCCTTTGCTTCCAAACAGCACCATGTTACAGTATTTTTTGACCTTGAAAAGGCATATGATACCACATGGAGATATGGTATACTTAAAACCATTCATGAAATCGGATTGAGAGGAGAGCTGCCACTATTTATTCAGGCATTTCTTTCACATAGAGTTTTTCAAGTGAGAGTTGGGGAAGCTCTATCAGAGAGTAAGTGCCAGGAAGAAGGAGTTCCTCAGGGTAGTGTGCTGAGTGTAACCCTTTTTGCACTAGCAATTAATGGGATATCCTCAGCCATTCCCCAGGATGTTCTCTCAACATTATTTGTGGATGATCTCTCCATATCATTTGCTGGAGCCAGAATGGCAACGGTTGAGAGAAAACTACAGCTCTCGATTGACAAAATTATCCAGTGGGCCGATATGAATGGATTTAAGTTCTCGACAAGTAAAACTACTATCGTACATTTCTGTCGTATCCGGGGAGCACATCCAGACCCGGATATATACATTAAAGGTCAACGGATCCCATGTGTATCGGAAACCAAATTTTTAGGTTTGATATTTGACTGTAGACTTACATGGGTTTCTCACCTAAAAGCGCTAAAAGCTAAATGTGTTGAAGCTCTGAATATTTTAAAAGTATTGTCCCATACATCATGGGGGGCAGACCGCAATACTATTTTAAAATTATACAAGGCCTTGATTTTTTCCAAAATTAGTTATGGTTGTGAGGTATACTCTTCAGCCACCCCAAGCCGGTTAAAAATATTAGATTCAATACATCATGCAGGTATTAGATTGTCCACGGGAGCATTCAGAACATCACCTATCCCAAGTCTCCTTGTTGACGCTGGAGAGTTACCACTAGACCTTTACCGGATGTCTTCTATTCTTCGGTATTGGTTTAGATTGCAAAGACTCCCTAATTCTTTAGCCTTCCAGACTGCAAGCCTTGTAAGGCACCCAACATACTTTGAAATGCACCCAAAATCTCCTCAACCCTATGGCTTTCGGGTGAAACAATTATTAAACAGTCTGGATATAATTAGATGTAAGGTACTTCCATTCAAGGTATCATCAACGCCTCCATGGAAGTTACCAGAGATATCTTTTTGTAAATATTTTATAGGAGATAAGAAGAATATGTCAGACCTAGAAGCCAGGTCTCTTTTTAATGAACATGTTAAAGAACCTAGAGGATCAACTTTTATCTATACTGATGGCTCCAAATCTGATGCTGGCGTTGGATTTGGGGTACATAGTAATAGTTTTAATTGTAGAGGTGCACTTCCTCTGACCGCTTCCATATTTACTGCGGAACTGTATGGCATATTAACCGCTATTGAGAAAATAGCATTGGAGAAGGAGGGTAATTTTACAGTTTTTAGTGATGCAAGGAGTGTCCTTCAAGCTATGGAAGTTTTTAATTCTAATAACCCTCTAGTTTTAAAGATTTTAGAATGGCTTTTCCTTATTGGACGGAGAGGTATAACAGTTCAATTTTGTTGAGTTCCAGCACATGTAGGTGTGTCCGGGAATGAGAAGGCAGATTCACTGGCTAAGGAGGCTGCATCCGAGTTGCTGCCAAGAAGGTATCCCATTCCCTGTAATGATTTCTTACCTGACATCAAGAAATTGGTTTGCAATAAATGGCAACAGCAATGGGATAGTCAAGATGGCAATAAAATGAGGGAAGTAACAAATGACATATCTCCTTGGAGGTATAATATGATGCCCCGAAAATGGGAGACGTCTCTTTGTCGTCTCCGTATTGGTCACACTCGGTTGACACATGAGTTTCTGCTGAAGGGCCAACACCAACCGTATTGTGACAACTGTTTAGTACCTCTAACAGTAAGGCATTTGTTGACCGAATGCCCCAATTATAACATCTTGCGGAATAGATATTTGTTTGAGGCTCGAGGTGAGGGTGGCAGGTTCATCCTTGCCAAGATTCTTGGAAATGATGTGTCCTACCATGCAAGTGGCATTTTTAGATTTCTTTCAGAAGCAGGTCTTCTGAAAAATATTTAACTTTTATGACATTCAATTTTTATGATTTTAATAGAATACTCTTTAATTTTTTATTATATTTCATTATTTACTTTTGTATACATAAATTAAATGTTACCGGCGTCAATGACCTTAGATGTCAGGATGCCTGAAAACTTTAAATCATTCATTCATTAGGACGGGACATCAGAGTATCAGTGTGTTAGGCATCTCCCTGTCTTGGTGAAATGATTTCCCATGTCAGGTTAAGCTGCTCTTTCAGGAGGCTAGACCTCCCTAGGCCCTACTTGGGGGTTTTGTATGACAATTCCCCATTCCCTGGCCTAGCAGACAGTCCTGTGCTGGTAGACCCTAGACCGAAGAAAGGATTTCTTCACTGCCTAAGGTCTCTAGTACGAGATTCTGCTCTCCTGTGAGATGGTGTCCTACAGACATCCTCTCCCTTTACTAACCCAACCTGGGGAAATGATTTCTCCTACCCGAGGTTACTTCATGAGACCAGAATCCTTTAGGTTAGGTAGTGCCTTCAGGCATTACCTTACCTATAGGACACCTACCCCTTCCCCGCTATCTCTTTCATGTTGAATGATCCAACACCCTCCTGGCCGTCGTTCTACATTGACCCTGGGGTTCTTGTAGGACTGGCCTGAGGTTCCTCGTCTGCCGCCGGCCAGGCTGGCTGCCGGCGGGTACCCTCATATTCTTTAGAGTGTTCTTCAGTCCTCCCTTGGACTGCCTTCCATAGCCCTTATGACTGGGATATGGTTGGGTGGAAGCCTGAATTTAATTCCCCCTTCCACTTGAACCCTCATTCTGGATGCAGGCCGGCAAGGCTGAGCCCTTGCCTTCCTCCATCCTCTCTTTCTCTCGTACTTTCATACTGGGCCATGTCCATTATCTGCCGGCCGGCAGTTGCCCTGCCGCCGCTTGTTGGGAACATAGTTGACCGACAACCCAAAGACATTGGACATTCGGGAACCGACTGCCGGCTGCTGAGTTGCCGGCCGGCAGCCGGCCACCCATACCTGGTCATCTGCCGCCGACTGCCACTGGGTCCCCTTGATGAAAGGATCCTCGGCTGCCGGCCGGCAGAGCCGCCGCCGCTGGCAGAGATTGCCGGCAGTCGGCAGAGCCGTTGCCGGCGGCCTATCACACAATGTTATGAAGACAATAATTGCCTTCAATAGCCCAGAATAGGCCGGCATGTGCCAGCCTGTCCGGCAGACCCCGGCAGGCCCGGGAGGTGCCGGCAGGCCTGACAGGACTGGCAACTTGTTACCAAACAATCAGTGCTTTAGCCCAAAGTTTTTCCAAACTACAAGGTGCTTCATGGGCAGCCTATTGTGGGACCATCACATATAAGAGAGCGATTCTCTCTTCCTTTAATGGTTATGATCCATTATTGTCCTTAATCCCCAATATTGAAACTGGAAGATAGTGTTAAGAGACACTTTATATCATAGGATATCATCTTCCTCTGAAAATTCTTAAGAATTCTACTTTCAATATTGGAGGAGGTCATAGCAATTGGCTGGACAGGAAACACATACTACGCCTGAAACTGATCCCGTTGCCGGACCCAGTTCTGACTCAGCAACTGCAGAAATTGACTGTCTCGGCTTCATCAGGGAAAACCCAGAACCTTCATCTCATGATTTTCTCGCCTTAGCGGTCAAGAAACGGTTTGGGATTTCTAGGGACAGTATCAACTTCCTAGAGGAATACAAGTCAAAGTCAACAAGAAGACAATATGAGTCTTCCTGGAAGAAATGGGTGGCCTTTGTCAAGGCGAAGAAAGCTAAGGAGATTTCTACGGACTTCTGTTTGTCCTTCATCCATCTTCATGAACAGGGTTTAGCAGCCAATACGATAATTACATGTAAATCCGCCCTGGCCAGACCAATACTTTACGCCTTCCAGGTAGACTTTTCCAACAAAATCTTCAACAAGATCCCTAAAGCCTGCGCAAAACTTCGGACCGCAGCTACTCCTAAGCTCATTTCATTGTCTTTGGACAAAGTTCTTCCTATTTATAGCTTACCCTATCCAAGCTAATATAAAACATTATATGTATGTTGAAATTAGAGAATTTCACTGAATACTAAAGACTTTTCCTTTCTTTACAAGAGGAGTATCCCGAGTGCGGGAATAGTTTTTGTCAGGTCCGCAATAAGAACTTCTGCGGCCACGACATGTGCAGGGCCCATGCTCGCTGCGCAGTCACCAAGGGGGCTCTCAAGTATTGGGACCTGCAGGTATGTACTGTTTGTGAAAAACTGGTGAGAGGCTTTTGATGACCAAAAGTCCACTGAATCAAGGGACGCAGCAAGGGAAAGGCTGCGTAAATGGGTCAGGGGTTTCCAGAAGAATACTTCTGGCCCATACCTTCCTAATGAAAAAGATGAGGGCTTGTCTTTTCCCTAGGGCATCTTCGGATGCAGTTATTCCCCAGGCTCAACCTGAGATTCCCCTGGTTCAGATTCCAGTAGAATCTGAAGTTTCGGATGCCTTGGAGAGCATCCAACTAGAAGACAACATGTCAGTTGTCTCAGAGGATACCGAGAACAATCTCCTAGTGGAGGAGTTGGATCAGGCGGATGACGTTCCACCTGAGACAGAAACTGAGAAAACCGAAACGATTTCGGTATCATCGGCCACAGTGAGTGAGCCAGCGCCTTCGAGCTCCTCCACTGCACCTCAACTAGATTCGATCACGAGTACGTTGCACTCGTTGCTGTCCATGGTGCAGGACATTCAAAAGAAATCGTCCGAAAAGGCCTCTCTTCGGACTGAGATGCATCTGCTAGTTGCGACACGTTTGGCCCCGAAGAAGCTAAACGTTAAAGATCTCCCCACCTTCTCTGACGTTAAACCCTGGAGGTACGCAGAGCACATGCCCATGTCGGGCGGGAAGATCTTCCTCTCAGAGAAAAATTGGGCACTGTCCCAGTAGAGGAAATTCAGTTCTGGCCCAGCAAAGAGGCCTACCCGGATTGCTATGTCCATCTCAGAACAGCAAGAAGCACCCATCCTTCATTGCTGATCCTAAACGTGCCTTTCCCTTTATGGACAAAGGGCTCAAGGCAGCCTTAAAGGCAGTTGAGGCAGGGAAACCGTGCCCTACAGTGGATGAGTGTAGACCCTTCTCCCTTGCCTTCCCATCAGACGATGCGGACTGGAAGGATGTCCACAACACCTTCACAGTCGGGAAGCTGGAGGCAGATATTGCCGAACTGACCTCCCCAAGCTGTCGGACTTTCTCCTGCGTAGGGAACAGGAGACGAAAGAACGCTTAGCCGCTTCCTTGTCTCTGCAGACTGGCCTGGAGACAATGGCAAGCATCCCATATACCCCGGACATGTACATGGTCTTCGCCAAAGCCCATCTGGCGACAGTAACTACAGTGAACCCTCGTTTATTGCGGTAGATAGGTTCCAGACCCGGCCGCGATAGGTGAAAATCCGCGAAGTAGTGACACCATATTTACCTATTTATTTCAACATGTATATTCAGACTTTTAAAACCTTCCCTTGTACGTAGTGCTGTTAACAAACTACCCTTTAATGTACAGAACACTTAATGCATGTACTAACGTACCCTAAACTAAAACAGGCACAAATATTAAAGGCGACTTTATATCATGCGTTTCCTAAACGCCAAAAAGCACGATAATAAAATGGCAACCAATGTTTTGTTTATCTCTGATTATTATGAAGAAACAAACGCATTTACACATTTGTGTATAGGTTAGTTTTTGCATCGATTATATTGATTATTCAGTACAGTATGTTGATTTGGTTATTACTAATGTTTTACTTAATTTTTCTTAGGACTTCCAAATGAAATGTTTTTCTTTATGACGCCGCCTGAAACGACGGCGTCATAAAGTACGCTCAGTAAACAAACTAAGGAATTTAACGAGCATGATGAAAGTGATAAATGATATTACAGTAAAAGCTTTTATAAAATATGTTATTTCAAATATTATTTACCGTATCTATATAAAATCATACATACGTAGCAAAGCAGGAAAACAATCTACGAGAGAGAGAGAGAGAGAGAGAGAGAGAGAGAGAGAGAGAGAGAGAGAGAGAGAGAGAGAGAGAGAGAGAGAGTTGTTTTACATACGTAAATGTAAATTTTAAACAAAAAAAAATAGCCCCATTTCATATAAAATAGAATACAAATATTTTACTTTATCATATTACAGTAGTCTGTAAAATACAGTAAAGTTCAGTACAGTATGTTGTTGTTATAGTCGTGGCGATGAAATTCTCACGAAACAAAAACGCCATTTGATTACAACAGCTGATCTCTCTCTCTCTCTCTCTCTCTCTCTCTCTCTCTCTCTCTCTCTCTCTCTCTCTCTCTCTCTCTCTTCGTGTTATACAATACTTACATTTAGATGAAGAAACTAAAATTAGTTTTCTTGGTGTCAATTAAATACGAAACAAAAAAATTTGGCCGAGTCTACATCCATTTCAATCATAGCTAAAAATACGGCATCCGATTTCATCAGCAAACCACTATTTTTTGGGAAATATCATTTTATTCTAGAAAATTGCCACTCTTTAAATAGTTAATTGCACATTAAGAAAGCGTGTTCTTTTGTTTTTAAATTTCGGGTGTGTTTTAAAAATCGAGTATTGTTGACTTATTTTTGTTTTACTTTTGGCTGTGATTAGATCAGCTGTCATCTAGCTGCCGCTCTTGAGTGTGTACGAATACACTAACAAAGTATCGTTTATACCATTTCTTAACTTATTCAAACCGTCTACAGTATACAGTTGATATTACATAAGCACCAATGTGTTATAACCTATCAATTTTTTTTGTTTATTACATTTAAACCCCCCTCTATCTCTCTCTCTCTCTCTCTCTCTACCTATCTCTCTCTACCTATCTCTCTCTCTCTCTCTCTACCTCTCTCTCTCTCTGTGGGCTACTTTTCACTACCTCTCATTCCTTACCTCTCTCTATCTCTCTAACAAATGATATCTTTGTTGCTCCTCAAAGTTTCATTTATATTGAAAATCAATCATGATTCAATTTTCCTTACTTTCTCCAATCTCGCACCATCGGTCACATCGCGGTATTTTTTATATTTACGGAAAATCCGCGATATATGTATATACATGGGTTATGAAAAAAATCTGCGAAGTGGTGAATCCGCGATGGTCGAACCGTGAAGTAGCGAGGGTTCACTGTAAAGGCCTGTAAAACTTTATTAAAGCCCGAAGGACTTGCAGAGAGTTCGTGTTTGCCTCGGCTGCGGTGAGACACGAACCCAGGAAGCTGATAGCTTCTAACATCTGGGGAAAAGACCTCTTCCCAAGTGAAGTGGTCAAAGAGGTCGTGGACAAAGCCGCCACTGAAAATAGAAACCTTCTTTCCAAATGGGGCTTGTCCTCCAAAAGGAAATCTTCAGCTGACGAGGGTCCCCAGCCGAAGAATAGACCAAAACGACCTAAAGTGCCCTCTCGGCCTAAGCAACAACAGCAGCTTCCTGTGGCCACGGTGTCCCAGACGGTGGCACAGTCACCCACTACCTTCCAACTGGTGCCCCAAACACTGGCAACTCAGTCACCAGTGTTCACCCCAGTGTTTGAAAGGCAGTCTACGACCTTTCGGCCGAAGTCTCGAGGATCCTTTCGAGGTTCCTCCAGACGCCCCTCCAGAGGTAGGTGCAACAGGGGTGGACGTGGGCAAGGAGGTAAATCCTCCTCCCAGCACTCAAAGTGAGATGCTACCGGTAGGAGGGAGAGACTTCTACTTCCAGGATCGTTGGACCTTCAATCCCTGGGCCCACAGCCTAATCAAGAACGGACTAGGGTGGAGTTGGAGCTCAACTCTACCAACCTTCCCTCAATTCTTCCAACACTCAACCCCCATATTTGAAGAATATGTTCAGGAACTCTTGAGCAAAAGAGTTATACGGAAGGCGAAGTCTGTCAGATTCCAAGGAAGGCTATTTTGTGTTCCGAAGAAGGACTCGGAAAAGCTCAGATTAAATCTGGACTAATCACCACTCAACAAGTTCATAGTGAACTACAAGTTCGAAATGCTGACGCTTCAACACATCAGGGCCCTGCTGCCCAAACGGGCATACACAGTCTCCATAGACATGACGGATGCGTACTGGCACGTTCCGATCAGCCGTCAAGTTTCCCCCTACCTGGGATTCAAACTACAAAGAAGACAGTTTGTCTTCAGAGCCATGCCCTTTGGACTAAACATAGCTCCAAGGGTATTCACCAAGCTTGCAAATGCAGTCATTCATCAACTATGCCTAAAGGGAATCCAGGTGGTAGCCTACCTGGACGACTGGCTGGTGTGGGCAGCATCCGAAGAAGAGTGCAGGTAAGCATCCAAGGAAGTGATCCAGTTCCTGGAACACTTGGGATTCAAGATCAACTTGGAAAAATCCCGACTGTCTCCAGCTCAGAAGTTTCAGTGGCTGGGCGTCCACTGGAACTTGCTGTCGCACTGCCTTTCCATTCCATCAAAGAAAAGGAAAGAGAAAGCAGGATCTGTCAGAAGCCTTCTTTGGTCCGCAAGGATATCAAGAAGGCAACAGGAGAGAGTGTTGGGGTCTCTCCAGATCGCCTCAGTGACAGATCCAGTATTGAGAGCACAATTAAAAGATGCATCAGGAGTCTGGAGAAAATATGCATCAAACGCTCGAAGAGATCTAAAAAGACTGATACAAAATCGTCTGCGATCCCTACTCAAGCCATGGTCGGAGGCCAAGAACCTAAAGAACAAGGTTCCCTTACAACCACCTCCACCGTCAGTCACCGTTCACACGGATGCCTCGAAAGAGGGGTGGGGAGGTCACTCTCATCATCGGAAAGTCCAAGAAACCTGGTCTCCCCTCTTCAAAACCTTCCACATCAACTTTCTGGAAGCCATGGCAGTTTTTCTTTCCCTAAAGAAACTGAAACTCCGCTGCTCAATCCACATCCGTCTGGTTCTAGACAGCGAAGTCATAATGAGATGCCCAAATCGACAGGGCTCGAGATCGCCTCGCATAAATCAAGTGATACTAGCCATCCTCCGCCTAGCGGAGAAGAAGAGATGGCACTTGTCAGCAGTCCAGCTTCAAGGGTTCCGCAATGTGACAGCGGATGCTCTATCCAGGACCGAACCAATAGTCAGAATGGTCCCTAGACGCAAGATCGTTCTCCTTCATCGTACGCAAAGTCCCAGGACTGCAGATAGACCTCTTCGCAACGAGCGACAACAAGAAGCTACCCCGGTACGTAGCCCCGTGCGAGGATCCTCTAGCGGAAGCAATGGATGCAATGTTCATAAATTGGAACAGATGGTCTAAGATCTACCTATTCCCTCCAACCAACCTTCTGCTGAAAGTCCTCGACAAACTGAGATCCTTTCGGGGAACGGCAGCAATAGTGGCCCACAAGTGGCCCAACAGCGTTTGGTTCCCCCTGGTAACGGAACTACGCCTGAAACTGATCCCGTTGCCGGACCCAGTTCTGACTCAGCAAGTGCAGAAATTGACTGTCTCAGCTTCATCAGTGAAAACCCAGAATCTTCATCTCATGATTTTCTCGCCTTAGCGGTCAAGAAAC
Organism: Palaemon carinicauda; assembly: GCF_036898095.1. Lineage (NCBI taxonomy): Eukaryota > Metazoa > Arthropoda > Malacostraca > Decapoda > Palaemonidae > Palaemon > Palaemon carinicauda. Next base: position 50,236,735 of record NC_090758.1, read on the forward strand.
GGTTTGGGATTTCTAGGGACAGTATCAACTTCCTAGAAGAATACAAATCAAAGTCAACAAGAAGACAATATGAGTCTTCCTGGAAGAAATGGGTGGCCTTTGTCAAGGCGAAGAAAGCTAAGGAGATTTCTACGGACTTCTGTTTGTCCTTCATCCATCTTCATGAACAAGGTTTAGCAGCCAATACGATAAATACATGTAAATCCGCCCTGGCCAGACCAATACTTTACGCCTTCCAGGTAGACTTTTCCAACGAAATCTTCAACAAGATCCCTAAAGCCTGAGCAAAACTTCGGCCCGCAGCTCCTCCTAAGCCCCTTTCATGGTCTTTGGACAAAGTTCTTCATTTAGCATCAACCCTGAACAATGAAGATTGCTCGCTGAAAGACTTGACTCAGAAGGTGATATTCTAATTTGTACTAGCCTCGGGAGCCAGAGTTAGCGAAATAGTGGCCCTCTCGAGGGATGATGGCCACATTCAGTTCACAGACAATGGAGAACTGAACCTCTTTCCGGACCCGACGTTTCTCGCCAAGAACGAGCTGCCCACTAAGAGATGGGGTCCCTAGAGAATCTGCCCTCTGAAGGAAGAAGCATCCCTCTGCCCAGTGGAATGCCTAAAGGTCTATCTTCGTAGAACTTCAGACTTTAAGGGAGGTCAGCTTTTCAGGGGAGAGACTTCCAGTTCAACGTTATCCTTGAAACAGATTAGGGCGAAAATCACCTACTTCATTCGCAGAGCGGATCCAGACAGTACACCAGCAGGTCATGATCCGAGGAAAGTTGCCTCGTCTCTGAATTTCTTCCAAACGATGTCGTTTGAAAGTCTTCGTGCTTATACTGGATGGAAGTCCTCGAGGGTCTTCTTCAAGCACTACGCGAAGCAATTACAAGAAATTAAATTTCATGTGGTGGCGGCGGGCAGTGTAATAAAACCTGCTGCTTGATTACTGCGAAGAACAGTGCACTATTTGGGACTTATAGTGAAGGGTGTACATGATAGACTCGTAAGTAAGACATATCATGTTGAGTTTTGTGTTTAAGTGATAACACTATAGACTGTTCTCCCTACACAGGTGACATTAAGCATAATAAGCTGACACAAGTGCCAGGCATTCTTATATGCACAGTGTTCCTAGTAACAACAGAATGTATAGTGAAATTTTATATTTCCCTTAGAGTGGCTAATGTTTTCCTTTTCAGGTAAACCCTATTTATTCCTGTTATTACTGTTTATGCTTTTATGCAGAATTATTCAGCATACATTGTAATTGATTATAACCATGATTTCTATTTTTGTAATAAACAATAGAACGAATATTTGTCTCTCTTTCGCCCCAAATATTTCATTGTATGTATAAGTCAGAGCATCCTTGACTCTTTCTGATATTTAAGTAATTACCGGAACTAAGATTCAATTTGTTCCAGGCAAACAGGTAAGATCTTGTTGTACTAGACTGTTCATTTTACTGTTTAAGGTTTCCTACACGTATATAAACCTGTCCGTCTCTTCATCGACAGACCCGGGAGGTACAGTAACCTGCCCAAACCAATACCATCCTAGTACAGACTATGCTTTACGTATATGTTGACACTAATATACAAACTGTTTGCTAGATTGTTCCTTGAACTCACAATCCTTGGGTTTTTTCCTCGAGTCTACCCAAACTCTTCCCTGTAGGGGGCAGGAAGAACTGACATATTTCATGATCAGCTGATTGATGTATAACGGTAACATCAAAGACCGAAGAGGAAAGATTTAGCTTGAGATGAACGGCACTATTGAAAATCCACAGATACATTAATGCTCTGGTACACTTCCATCACGACGACATGGCCTGAGCCCAAAAAAATGGATTTTGAGCGAAGCGAAAAATCTATTGTTGGGTGAGGTAGCCATGTCGTCCTGATGGACCCACCCTCTTTTGGGACAAAAGGATAATGAATCCCTCCCTATGGTACTGTATCTGCAAAGAATGACGGTGGCGCCTCGCGGTGGCGGATTGGCGCACTATTTGCAGAGCAGTGGGGAGCGTTGAGAGCGATGTCTCTGTAACGACTCTCCTTATTCTTGCCTCCCTTTCCCCTCGAAGTGAAAGCTCTATTGGGGGCGTAGATAGCCATGAGACGTGTCAAGAATACGTCCTCTGATATTACGCGATATCCCTTCGAAAAATTTTAAGGGATATTCGCTCCAGGAGTTAGAATTCTGGATACCTTTGGTAAATTCTCTGGGATATATCATTGTAGTCAAATATACCTAGGAAGCTAACTTTGAAGGAACTTCCATCAGGACGACATGGCTACCTCACCCAAAAATAGATTAAGCCAATCCTAGGCTCGAGAATAGAATTCTCTAGCCACATGGGATGGCTTGATACTAGAACAGAGTTTCGTTGGGTGATGTAGGACAGGCAATACTGCCGGCTCCTTCCACACCTTATAGGACCCTTACCCCCTCCCCATTATGTCCTTTAGTGATGGCCTAGCCATCACAGACTCTTGACCATTGTCCTACAATCGAACCGATTGCCGGCAGGTTGCGGACTGGCTCAGGTTTCTCTCTGTAGTACGGCTGCCGGCAGATGCCCCTTTACTGTTGAGTGTTCTTCAGTCCTCTCTTGGACTGTCATTCATAAACTTTGCCGGCAGGGACCGGCAATGGTTGTGGATGGATGGAAGCTTGAATGATACATTCTCCCCTTCCATTTGAACCCTCATTCTGGAAGAAAGCGGTAAGGCAGAGCTGCTGCCGACCGCCATATACAATATTTAATCACCTGCTGGCATAGACTGCCAACAGCCGGTGACCCTTCGGCAGCCGGCGAACTGCCGGCCACTACCAATGCTGACAATATATCGTCTGAACTGTACCGAGGTGCTAGCCTGGCGGCATATGCCGGCGGGTACTACAGTACAGTATATGACTATACAGTAGCCAGTAAATTTGCAATAGATTACACTGCAAACAGAAAACTACAGTATAGATTATACGGTAGCCTAAAAATTTTCCAACCTATTCTGTTATCATGCGCAGCCTATTGTTGAGACCATATAATATAAAGTAAGTAAGTTCTTTCTATACACTAATAGTGATCACAGATAACTATCCCCAATATTAAAACATCTGGAAGCTATTGTTAAGTTACGCTTACCTATCCCTTACGATAGAAATCTTCCGATGGGTGTCCTAAAATAGATCACCCAGGGTTTTAATTTTGAGGGAGGTCACAGCAATCGGCTGGGCAGGAAACACACGTATGTGTCTTTCCTACTTCATTTCTAGCTTATCTATCCTAAGCTACATGCAAAAGACAAAATAATTGTATACCTAATCCTGTGAGATGATTCACCATATACTCATTTTATTTTCCTCTCTTTATAGGAGGACCAACAAAGCCACCCCAGGTCAGACGGCAGAGGACCTGCAGTCGTTAGCTGATGCATACAACTCTGCCTACGAACGTTTTGGGATGCAAGTCAACTCAGACAAAACCAAGACCCTCGTCCAACATCCACCAGGTTTGATGCTCCCCAACTTCAATACCACAGTGAATGACCAACCGTTAGAACAGGTGGACCAGTTCTCCTACCTAGGGAGCATCCTAACATCAGATCCCACCAGCAAAAAGGACGTGGAGAACAGGATCAGGGCAGCCCACTCCGCCTTTGGCCGACTCAACTGCCGCATATTTAACAACCACGCACTGACAATGACCACCAAAATAATGGTGTTCAGGGCAGTAGTCCTCTCCACGCTCCTGTATGCATGTGAAACATGGACGCTATATAGAAACGATATTAAAATCCTAGAATGCTTCCAACAAATGAAACTGAGGCAGATCTTGAAAATCCCCTGGGAGAGCCACACCACCAACATTGAAGTCTTAGAACGTGCCTCGCTGACCAGCGTGGAGGCCACCATCATCCACCACCGCCTTCGCTGGATAGGACACGTGCATAGGATGGATCCATCTAGGCTCCCAAAGAAAATATTCTACGGAGAACTGACCCAGGGCACCAGACCACGAGGAGCCCCGAAAATGCGCTAAGAAGATCAACTAAAGCGCAACCTGGCTCTAACTGACATCGATCCTTCCTCATGGGAAGAAACAGCCAGGGACAGGAAAACCTGGAGGAGTACAGTACACCATGGCACCGTGGACTTCGAGGAGAGGAGGAGACAAAATGAGGAGGCTAGGAGGAGAAGAAGGAGAGAGCGATTAGAACAGCCCCGCCCACCACCTACCCTCCCTTGTGAACACTGTCCGCGACTCTTCCACCACAGACTAGGACTTAACAGCCACATCAGGCATAAGCACCCACCCCACAGATAGGAGGCTGATGGCTAACGACAGAACCCAATACTCGGACACGAGTGGGCGCCGACGAACCCAAGTGTGGGAGTATGTTCTGCAATGTACGCAGCTAGAACTTCTGTGGCCATGAGATGTGCAGGACGCACTCACGCTGTGCTTTAACCAAGGGAGCTCTGAAGTATTGGGACCCCCATGTATGCAATATCTGTAAGAACTTGGTTACCGAGGCTTTCAATGACCCCCAGTCAGCAGAGTCAAGGGATGCAGCAAGAGAGAAGCTGCGTAAATGGGTCCGCGGTTTTCAGAAGAACACCACGGGGCCTTACCTTCCAAATGAGAAGATGCGGGCCTATCTTTTCCCTAGGGCATCTAAAGATGCAGTTATTCCTCAGCCTCATCCAAAGATCCCTTGTGTCCAGATACCAGTAGAGTCTGATGTCTCGGACGCTTTGAAAGACATCCAACTTGATGACAGGATGTCAGAAGTGTCAGAGGGCACTGAAAAGGACCTTCTTGCGGAAGGTCAGGAAGAAGAATAGACCATGGCTCCTGATACCGAGGAGGAAGAGGTCGAAACAGTTTCAGTCTCATCAGTTCCTGCCCCAGAACTAATTCCCTCGACATCGACTGCTCCCCCATCTGACGACATAGGGAAGACTCTGTCTTCCATTATGACGTTGGTGCAGCAGATTCAGAAGCAGAATGCTGAAAAGGAGGCTGCATTAAGGTTGGAAATTCGCCAACTTGCAGCATCTCGTGGGTCTCACAAGAGACTTAATATAAAGGAACTTCCTTCATGCATGGATGTGAACCCTTGGAGGCATGCAGAATACATGCCTATGACAATTGGGAAGATTTATATTTCCGAGAAGCTGGGATCAGTACCCATCGAAGATGTACAATTCTGGCCCAGCTTAGAGGCTTACCCAGACTGCTTCGTGCGTCTGAAGGCAGAGCCAGCATCAAAGGAGGAGACGGAGCCAAAATAGGTCATAGTTTTTGACCATGCCAAAGCACAAGCTTTGTTGGCAAGCACTTTGAAGGGCCTTCACTAATTCAGAGGTGCCGGCTCTTGTAAGAAACACCCATCCTTTATTGCGTCATCTTCCCGAGCCTTCCCCTTTATGGAAAAAGGGTATAAAGCAGCATTGAAGGCGATAGAGGCAGGGAAACCGTGCCCTACACTCGACGAGTGTAAACCGTTGTCCCTTGCCTTACCTTTGGACCAGAAAGACTGGAAGGACGTACATCTTACCTTCTCAGTCGAGAAGTTGGAGGCAGATATTGCTGGACGTCAGCTCGGCGAAGACCTCCCCAAGTTGTCTGAGTTTTTCCTGCGCAGGGAACAGGAGACTAAAGAAAGACTGCCGCCTCTGTCTCTCCAAACTATCTTGGAGACAATGGCAAGCAATCCTCAGAATCCAGATATGTTTATGGTTGTTGCCAAAACACATCTGGCAACTGTGACGAAAGACCTGTATGGCTTTATTAAAGCCAGGAGGGCTTGTAGAGAGTTCGTGTTCGAACCAAGGAAGCTGATATCGTCCAGTATCTGGGAAAAGGACCTCTTTCCAAGTGAAGAGGTCAAGGAAGTAGTTGATAAGGCCGCCTCGGAGAATAGGAACCTTCTCCAGAAGTGGGGCTTGTCAATGAAGTGGAAGTATTCCCCGGATGAGGGTCACCAACCTAAGCGGAAGACAAAGAGGCCAAGAGTGCCCTCTTGCCCCCTAGACAACAACAACTTCCGCGACCGCGGTGCCCCAGGTGTTAGCACAACCTCCAACTACTTACCAGTTGGTACCCCCAGCAAGTGGCAACACAGTCACCAGCCTTTACCACAGCTTTTGAGAGGCAGTCTACTACCTTTCGGCCGAAAGCCAGAGGAATGTTCAGAGGTTCCTCTAGACGCCCCTCAAAAGGCAGAGGCAATAAAAGGAGGACGCGGTCAAGGAGGCAAGTCCTCCGGTCAAAAATCAAAGTGAGATACTTCCGGTAGGAAGAAGACTATTCTCATTCCGGAATCGTTGGACCTTCGATCCCTGGGCCCACAGCCTAATCAAGAACGGACTGTAGCTCCACCACCTTTCCCTCAATTCTTCCAACACTCCTCCCGCATTCTGGAAGAATATATTCAAGAACTCTTGAGCAAAAGAGTAATAAAGAGGGCAAAATCCATCAAATTCCAAGGAAGGCTGTTTTGTGTTCCCAAGAAGGACTCGGACAAACTCAGAGTCATTCTGGACTTGTCGCCACTCAACAAGTTCATAGTAAACTACAAGTTCAGGATGTTAACCCTTCAACACATAAGGACCCTGTTGCCCAAGAAGGCATATACAGTCTCCAGAGACATGGCAGATGCCTACTGGCATATCCAAATCAATCGCCAAATTTCCTCCTACCTAGGATTCAAGCTACAGAAGAAACAATACGTCTTCAGAGCTATGCCCTTCGGACTAAACATAGCTCCAAGGATCTTCATGAAGCTTGCAAATGCAGTCGTTCATCAACTACGCCTAAAAGGAGTTCAGGTAGTAGCCTACCTGGACGATTGGCTGGTATGGGCAGCATCCGAGACGGAATGCATGCAAGCCTCCAAGACAGTGATCCAGTTCCTGGAACATCTGGGATTCAAGATCAACGTCAAAAAGTCTTGACTATCTCCAGCTCAAAAGTTTCAATGGCTTGGAATTCATTGGAACTTACAGTTACACCACCTCTCCATTCCATCAAAGGAGAGGAGAGAGATAGCGGGATCTGTCTAGAGACTTCTAAAATCCGATAAGATATCAAGACGCCAACAGGAGAGAGTGCTGGGATCTCTTCAGTTCGCATCAGTGACAGACCCAGTGCTAAGAGCACAATTAAAGGATGCAACAGGAGTCTAGAGAAGATACGCATCAGACGCTCAAAGAGATCTAAGAAGACCAATACCGACTCGTCTACGATCACTTCTCAAGCCGTGGTCGGACGCCAAGCACCTAAGGAAATCGGTGCTCTGACAACCACCTCCACCTTCAGTCATCATTCACACGGACGCCTCAAAGGAAGGATGGGAAGGTCACTCTCACCATTGGAAAGTCCAGGGGACTTGGCCCTCTCTATTCAAGGCCTTCCACATCAATATTCTGGAAGCCATGGTAGTTTTTCTAACTCTGAAGAAACTGGATCCTCACTGCTCGACCTACATAAGACTAGATCTAGACAGCAAGGTAATAATGAGATGTCTGAATCGACAAGGCTTGAGATCACCCCAAATCAACCAAGTGATGTTGGCCATCTTCCGTTTGGAGGAAAAGAAGAGATGGCACTTATCAGCAGTTTACCTCCAAGGGTTCCGCAATGTGACGGCGGACGCTCTATCCAGGCTCATGTCGATAGAGTCAGGTGGTCCCTAGACGCAGGATCATTGTCCTTCATCTTACGTCAAGTCCCAGAACTGCAAATCGACCTCCTCGTGACGAGCGACAACAAGAAGCTACCTCGTTACGTGGCCCCATACGAGGACCCTCTAGCGGATGCAGTGGAAGCGATGTCCCTCGATTGGAACAGATGGTCCTGGATTTACCTGTTCCCTCCACCCAATCTTCTGCTGAAAGTCCTCAACAAACCGAGATCCTTTCAGGGAACGGCAGCTATAGTGGCTCACAAGTGGCCGAACAGCATCTGGTTTCCTCTATTATTGGAACTGCGGCTGAAGCTGGTCCCGTTGCCGGACCCAGTTCTGACTCAACAAGTGCAGAAGTCGACTGTCTCCGCTTCATCACAGAAAACCCGAGACCTTCATCTCATGATTTTCTCTCCTGAGCATTTCGAGAGACAGTATAAACTTTTTAGAAGAATATAAGTCTAAATCTACCAGAAGACAATATGAGTCGTCCTGGAAGAAATGGGTTGCTTTTGTCAAGGCAAAGAAACCAAAAGAAATCTCAACAGATTTCTGTTTATCATTCTTTATTCATCTTCATGAACAAGGATTAGCAGCCAACACAATATCTAGGTGTAAATCTGCCTTGACTAGACCCTTGCTGTACGCCTTCCAGGTAGACTTCTCTAATGAAATCTTTAACAAGATTCCTAAGGCCTGCGCTAGACTTAAGCCTGCAGCACCTCCGAGACCCATTTCGTGGTCCTTGGATAAGGTTCTTCACTTGGCATCAACTCTGAACAATGAAGATTGATCTCTGATAGATTTGACCCAAAAAGTTATATTCCTATTTACACTAGCCTCGGGGGCCAGAGTTAGTGAAATAGTGGCCCTTTCGAGAGATGAGGGCCATATTCAGTTCACGGAAAGGGGAGAACTGAATCTTTTTCCTGACCCGACATTTCTCGCTAAAAACAAGCTACCCACCAAAAGATGGGGTCCCTGGAGAATCTGCCCTCTGAAGGAAGTCTCTCTACGTTCAGTCTATCTTCGTAGAACTTCAGACTTTGGGGGAGGACAGCTCTTTAAAGGAGAAACTTCAGGTTCAAATCTGTCTCTGAAACAACTAAGGGCGAAGATCACCTACTTCATTCGCATAGCGGATCCGGACAGTACACCTGCAGGTCATGATCCGAGAAAGATTGCTTTATCTTTGAATTTCTTCCAAAATATGGATTTCGAAAGTCTTCGCTCGTATACTGGATGGAAGTCATCCAGGGAGTTTTTCAAACACTATGCTAAGCAAGTGCAAGAGATCAAGAGGTTTGTGGTGGCGGCAGTCAGTGTTCAGGATTCTGCGGGAACTTCAGGAACTAGGTCTGCAGCAGACCTAGTTCCTGAAGTTCTTGTAGAACCCTGGCTGCAATGACGACAGCATCTGTGTCGCTGGCTTTGACCATGATGAATTTTCAACCTGCTTATGTTGCATGCCTGGCATGCAAACAGATCCATATATCAGCTTCATGGCTGCATGATAGGCCTCAGACAGACTGATAGTACAGTTGCTAACAGTATCTCCTTCCCTGGTCGCAATGGCTATATTCGGTGTGGCCATATGTGTAATATTATCAGCCAGAAATTTTAACAGCTCGGCTTTCGTCATTTTCTCTTCGGAAGTTTCCCAGTTTAAGGGAATTTTGTCTTTCTTGTCACATTGCACCGTGTCCTCGTATTAATCTAGTTTCAGCTTTCATTCTAGATTGTCAGTAGACATTAAACATAATGTTTGTGCTAGTATTGTAGGAAGGACATCGAGCATTGTATACTCTACAAACATCTTTGAATTCTGTGGTGCAAACTGTTCATAAATGATGATAGTGTTGGAGTCTAGCTTGGACAAACTGCATGCTATTATCTGGTGCATATGTTGTGCCAAATCAATGCTCAAAATTGTCAGAAATTAATCAACAGTTCCATAGATTCTATACCTGACTCCATAAGGGCTTCTGTCCAACCACTGTCCTGGAATAGAGTGCCGATGGATTTCAGTGTATAAAGTTGTGCACAGTTATGTAATAACAACTGTAATCTAAGAGTCTAATGACACTAATAAATTGTCTTATTCATTGTCCGGTACATGTATTTAAGATCAATAACATTTCAAGTTTATAATGATATTAACTTGCATATATTGTTCATGTTACCAGGTTTGATCACAATAAATAAATAGTGAATTCAACACTGCGGTATCAATTACTCCACCATCAGTCCCTAGAGAGATAGGCGACTACATTCTCAATATGCAAGCCTCCAGACATTATGAAGAACTTTTCCTCCTGTAGATTTTAGGACCTGCTTGGCTAATGCATATACTGTATTGGCAGGTCAGCAACAATGACTCGCTCCTGACTGATGTTCAGACACGCCACTAACTCTTAAATCTTTTCCATCGCAATTATGGACGAGGGTTCATCCTTTTACCATCTTAACTACAATCATGCACAGTAAGGTATGTGAAACAACTAGGTTGAGGAATAAAAATGTATGACCTACACCTTGCCCAATCATTCATCCAGTATCATTCAAGTCTATTGCGATATGTACACCATCCAGGTAACAAAATACAAACCAATGTAAAGCCCAGTTACCCTCGGAACAGCTTTCACGCACAGGCAAACCGTCACTTCAAGCGCAGCTGTGTAATTAAACATTTATGTTTAAAAGAGATGGAGCTGGGGGGAGAGTGACTGCTCCCCGCACTCTAGTTTTGGGGTGTTTGAATGTGCATGGATGTAGTACGATAGAGAGTAAAAGATGTGAGATTGGAAGTTTGTTTAGGAAGAGAAGGATGGATGTACTGGCCTTGTGTGAGACAAAGATAAAAGGAAAAATGTGAAGTGATGTTTGGTGAAATGTCTGGTAGAGTGTCTGGGATTGAAAGGGGAAGAGCGAGAGAGGGTGTGGCTTTATTGCTGAGTGAATGGATGACAGGTAAAGTAGTGTAAAGGAAGGAGATATCATCTAGGTTAATGTGGGTAAGGGTTAGGTTGGGTAGGGAATGCTGGGCGTTTGTCAGTGCGTATGGGCCAGGTAGTGAGAAAAGTGAAGAAGAGCGGAATGAGTTCTGGAATGAATTAACTAGGTGTGTAGAAGGACTAGGTAGAAGGAATTATGTAGTTGTCATGGGTGCCTTAAATGCTAGAGTGGGCGCTGGAGAGGTAGAAGGTGTCATTGGGAAGTATGGCGTACCAGGTGAAAATGGGAGTGGTGAGAGACTGGTAGATAGGCCTATGTGTGTTGAGCAATAGATGGTGATAAGTTCTAGCTTTTCCAAAAAGAAAGATAAAAACAAGTATACATGGGTAAGAATGGCAAATGGAAGAGTATTAGAAAGGGCATTAATGGATTATGTGTTGATAACTAAAAGAATGTTTGGAAGATTGAAAGACGTGCACATGTTTAGGGGTATGGCTAACGGTATGTGTGATCATTTTTTGGTGGAAGGAAAATTAGTTGTAGCAAAAGAGTGGGGGAATAGAGTAGGTGGATGTAAAAGGGAGCTAGTGAAGGTTGAAGAGCTAATAAAACCAGTGGTAAAAAGTAAATATCAGGAAAGGTTGAAAATGGCATATGACGAAGTGAAAGTAAGAGAAACTGGTAGTTTAAAGGAGGAGTGGAATTTAGTAAAAGAAAATTTTGTTGGGATTGCAAGTGATGTGTGTGGCAAGAAGGTTGTTGGAGGCAGCATAAGGAAGGGCAGTGAATGGTGGAATGAAGGAGTGAAGGTAAAAGTGGAAGAGAAAAAGAGGGCTTTTGAAGAATGGCTGCAGAGTAATAGTATAGAGAAGTATGAAAAATATAGAGAGAAAAATGTGGAAGTAAAGCGCAAGGTACGTGAGGCAAAGAGGGCAACTGACCTGAGGTGGGGTCAGGGATTGGGTCATTCATATGAAGAGAATAAGAAGTTTTGGAAAGAAGTGAAGAGAGTAAGGAAGGCTGGCTCAAGAATTGAAGACACAGTGAAAGATGGAAATGGAAGGTTGTTAAAAGGAGAGGAGGCAAGGAAAAGGTGGGTGGAATATTTTGAAAGTTTACTGAATGTTGAGGATAATAGGGAGGCAGATATAATTACTGTTGCAGGTGTTGAGGTGCCGGTGATGGGAGATGAGAATGAGAGAGAGATTACAATAGAGGAAGTGAGGAGAGCACTAGATGAAACGAGAGAAGGAAAAGCATCTGGTATGGATGGTGTGAGAGCTGAGATGTTGAAGGAAGGGGGTGTGACTGTACTTGAATGGTTGAGTGTAGTTGGAAAAGTGTATGGTAGAGTAATGATTAATAGGATTATGGATAAAACAGAGAATGCAATCTTAGAAGTACAGGGTGGTTTCAGAAGAGGTAGGGGTTGTATGAATCAGATTTTTACAGTTAGGCAGATATGCAAGAAATATTTAGCAAAAGGTAAGGAGGTGTATGTTGCGTTTATGGATCTGGAGAAAGCGTAAGATAGAGTTGATAGGGAAGCAATGTGGAATGTGATGAGGTTATATAGAGTTGGTGGAAGGTTGTTGCAAGCAGTGAAAAGTTTCTACAAAGGTAGTAACGCATGTATTAGGATAGGAAATGAAGTGAGTGATTGGTTTCCGGTGAGAGTGGGGCTGAGACAGGGAAGTGTGATGTCGCCGTGGTTGTTTAACTTGTATGTTGATGGAGTGGTGAGAGAGGTGAATGCTCGAGTGCTTGGAAGAGGATTAAAACTGGTAGACGAGAGTGACCATGAATGGGAGGTAAATCAGTTGCTGTTTGCGGATGATACTGTACAGGTTGCAGATACAGAAGAGAAGCTTGGCCGATTAGTGACAGAATTTGGAAGTGTGTGTGAGAGAAGGAAGTTGAGAGTTAATGTGGGTAAGAGTATGGTTATGAGATGTACGAGAAGGGAAGGTGGTGCAAGGTTGAATGCCATGTTGAATGGAGAGTTACTTGAGGAGGTGGATCAGTTCAAGTACTTGGGGTCTGTTGTTGCAGCAAATGGTGGAGTGGAAGCAGATGTATGTTAGTGAGTGAATGAAGGTTGCAAAGTGTTGGGGGCAGTTAAGGAAGTAGTAAAAAATAGAGGGTTGGGCATGAATGTAAAGAGAGTTCTATATGAGAAAGTGATTGTACCAACTGTGATGTATGGATCGGAATTGTGGGGAATGATAGTGATGGAGAGACAGAAATTGAATGTGTTTGAGATGAAGTGTCTAAGGAGTATGGCTGGTTTATCTCGAGTAGATAGGGTTAGGAACGAAGTGGTGAGGGTGAGAACGGGTGTAAGAAATGAGTCAGCAGCTAGAGTGGATATGAATGTGTTGAGGTGGTTTGGCCATGTTGAGAGAATGGAAAATGGCTGTCTGCTAAAGAAGGTGATGAATGCAAGAGTTGATGGGAGAAGTACAAGAGGAAGGCCAAGGTTTGGGTGGATGGATGGAGTGAAGAAAGATCTGGGTGATAGGAGGATAGTTGTGAGAGGCAAGAGAGCGTGCTAGATATAGGAATGAATGGCGAGCGATTGTGACGCAGTTCCGGAAGGCCCTGCTGCTTCCTCTGGTGCCTTAGATGACCGAGGAGGTAGCAACAGTAGGGGATTCAGCATTATGAAGCTTCATCTGTGGTGGATAACTGGGGAGGGTGGGCTGTGGCACCCTAGCAGTACCAGCTGAATTCGGTTGAGTCCCTTGTCAGGCTGGGAGGAACGTAGAGAGTAGAGGTCCCCTTTTTGTTTTTGTTTAATTTGTTGATGTCGAGTACTCCCCAAAATTGGGGGAAGTGCCTTGGTATATGTATGTATGTATGTATGTTACACTACATGTAATATACAGTAGCTAATTGATGTGGCAATTATTGGACAGCATTCGAGACACTAAACTAATTACTTAGGTACACTAAATAACTATTCAGCCGAGTTTAACAGCAGCAGTGCCACCCAGAATCCACTGGTTGTGTGTTGACATTCTGTTGGTACAAGGAAACCCGTAAGTCAGTCCATGGACCGAAATTTCTAATCTACATAGTGAAAATTGTATGCTTTGACACCAAGGACAGAATCTGAAGTCCTGTACAGGACTTGTCCCTTGCAGAAAAGAGCAAAGGGATGATCTTTTTCCTTAATTTCACTGGCTGAGATGTCGTTTCAGCATTCCGTGCAAAAGGGAAGAAGCCTGCTTAGCAAACCTGGGTTGTTTGTAATGAGGCATCCAGTGTCTTTGGCAAACTCAGGCATTACCCACTGGTAATGGATGAAGACCTGGAGATCTTACAGAAGCCATGATGTATGACGAATCCAGCACAGCTGAAGTTGCTGATGATGCAAGGTTGGACATGTTTCCTATGCATTTTGGAGTCATACATCTTCAAAACAATTTCTTTTGCTATTAAAACAATGAGGGGTAGATGGAGATGGTTTGGGTATGGTCTTTGCACTCCCCAAGAGATTAGTTCACCAAAAGTTCAGTTGGGCTCCACAAGGCACTAGAAGACTTGGAAGACCCAGACCTACATGGCTGAGGACTATGAAGTGAAAAGTAGGAGATAATGAATGAAGAAGTATTGAATTAAAAGCTCAAGATAGAGACGACCTGCGAAATCTAACCGATGCCCTTTGCGTCATAGGCGTAGGAGGAGATGATGATGATGATGATTAAAAGAAATGAGATTGAAGGTATTATGCTTCCTCGCCTTCATGAGAACAGATCCTGCTGTAAAGAAAGGTTGCCTGATCATGAAGCTTGCCTGCATTTGACGTCCAGTCCAGTTCATAATGGCCACGACTGCTGCATCCTCGAAAGGGAAAAGAAATTAAGAGTAGAAAGCAATCATTCTACCTTTCCTTCTAAGGTCATGTTGAAACCACTTCCTTAGACGAGATGCATTTTTCTTGTGAGAGTTAGGCTGGCTACCTAGGCTGTTGATCAGCCACCCAAGGACTTAGGGGTATAGTCCCTCAGGTAGTGAGAGCTAAAGTCACCCGGTGTAAACAGAATCCTATCTTAATACCCGAGCCACTGACAGGTTCTTCCCGAGTGCTAAGGAAGATCTGATAGATCTAACTTATGAGTCCTTGGCACAATTGGACTTCCAACCCCCTTGCTGGTTGAGAGATAGGCACTAAAGGGATAAGAAAAGACTTTCGAGCTCGGTTTTAAGATAGCACCACGGAGCCTGTAGGACAGGGAGGAGATGGAGGACTTGAACCTGATATTGTGGACAGCTGGAGTTTGGGTCTTGGCCATGCACTCAGGAACCAGCTAAGCTAAAGGTGGCCTTCCATTCTTAGGAATGACTAGTGTCATACCAAAAGCTCACCAACGCACTTTTTTTAAGCTAATGCTAGCCTAAAGACTGTCTAGAAAGTTCTTTATTGACGATCTTCTCAAAGGCTAGTATGGAGGACTTGTAATAGACTTGAGAACTCTGTCATATCCCACTCCAGGGCCTGAGTTCTTGGGATGGGCAAAACTACTCAAGGCTTCTCATGAATGAAGACAGCTCCCACAAAGAGCAGAAGGATTATGTTACTCAAAGGATTGTGCTCAAGGCTGGGAGGTAGCCTTAACCAGCTCCGATTAAGGTGCTTCTCTTGGTAGAGAGAGGGATGAGGAAGTCCGTTATCTGTGCTAAGTGGTCTGGCCTATGGTAATAAATGGTTTAATTTCCCCTTTACAGTAGTGTAGAAAACCATCACAGGTACCAAGACATATCTTGAACAGTCCCTCACTAAAAGCCTTTTGCTCAGAGGATATGCTGTATAGTCTCCAACTGTGAAGTTCAATCGACTTCATGGATTGGTTGTAGCTGTGATGTGTCTAACAGAGAAGTGTTCAAGTGTTCCATGGAGATAGTTCTCTTGGAGCGCAATTAAACATGATAATAGATCAGGATCACGTTCACCTAGGAACTACTGCGATCAACACTCCATTGATCAGCCAACAATTCAGCCTGAAAGGGAGGTAATGTATAGGTGTCCAGGTGAACCTTTTGGTGTAAGACAGCATCCTTCAACAGTTCACTCCAGGAGTTGCCAGTTTAGCAGTGTGACGAACACGTCAATTCCCAGTGATTCCCAGAGAGCAAGAAGTAAGGATGAAAAGACCACGCAGAATGTACAACCTGTCTGACAACTCAGCGTGTCCAGTAGTACATTTCCGTGCCTGGAATAAATTCACTGAAAGATCTACAGCATTCTAGGAATGGTGTTCCAGAGCATTCTAGGAATGGTGTTCCAGAAGACATTACCACAGCCGAGCTGGGAGTTCTCGCTTGAACAAGAAAGGTTGCGCTGCCTTGCTGAGCCTACTAATGGGATGTTTCGAAGGGAAGACTAACTAGTGGCTTCTCTGTCAGCATGTCCAGGTACTTCCTTCTCAGTTTGGGTGTGTAACTAACTTTTCTCAATTTCCCATGATCCACAGATTGGTCCAAAAGGAGAGTACTCGATCTTGAACCTGTAGCAACTGCCAGGAGTAGAGATATATCAGTAGATGTACTGTATCCCAATGGAGTGGGCCCAAGCTGATACGAGTGAACAATTGAGTTAATACTTGGGGAGATATAAACAGTCCAAAGCACTGAGGTATTTACCATAGGACATAAGGATGGGTACGATATTTGGGAGTAAGTTTTTTTCATATCCACCAAAAGCTGCCTGTCTAATGGCAGGCTGTACAGTACTTGGCATCCTCTCAGTGAAAAACGAACGTTGATGAACAAACTTGTTTCGTGACGTGACGTTGATTACTAGTCTCCAGCCCTCGATTGATTTTTGCACCAGGAAGAGCCTACTTTAGAACTCCGAAAAACTATTGAACGACTCCGAGCGCATTTTTCCAATGCATCGCTTCAACTTCTACCATCAAGGACAGCTTCCGGCAATTTTGGGAGATAATGTTGCTGCCACGTTGTCCAATGGAGTTCGGCGTCCATTTCTTCCTACACAGGCCAAGTTAGACATAAATAGGTGGAGCACTTTCTGCTTCTTTCTTAGAGGGAGAGGAAGAAGCAACTAGTGTCCATATCAAGCTTTGGAGGCTGCGGGACCTTTCTTCAATGTAGATTCTGATGGTACAGCACTCCAAATACCTAGTCAGGGCTGCCTTCGAAGGGCCTGGATCCTTGACTATAATTGTGGATGAGGGAGGCATGGCTAGCCTTCCTCCATTTCTCACTGTTGTTTCTATGTCTTTTTCAGGAAAAGTACGTTCCCCTGTCCGACTTGTCTGGAGAATCGGTAACCAACAGCATCCCTCGTCTTCATGCACCAGTTGGCCCATTAGTTACCTGACTGGTGTGCTAAGAAGTTCACCCCTTCTGCACCGGATGGAACCAACCACCTGTACTTTACCAACATAGAATCTTCTTTCTTGTGGAAGTGCAGAAGGTAGGATCTTACTCAATCAGGACTAAGGGTTTGTAAATTTACTCTTGCCATGTGAGCAGTTCCAACCATGCCACCTCTTGTGAGATCTTTTATCATTGAAGAGTGCTAAAGCGCTGATCAGTGACTGAGACCACACTGTCATAGTAACCACGGTAACCTCTCCAAGTTCATTGGATTTAAGAGCGAGTGTAGGATCCTTGACAAACGAATACTATCTTGGGGTTCTCCACATCTGCTGGTGTCAGACTAAAGTGCAAGGACATTGAGGTATTAAAAACCAGAGGCTCCTCCTCCCCTTACTAAGGGGGAAAGTTTCGATAATCATTTTGGTTGATAGTTCTTTCCTCGAAGAGCAAGAATGTTTAATTTTTTTTTGCCTGACCCTTATGTGTTCTTGCGTATAAATCCACGAAGAAGTTGAAGTGGGGCTAGATTGATAATCTGCTTTCCCTTTGGAAACAGACTTGCTCTTGGCAGTCATGCCCCCAAGACTAATATAGTTCAGAATATTTTGGTCCCTGTGATGCGTGTTGGTGAGCAGGATATCAGGCAGCAAGCAGTCACATAGTGTACGTACTAGTCACCAGGAGGTAAGGGATCTTGTTGGCAATTTCGTGTACCCGGTAGAACTCGTTCCCGGGTGCGCATACGAGTTTCCTAGTGAATGAACTGGGCATGTGAGGAAGGAACAGATGACAGGTGATTTCTTTCCCTACTGTGGGAGCAACTGGAATTGTATCCAGCGACCCGGGAGGTACAAGGGGAATGTTCACAAGGTGATAATCATGGAACTCATCTCTCGATGCAAGGGAACGTCTCGTTGCTTGTAAAAGCAAAGAGACACGATCAAAAGTGAGGAGACACTATCATTGGCTCCAGAAAAGGGCATTGTCTTTCATTTTGAACGACAGTGTGTGTGCTTGTTCAGATGGGAGTTTGAGCAGGAGTGTAGGCGTCTACCATTTACCGATACAAAGTACTTTTCCTATCGGGGTTGGTTCTTATTACCGCTCGCATGTCTAGCACGTAAATGGGGGGAAAGATTGGTTGGTGTCTCTCACGACTCCTATTGATCGGTGTTCTTGAAGTTCTTCAATGCTTTCTTCTTAGAAATATGTTATTTTCCTTAGTAAAATAAATTTTTGAATATACTTACCCGATGATCATGTAGCTGTCAACTCTGTTGCCCGACAGAAATCTAAGGTCGGGATACGCCAGCGATCGCTATACAGGTGGGGGTGTACACAACAGCGCCATCTGTGAGCAGGTACTCAAGTACTTCTTGTCAACAAGAACTCAATTTTCTCCTCGGTCCACTGGTTCTCTATGGGGAGGAAGGGAGGGTCCTTAAATTCATGATCATCGGGTAAGTATATTCAAAAATTTATTTTACTAAGGAAAATAACATTTTTCAATATTAATCTTACCCGATGATCATGTAGCTGATTCACACCCAGGGTGGTGGGTGGAGACCAGCATACATGTTAACATTAGAAGCTAAGTATCCCGTATTTCATTTTAGCAGTTATTCAAAATAACAAGCATAAAATAAATAAGTACCTGGTAAGGAAGACGACTTGAACAATTACTCTGCCTTTTTAAGTACGTCTTCCTTACTGAGCCTCGCGATCCTCATAGGATGCTGAGCGACTCCTAGGAGCTGAAGTATGAAGGGTTGCAACCCATACTAAAGGTCCTCATCAAAACCTCTAATCTAGGCGCTTCTCAAGAAATGATTTTGACCACCCGCCAAATCAAGTAGGATGTGAAAGGCTTCTTAGCCTTCCGGACAACCCAAAAATATTTCAAGAGAAAGATTAAAAAGGTTCTGGAATTAGGGAATTGTAGTGGTGGAGCCCCCACCACTACTGCACTCGTTGCTACGAATGGTCCCAGAGTGTAGCAGTTCTCGTAAAGAGACTGAAAATTCTAAAGATAAAAGAAGCGAACACTGATTAGCTTTTCCAAAAGGTTGCGTCGAATATATTTTGCAGAGATCTATTTTGTTTAAAGGTCACGGAAGTTGTGACAGCTCTAACTTCGTGTGTCCTTACCTTCAGCCAAGCTTGGTCTTCCTCATTCAGAAGGGAATGAGCTTCTCGTATTAACAGTCTGAAAATAATAGGATAAAGAATTCTCTGACATAGGCAAAGATGAATTCTTAACTGAACACCATAAAGCTTCAGACGGGCCTCGTAAAGATTTTTAAAATAGAACTTAAGAGCTCTTACAGGACATAATACTCTTTCTAGTTCATTTCCAACCATACGATAAGTTTGGAATATCGAACGATATTGGTCAAGGCCGAGAAGGCAGCTCGTGTTTGGCTAGAAAACCAAGATGTAGAACATGTAGCCGTTTCGGATGAAAATCCGATGTTCTTGCTGAAGGCATGAATCTCACTGACTCTTTTAGCTGTGGTTAAGCATATCAGGAAAAGAGTCTTAAAGGTGAGATCTTTCAGGGAGGCTGATTGAAGTGGTTCGAACCTGTCTAACATAAGGAATCTTAGAACCACGTCTAAATTCCAACCAGGTGTAACCAAACGACGCTCCTTCGTGGTCTCAAAAGACTTAAGGAGGTCCTGTAGATCTTTATTGTTGGAAAGATCTAAGCCTCTGTGACGGAAGACTGATGCCAACATGCTTCTGTAACCCTTGATAGTGGGAGCTGAAAGAGATCGCTCTTTCCTCAGAAAAGAGGAAGTCAGCTATTTGAGTTACAGAGGTACTGGTCGAGGATACGGATACTGACTTGCACCAGTTTCGGAAGATTTCCCACTTCGATTGGTAGACTCTAAGGGTGGATGTTCTCCTTGCTCTAACAATCGCTCTGGTTGCCTCCTTCGAAAAATCTCTAGTTCTCGAGAGTCTTTCGATACTCTGAAGGCAGTGAGACGAAGAGCGTGGAGGCCTTGGAGTACCTTCTTACGCGTGGCAGACGTAGCAGGTCCACCCTTAGGGGAAGAGTTCTGGGAACGTCTACTAGCCATCGAAGTACCTCGGTAAGTTATTCTCTCGCGGGCCAGGGAAGCAACTAATGTCAACTTTGTCCCATCGTGAGAGGCGAACTTCTGCAGTACCTTGTTGACAATCTAGAACGGAGGGAATGCATATAGATCTAGATGAGACTAATCTAGTAGAAAGGCATCTAAAAGAACCACTGCTGGGTCCGGGATAGGTGAGCAAAGTATTGAGAGCCTCTTGGACATCGAGGTTGCGAAGAGATCTATGGTTGGCTGGCCCCAGGTGACCCAAAGTCTCTTGCATACATCTTTGTGGAGGGTCCAATATGTTGGAATTATTGTCCCTTCCTACTGAGACAAACTGCTAAGACATTCAAGTTGCCTTGGAAGAAACTTGTAACTAGTGAAAAGTCTAGATCTGTTGAACAGGAGAGGAGGTCACTTGCGAACTCGCACCATGTCAGAGAGTAGGTCCCTCCTTGCTAGGAGATGAACATCAAAGCAGGGAGAAGTCCGTGTTCACCTCCACTACTTTGCCTTGAAGGAGAGACCTGAAGCTTTTCCAGGTCAGACGTACTGCCAGAAGCTTCTTGCAGTTAAAATGCATTGTCCTTTGACTCGAGTTCCATAATCCCGAGCATTCCCTACCGCCTAAGGTCGCACCCCAGCCTACGTCCGATGCGTCTGAGAAGAGAACGTGGTTGGGAGTCTGAACAGTCTGGGGAAGACCCTATAAAAGGTTGATAAAGTCCTTTCATCAAGTCAGACCAGACTTATCTTCCGGAAACCGGGATCGAGACCGCTTCTAGCGTCTTGTCCTTTTCCAGTGAAGAGCTAGATGAAACCGAAGAGGACGGAGGTGTAGTCTTCCAAGTGACACCAATTGAACCACGGATGACAGTGTCCTAACCAGACTCATCCACAGCCTGACAGGGCCGTGTTCCTTCTTCAGCATCTTCTGGATGGATAGCAGGGCTGGGGGTTGATCGTCTTGTTCAGCCATGTCCTCATCAGAGGGTTCCTCATCCGAAACTGATAAGGAAACGGCAACGGAGCGGGCAACGTCTGACTCGCTGAATCCGGTCGCACTGGTGGATGGGTGACGGAGCCGGACACAAGATCATGGTACTGCAGCACAGTCTGTGAACTGTCAACCATGGGGAAGCGAGGAAGTACAGCGACAACCCGAAACTGTCTAGACTGTCTGGGTAGTGCAGACAACCCCTTATCGGGTTGCTGAGGTTGCCGCACTGCGTCACAACAAATCACCTCTGCTGGTTGTTGAACGTCTTCCCAGTGACACACTGAACGTCCACAACCACCTCCGAGAGTAGCTTAACGTCAACGTGCGACTGGCAACCCACACTGGGTCGCACCGGTGGAGGAACCATCTCAACTGGCGGACGTGAGTAGGATACCTCAGCGTCAACAGGGCGTACAACCAACCGGTAGGAAGGTTGTTGGCAAGAAGGTTCTTCTCCGTAAAAAATCCTCTATCAAGGACTAAGCTTGGACTGCATGTCTTGCAACAAAGCCCAAGGTCTATGGGAGCAGGTGTGGCAACAGACGGGGTTAGCGACTGAAGCGGAACCATTTACCCTCCCTGGAAGCATGTTATGCTTTAATTAAAGTCCATAGGAGGCTAAGCAGCTTAAGGCTCCTCTCCAAATGACAGAGTCCTCAAGGGAATATCAGAAGGAGGGAGAACAGCACTTTCTCATCTACAGGAACCATGTCCGAGAAAAGCTAGGTTATCTAAGTGAGGGTTTCACTGGTGCATAAGCAGCAGACCAGAAGGCAACGTTATGATACTGCTTGACAGTCTGTGAACTGTCAAAAACTGAACTGTCAACCCCAACAGGTGCGTGAGGACATACAGCACTGGTGTATTAGTAGCACACCAGAAGGCAATGTCATGTAACTGTTTGACAGTCTGTGAGTTGGCAACAACCAAAGCTGTGTGGGGAAGCCTCAACTCCTGACTGACTAGTTTGCTGCGGGCGAGTAGCGGTAACCACAGTGTGTTGCTGAGGCTGACACACCGTGTCAAAACACGGCAGCTTGTGGTAGCTCACGCACGGAAACGGAGTGCTCCGTGTGTCTGTGGGAGTCAGCATGCGTCTGGCAGGGTCGACTGCGCATGGGTGGAGGAGCTCTCACAACAAGAGTGTGGGAGCAGGCAGCCATGCCGGGCGCACAACCGTGGCAGGCTGTAGGCCAACGGGTGCATCGTCAACCTTCTCCGCAGTCGGAGTGTGGGAGCTGGCACCAACAAAAGCGGAGTGCTGGTGCGTGGGAGGGACTGCCGTGGGTAGCGGAGCATGCCGCATTGTGGCAAAACACGGCAGCTTGACAGCACCTTCCCACTGCTGATGCGGTAGCTCACGCATGTCAACGGAGGGTGCAG
The DNA here is from genome assembly GCF_036898095.1 of Palaemon carinicauda. NCBI lineage: Eukaryota > Metazoa > Arthropoda > Malacostraca > Decapoda > Palaemonidae > Palaemon > Palaemon carinicauda. The sequence continues at coordinate 50,259,208 of NC_090758.1, forward strand.
CATGAACATGCGTCTGGCAGGGTCAACTGCGCATCGGTGGTGGAGCTCTCACAGGTGGAGTGTGGGAGCAGGCAGCCGCAGTATCTGTTGAGCGCACAACCGTGGCAGGTTGTAGGATAACAGGTGCAGTGTCAACCTTCTCAGCACGATACTCCTGCATGAAGGAAGCAAGCTGAGACTGCATATCTGCAGCATGGACCACTAGGGTCTATAAAAGACGGCAACAAACGGAGCTACTGTCCGTTGTGACTGAGGGTCTAAAACAGCTGGTGCGGCAACAGACGGAGTTACTGCCTGTTGCGGTACCACCTTGCCTCTCTCGGAAGGTGTGCAGTCGTCGAAGACTGCAACGAGTCCGAACTGACCCAGTGGCTACACCTAGGCCGTTGGACTTGCGCGGAAGGGACCGACTTGCACTTAAAAGCTGCAAGATTTGGTCCATGGTTTCTGCGATAAACCTCTTCCGCAGACGAGGAATAAATGGGCTCTCTCGTCTTTGTGTGGGTGGGGCGATCTCACGTCGGCAACGTGTGTAGATACACCCGAAACCACGGAGGGAAACGTCTGTTCGTCGATCAAGGCCTGTGGAACCCATAAGTCCTTCGACATTACTTCTCCCCTGGGCTTGGGAGCTTGTAAGAGGTATCGGACTAGGTGAACAACTGGCACGAACAGACGAACCCTCGAACGCAACACTGTAACACTTTGCGCATATCACTTTATCACTTTTGATTTTCTGTTTGCACTTATTTCACTGAAATCGAAACTTTAAGTGATTTGTACCTGAAACACGTAATCCTATCCTTCATTAAAAGGTAGTAATTGCGAAAACAGTTTTACAATGCAACAGAAAAACATAATGAAAGATAAAGAATTCAGTGGCTGGAAAAGAGACTAAACACTAGATCAAATAAACTACGTTTAAAATCTCTCACCGCATAAAGCCTGGGAACAAGAATAAAACTCTAGAAACGTTTTACCTTCTTCCCCTATAGCGACTAGGGAGAAGAGTAAAAAAAAACGAGAACAACGTTACCCGCTTGAACGTAACGTTTATTCTCCTCTCTCTCCCTCCGTCTCTATCTCTCCCTCTCTCTCTTGACTTAGAACCTGAGAGAAGAGCCCAATTATATATCGTTAAAACATATTATTTGTTAAAGGAAAAAACTGCTACATGATCATCGGGTAAGATTAATATTGAAAAATGTTATTTTCCTTAGTAAAATAAATTTTTGAATATACTTACCCGATGATCATGAATTACCAAAAACTTAAACACACTTCCGTCTAAGGGAAGGGTCGGTCATTTAAAATGAAAGAGAGTCCATACTCTCTTCGTCACCAACACTTCCGTCTAAGGGAAGGGTCGGCCATTAAAAGTGAAAGAGAGTCCATACTCTCTTCGTCACCATAATTAAATCTATCCAAAACGAGTTCAAGTTTTGAAATGAAGATAAAACCCCTGCATAGCGAAAGCTCAAAACTGGAATAGTGTACTTCACCAAATCGTTGTGAAAACAAATCCAGTTAGGGACGGCGTATTTAGTAGGTCTTGCCTGTGGCACGACAGAGGAAAAATTGAGTTCTTGTTGACAAGAAGTACTTGAGTACCTGCTCACAGATGGCGCTGTTGTGTACACCCCACCTGTTTAGCGATCGCTGGCGTATCCCGACCTTAGATTTCTGTCGGGCAACAGAGTTGACAGCTACATGATCATCGGGTAAGATTAATATTGAAAAAGAAGCATTTTAAGAATCTGGGGCAAAGGAGGAAGAAAACTTGAAGAGGAGGAGAACACACAATCTTCTTGTCAGCCTTCTTTGGAGTCAAAATTTTAGAAAAAACAGTCGATGCTCCCATGGAAGAACAAGCCAATCGGCAAAGATCACACCCTTCAATGCTTCCATAGCAGGACTCGGCAAGGCACTCAAGGGATAGTCTCGGCTTCCTGAGGTTCAGGTTGTTGTCATTCAGCCATACGTAACGAGGTGATGACCACGAATACTCATGCTCCTGTAAGTCACAAGGGTGATTAGTGTTAATGACAGGTTTCCACATTAATGTGACTCGCTTCCTGTGACTTTAATTTGAAACAATTGCATAGCCTTGTCAGAGATCAATGCAGATTACATGTCTTTGGCGCTGGAGAGGCGCTATGGAAGCCCTGGCAAGTAGGAAGATCGCATCAGTGAGCGTCGAAGAGACTCGGCGTGAGCCGGCCTGGAGCCGCTGCTGGTGCATATCTTGATGGGAGGCCCCTAACGTCAATAGGCGTAGGAGACAACGATGATGATAATGCATATCCTTGTACCTTTCATTTAAATTATCTAGGTTTACCAGCCACATAACATGTTTACATTCTATCTGTTTATTCTGGAAAGAGAAGGAAAAAAAATTAGAATACATTATTTAAAATTGAAAGGCAGCAACAGCATGTGCGTACTGCTCACATCTGAAGTAAAAAGTGCTTGTATTACTACTAAAGTTTAACAGTAGTTCCAACTTTGCTAAAGTCATACACCCATTTAAAAATAATAGTTTGTATTCATATGTGAACAAATATAAAAATAGATTTTTGACCACAGCATATCACTTTTGTGTAATGACCTGTTCATTTTCCATTATCCCTTCTATACCAAATAACACTACCGAGTGTGTACCTTAAAAACTAACTGTTATTGGACAATGTAAATTTATGATCAATAAAATAGTTACATGTACTTTAATTAATCTGATTTAGCATGAACCTAACTTATAAATGAAATAATCGTATACCCAGGACTAGGTGTATTTGTAGGGGTTTTAATTTACACTTAAAACAATAATAAATACATATACTCCTCCATTGAAAACTTCACTGTAAGAAAAGATAGCAAAGATTTTAAAATACATAAAAATTTGAGAAATGAGTTAACTTAGCTATACTGTACAACGATTACGTGAAAAATAAAGGAATATAAAATTAAATCGGAGATCACAGTACATTTCCATCAAAACGGAAATCCTATTTAAAGTTGCCCTCAGCTGAAATCGGAACTAGACTTCCGCTGCTTCAAATTAGAAGACTGATCTTCGGTGGAACTTGTTCTAGCGTGCAACAGTTGAGATTTGCGAGATGGCCCAGGTTTCGAATCTTCTTGCTTGATTTGCTGAAATGATTACAGTAATTATTATAATATAAGAACTACATTTTTTCAATAAATTTAAATTACTATAATGAACACCAAATCTCTATCTTTTATTACAGTGTTCATTGTAAATAAAGATAAGGTGACCATTAATAATTTACTGTTTAATCTTTAAGAATTATGTAAAAAATACAAAATTATGATACAGAATTTTATAAACACTGATATTCTACTGTACATATGATTTTGCATTTAATGTTCTATTGATGAGTTCTTATAATGCAAGACTTATGAGTTTTTATGTTTATAAACTCCTATTTCACATATTCAATTGTCTTTATACAGAGTACTTCTCAATGATGTCCCAACTACAATTATTATTATTATTACTTGCTAAGCTACAACCCTAGTTGGAAAAGCAGGATGCTATTAGCCCAGGGGCTCCAACAGGGAAAATAGCCCAGTGAGGAAAGGAAACAAGGAAAAATGAAATATTTTAAGAATAGTAACAGCATTAACCCTGGATAGGTACGGTGGGTCGTTTGCGACCCCGAGCGTCAAAAAAAAACAGGTTTTTCTCACGTGACTCACCCCTGTGACTGAATTTGTGGGTGATCGACCTGCAGGAGGTGTCTCCCCTACACGCTCTAGTAGTGTCCAGATGTGCATTGCTGTAGCTGTACTCCTTCCCCGATTTCTGAGACGCGTCGGGGTCGTTCGCGTCCGAGTTTACCCTTCTGAGGTAGTTTGCATAATTATCAAAGTTATTACGTATTATGAAATTGTCGTAGAATGGTGCAACTTGTATAGGTTATCAGTTGTGGAAAGTCTTGGTGGATTGTTTGGCTACCATGTGCATGTTTTTTTTTTTTAGTTAAAATGTCGTTCATCACCACGAGGACCATTTTACCGCGAGTGCCCCTTTTTCATTTTTTTTCATTTTTTTGCCAAGTCATTTTTCCGTAAGATATTGCCAAATAGTGTCGTAAAACTTTTGCTTGTTTAGTGTTGGAAAGTGTGTCTAGATGATCTGGCTACCCATGCATGACTTTGTTTTTGTCAGATACGACGTAGTTATTGGTATATTGGGTATTTAACTGCGGTTACCAATTTCTGTTTTTTTTTCAATATTTGTAAAAATTACTACGTAGTAAGGAATTGCCGTATATTATTCATTTTTTTTTCATGTTTATGTGTTAGAAAGTGTGCCTTGATGGTTGGGCTAACACGTGCATGTCTTTTTTTTTATCTGAGATGTCGTATATTAGAATGTCGGGCATTTTACCGCGAGTGTCCCTTTTTAATTTTTTTTAATTTTTTTGCCAAGTCATTTTTCCGTAAGATATTGCGAAATAGTGTCGTAAAACTTTTGCTTTTTTAATGTTGGAAAGTGTGTCTAGATGATCTGGCTACCCATGCGTGATTTTGTTTTTGTCAGATACGACGTAGTTATTGGTATATTGGGTATTTAACTGCGGTTGCCAATTTCTGTTTTTTTTTCAATATTTGTAAAAATTTACTACGTAGTAAGGAATTGCCGTATATTATTGATTTTTTTTTCATGTTTATGTGTTAGAAAGTGTGCCTTGATGGTTGGGCTAACACGTGCATGTCTTTTTTTTTATCTGAGATGCCGTATATTAGAATGTTGGGCATTTTTCCGCGAGTGCCCCTTTTTATTTGTTTTGCATTTTTTTGCTTAGTCATGTTACCGTAAGGAATTGGCAAGTAGTGTCGCAAAACTTATATTTTTATAGTGTTGGAAAGTGTTTCTAGATGATCTGGCTACCCATGCCTATTTTTTTTTTAGCCAGATATGGCGTATATATAAGTATGTGTTCGATTTTCCTGTGATTGCCATTTTTTCGTTTTTTCCCATTTCTTTCAAAATTACTACGTACTAAGGAACTATCACAGAGTAATATTTCATTTATATGTTTATTTGTCGGAAAATATGCCTTGATGGTTTGCCTAGCACGTGGCTGAAATTTTTTTTTTCTGAAATGCCGTATATTAGAATGGCCATTTTTCCACGAGTGCCCCTTTTTATTTGTTTTGCATTTTTTTGCTTAGTCATGTTACCGTAAGGAATTGGCAAGTAGTGTCGCAAAACTTATATTTTTATAGTGTTGGAAAGTGTTTCTAGATGATCTGGCTACCCATGCCTATCTTTTTTTTAGCCAGATATGGCGTATATATAGGTATGTGTTCGATTTTCCGGTGATTGCCATTTTTTAGTTTTTTCCCAATTCTTTCAAAATTACTACGTACTAAGGAACTATCACAGAGTAATGATTCCTCTAGATGTTTATTTGTCGGAAAATTTTGTTTACTTTTTTTTTGATTGAATATCATCAAATTTTTTTAGCTAAAATATTGTTTTACATTTTTTTTTTCGATTTTATTTCCCTTCAAATAAAAATTTTTTGGGTCAGAATTTTAATTTTATAGTCGTAAAATAATCGACAATTATCCAGCAACCCACCATACAATTTTTATGCATATCCAATAATAATTAGATTAGTAAATAACACCTTGAAATTGACATACCCTTCCTACATTTCAAGTGGCAGATTAGGGAGTCTGAGTCAGTGTGGTTAGCGGCCATTTTGTGGACATATCCGAAGCGTAAGTTTCCCTATCTAAATTTGTTCTTGTTCCCTATAGAATTTGTGATATTTTGGTATATTTTTACCTGCATAAATATCATATTATATATTAAATATATGTATTTTTTTACGAAATTTCCAAGTACTCAAAAAATTACCTTTAGATATGGCCCCTGATATAAATGTAATTTACAAAATAATGAAGATTTTTTTACATATTTCTATTTTAGGATAACATATGTTTATTCCCTAAAAAAATTAGCCACTTCCTATTTCATTTGGGTACCCAAAAAAATTCATGAAATTTGGACAATTTTTTTTTGGCCAAAAAAAGTTACCCTTTTTTTCTCATTTCAGATCTTCACCTCCATGGGTCTGACTTCATCCAAAATACATCAAGATGTGTCCTAAACATTCAAGAATCAATTCCTAAAAGGATTTGTGTATATATGTATAAACTTTTTTTTTATGAATTTTTATGTCAGGTCTTTTTTTTTCTACTTAATTTTTTAAAATATTTATAATAAATAGTTTTTCTCCAGATGAGTAGTATTTATCTTTACAGTTGTTTTAAGCATTCATTGAAGTTTTTTTTGGCAAAAGAAAAAAGGAGGTTACTGCAAAAACTGATTTTTCAAGAATTTTTTTTGGCGTCGGGGTCGTTCGCGTCCGAGTATACCCTTAAAGGGGTGTCCGAGGACCGTACCTATCCAGGGTTAAAATAAATATTTCCTTCATAAACTATAAAAACTTTAAACAAAACTAGAGGAATAGAAATAAGATAGAATGCTGTACCCTCAAGCAAGAGAACTCTAATTCTGATGAAGGAGGCACTGCCTGTCTACTCTCAACAGTACACAGCATTGCTTTAGGGCAAAAACCAAACTGATCCAGTGGCTAGAATCTCAAAAGCTTGTCTAGAATCTTCCTGAGGACTCTGAAAGAATGAGAGGCTTCACCACACCTGTGATCCTAGGGACAAACTAGTGTGTTTCTTTCAGGCTGTTTGGTCTACTTGAAGAGAAAGTTATATTGAAGGTCATTGCAAGCAATTTAACCAGAGACATACTCCACTAACATTAAAATATCAATCTCTTGCAAGGCCTTCCTTCTCACATATGTCATGCTACTCTGTCAATTTCTGAAACAAACCTTGTTACTATCTTGATATTTATTTCTAGCCATAAAAATGTTCACTGCTAAATAACAGAGCGCTGGATCCTGCAACACTAAAATCGCTGATTTCCTAAATAAATATTTGATTAGTGAAAGCATTTCCTTACAGCCAAATGAAAAGAGGAGTGAAAATGTGTATCTTTTGAGCCCAGAGATACCGGGAATCTTCCTTTCCTGATTTTACAAGTGCCGAGACAATGGGAAACTACCTAATCTGAAATGATGACAAACTTAGGTCACTGATTCCATCCTGTATAGAATTTTCTGCCAAAACTTACAGCATGCTGAGGCTGGTGATTAGCTTCCTTCTGTACCATAAGAAGATGCCTGTAAAACCCAGGCAAATTGTACTCCAAGTGATTAATGGAAATAATAAGGTCCCTTGATTTGCTGACCCAAGGTTCAGGTGTACAGTACTGTAATTGTAATACTTAATGGAGGCTCAAGTCTTCTTTTGTCCTTTAACAAACCTCTTCAACAAGGAAGGCTCTTGGCTGGCCTTTTACTAAGATATATTACTAATACATAAGATAAATTGCAATTACTTCCACTTATTAAAGTAAGCACAATGCACATTGACGGTCGGTTGCTAGATCCTATAGACGAAGGTGTGGCACAGCCAGCACACAATGTTTCTTTCGATTTGTAATAGTGTTTGAGATTTACGCAGAATGGACGTGGGCTGTACATAAGTACTGTGGTGGGTTTGTTAAGAAACAAATGAACAGCTTTCACATTTTCGATATTTGATATAAAGATGCAACTATGAAAAACTAAACTGTATAAGAAGGTCATCAGCTTATAAACAATCAGAGATACAAACAAATCAGACTGAAATCGTAAAACAGAGATATTGTATCGATAGTTTATATACTGTGATAAGATAAAGAAATACTTTAATTTAACAATATTATATGAATTTTATACAATTAGCAAAATGACATTTGCAATCAATCTGATATTCATTTCATATAAAACAGGACTATTTTTTTACTTTAGTCGCTGGAAATCATAAGCATGGGAGTTAGGTTAGGCCTACTCTGAGATAAAATTTATGAAAATTCTTACGAACAGCTTCTTGGAAACTATTAGGTTTATAAGTGTATGACCTTCTCTATAAGTATTGTAGGGCGTTGATTAAGAAACAAATGAAGACCTTTAATTTTTTCATATTTAAGATAAAGATACAACTATGAAAAAATAAACTGTATGATATAACCCTTTTACCCCCAGGCCATTTGGAACTTTCCAACCTTTAACCCCCAGGGGTTATTTTTTTTCAAGCACATTTTGCAGTATATTTTTTTAAATTGCTCTAACAGCCTTAATTTTCATCATAGAGAGGTCAGGTTGGTCTCATTCTCTTGGAAAATGCCTGAAGTTTCTCAAAAAATTATCAAAAATATGAAGAAAAAAAAATGTAAATAGCAGTTTTTTGCAAGGACATACCAGTACGTCCATGGGGGTAAAGGGATGAGTTTTGAGAAACGTACCAGTACGTCCTTTGGGGGTAAAAGGGTTAAATAAACAACACTATCAATACCATTCTTTTTCTAAATATAAAGTCATTCACCTTTTCAGTAAAGACGTGGGCGAGCTGTTCACTTCTTGACTGCCAGATCATCTGCTGCCGTTGGAACACGTCGGGATATCTGGAATGTAGGACGTTATGTTGTCAAGACTGCCTGGAATTTAAAGACTGCAAAAATCGTAATGAAGAAAATTGTTTTGGTTGGATTGAATTTAAGAATTTCAAAAGATAATACTGCAGAACATAGTTGATGAAGAATAATTAATGTGCAACATAAATATCATCTATTATACTTGAATAATCTACTAACCAACACTAACGACATACAATTTTAATTAGGGGTTGATCAAGAATAAATTGAATTTTTCAAAATATATTTAGCATATAAAGAATATTTTTTTTTTTTTTATATGTAAATGACCAGAATGTTATTAATTCCTTTACTTTATATTAATATAATAGAAATTTACTCCATCAAATAAAGTTTTCAAGATACAAAAGCAGTAATTTCCATACACTCCACCATGTATTTAGCAGAGCGCATGAAATATTAACTATGACATAATAAAATTTCTTCCATGTGTGAAGTACGGCCCTCTCTTAGACTTGTCTTGAGATTGTGTACAGTAATTGTTGATAATAAAATGTAAATAGAAAAGGCTATCTCTATGAAAATTAATTTAAAAACTCCCTAACATTATCTAAGCAATAGATTTTTGTGTAAACTAGAAAAGGATGTTTAATAAATATTAAAGGCAGATGAGGTGTCCATCTCTTAGAACGGCAAATCAGAGGCGAGACGAAGGATCAAGCTATAATCTATAATCATTGCTACTTGCCAAGCTACAACCCTTGTTGGAAATGCAGGTGCTACAAGGGTAAGTGCTCCAGAAGAGAAACTAGTCTAGTGAGGAAAGGACATAGAGAAATACCTAATAAACTATACACATATAATAAAAAAATATACAATACATACAGATCAGTAAGAACATTAAAATAATGTCATGTATAAACTATGAAATAAGACTTTTTTTCAACCAGTTCAACAGAAAAACCTTTGAAACTATAGTAGTTTGAACTTCGGAAGTTCCACATTCAACACAGATTAGGAATATCATTTCACAATCTCGTCACAGCTGGAATAAAAATGACAAATTCGTAGGTAATTTGTATTATTCCTAACTATACAAACCTTAGCTATTAAATAGGGGTTATTACTTTCGGCGTAGCTGAAATGACGAGCCATTAGAATTTTAACGAGGGTTTACTACCCCACCGCTAGTTAGCGGGGGGTAGGGGGTTAGCCTGCTATCCCCCCCCCCCCCGCCTCACACACACCTGTGCTTGAGCTCACTTTGCTTGGAGGTAGGACTTCAAGGGGGATAGGGCTGGCGGGCAAGTTTGATTAAATAGCTAAGGTTTGTATAGTTAGGAAAAATACAAATTACTGTACCTACGAATTTGTCATTTGTTCCGTAACTGACATACAAACCACGCTATTTAATAGGGGTGACTCACCCACTAGGAAGAGTGGAAAGTCCCTGCCAGTACTGGCTTTTGGCTTTGCACGGGGACTCAATATTTGAGTGTGTTCGCACTCAGCAATAAGGAGTCCCTGCACCTCGCTAGAACCTTGCTACGCAAGGACTGTGGCCTAAGCAAGCTGTGTGTGAAGGTAAAATAAAGTGTGACTCGTCCTAGGAAGTTAACCTGTAGTCCCTTAGAAGGAAACTTTAGGCAAGGACTCTCCCGATACCACCTCGTCAGGGTATGGGAACGTGACAGTATTATCTTAATACTCAGAACACAAGGAAACATGGTTTACCTGCAGTGGTTTGAGGTCAGCTGTGTAGAGAACCCAGGATGTTGCTTTCCCCAAGAGAGGGGAGGATGAAGAAAAGAGTATGGGCCAGACAAATCTTTTCATTCATGCAGACTAAGACCGGGTAACAATGCCCTCAACCTTCTGCTACTTGTCCACTAAGGAGCCTGAGGTTTTAAACCAGCTGTTGTGCAGCCACCACAGGGCCGATAGACAACGTATCGAGCCTCCTGTGGGTCAGGTCGTGCAGGTAGTGGGCTGTGAAGGTCGTCTGACGCTTCCACACTCCAGCTTGAAGGACCTGCATCATTGAGAAATTTCTCTTGAAGGCCAGGGATGTAGCTACGCCCCTGACATCATGTGCTCTAGGGCGAAGTGACAGAGGAGGATCTGGATTCAGGGACAGATGCATCACCCTACGAATCCATGCCGAGATGGTGTTCTTGGTGACCCTTCTCTTAATCCTCCCAGTGCTAACAATGCTTGCACCTGGGGACGGACTGCAGCCGTTCTTCTGAGATATAGCCTCAGACTCCTTACTGGGCACAGTAGGAGAAGATCTGAACATCTGTTACAGAACGGAGACTCGAATCCGGAAGGAGTCCAACCGAGCATTCGGCACCCCCTGATTTTGAGTCTTAGCACCAAACTCAGGGACGAATTTGAACGTTACCTCCCCCCCATACCCTTGCATGGGTGATGTCATATGAGAGACCATGAAGTTCATTGACTCACTTGGCCGAAGCCAAAGATAATAAGAACACCGTCTTCCAAGTTAGGTGGAGAACTGAAGCCTGGCGTACTGGTTCATAGTGAGGTCTCTTAAGAGACCTGAGAACTCGAACCACGTTCCATGGAGGAGGTCTCACATCCGACTGAGGGCAGGTAAGTTCAAAACCTCGTATGAGTAGGGAAAGTTCCAGCGAGGAAGAAAAGATCATTTCTTTGAGCCTGAGGGCTAGACTTAAGGCTGAGCGATAGCCTTTCACCCCCGAGACTGAAAGGCGCATTTTCTTCCCGCAAAAACACGGGGAACTCCGCTATTGCTGGAATAGTGGCATCGAGTGGAGAGATACCCTTTCGACGACACCAACCACAGAAGACTTTCCACTTTGCCTGGTAGACAGATGCGGATGATTTTCACAGATGTCCAGACATCCTAATCACAACTTGTTGCGAAAAATCCTCTCTCAGCGAGGAGATGCTGGATAGTCACCGGGCGTGAAGTCGTAGCGAAGCTACGGCTTTGTGGAAGATGCTGGCATGTGGTTGTCTGAGTAGATCGTGTCGTGGAAGGAATTCTCTCGGAAGTTCCGTTAGGAATTGCAGAAGGTCCGGAAACCATTCCGCGTGATGCCATAGCGGAGTTATGAGGGTCATTGAAAAATTGACCGATATTCTGGTCTTGTTGAGCACCCTCCTCATCAGACAGAACGGGGGAAAGGCGTACACGTTGGTGTTGTCCCACCATTGTTGGGAGGCATCTTGCCAGAGCGCCTTGGGATCCGGGATTGGGGGGAAGTACAGTGGAATCTTGAAGATCAGCGCTGTCGCGAACAGATCCACAGTCGGGGAACCCCACAAAGTCAGGACTTTGTTGGCTACTAGATGACACAAAGACCACTCGATACTCACTATCTGAGACGCTGTGCTCAGATTGTCGGCGAGCACATTCCTCTTGTCTGGAATGAAACGCGCCGATAGTAGAATCGAGCGGACTTCGGTCCATCTCAGTATCTCTACTGCAAGATGGGATAGCTGCTTCGAAAAGGTACCTCCTTACTTGTTGAAGTAAGCCACTACTGTGGTGTTGTCGCTTATCACCACCACAGAGTGACCTGCCAGGTATTGTTGGAACTGCTGAAGAGCCAACAAACCGGCCTTCATCTCTAGATGATTTATATGGAGGCACTTTTCTGATTCTGACCACACGCCTGAGGTCCTGTGGTACAGAACGTGCCCCCCCCCCCATTCTTTGAGGCGTCCGAAAACAGCATTAAATCTGGGGGAAGGACGAGAAGATCCACTCCTCTTCGTAGGTTCTTGTCTGTCACCCACCACTGGCGGTCCGTCCGTTCCGCAGGACCCATAGGGATCATGACGTTTGGGGAATGGCAACCTTGATTCCACCGGGACTTGAGCCGCCACAGGAGAGATCTCATCCTGAGGCGATTGTTGGAACTAGACGAGCCAAAGATGAAAGGTGACCAAGGAGACGTAACCACGATTTGGTTGGAAGCTCTTCTCGACTGAGGAAAGGGCTTGCGACCCCTCTCAGCCTTGCTATCCTGTCGTCTGATGGGAAGGCTTTGTGGAGATTGGTGTCTATAATCATACCTAGGTAAACCAGTCTTTGAATGGGAAGCAGAGAGGACTTCTTGAGATTTACCATGATCCCCAGATCCTGGCAAAGTCCTAGAAGTTTGTCTCGGTGTCGAAGAAGGGATGACTCCGAGTCTGCTAGGATCAGTCAGTCATCCAGTTAACGGAGGAGACGGATACCGATCCTGCGTGCCCATGATGATATTAGGGTAAACACTTCTGGTGAAACCCTGTGGTGCTGTGGAGAGACCGAAACACAGCACCTTGAACTGGTACCCCTTGTGGTCTAGGCTGAATCCTAAGTACTGTACACATACAGTCTTGCTGCTTCCCTTCAAGATTGACCGTGTTTGCGGTCTCTAAGCTGAACGGAGTTTGCTTTAATCTGGACCTCTGCCCTAAGGGCCTGCCCCCTTGCTGATCCCATGGCAAGGGAGCTAAATGACACCAAATTTGTCCTCAAGGGAGGTAGAGATGTTGTGAACGGGACACGATATCCCTAACTGATTACGGAAATCGTCCAGGAATCGGCCCCGAGTTGCTGCCACCTGTCTGCGCAACCTTGTAGGCATCCCCCCACGGGCGGACATGCAGGGGTACTGCCAATCCTAGCGTTTGCGGCCTCGGCTGCTCCCTCTAGGATTCTTCCCTCCACTGGAGGACTTCTAGCCTTTCTTGTCCTTGACCAGAAAGGGCTTAGACACCACTGTCTTCGCTGCCGTTGTCTTGGTGGGACGTGGCTTCTGGGGTGCTGGAGGTTTATAGGGCTTGAATGTCAAAGCCCTATTATTATTATTATTATTATTACTATCCAAGCTACAACCCTAATTGGAAAAGCAAGATGCTATAAGCCCAGGGGCTCCAATAGGGAAAAATAGCCCAGTGAGGAAAGGAAATAAGGAAATAAATAACTGAAGAGAACAAATTAACAATAAATCATTCTAAAAAAAGTAATGTCAAAAGAGATATATCATATATAAACTATTAACAACGTCAACAACAAATATGTCATATATAAACTATAAAAAGACTCATGTCCGCCTGGTCAACAAAAAAGCATTTGCTCCAACTTTGAACTTTTGAAGTTCTACTGATTCAACAACCCGATTAGGAAGATCATTCCACAACTTGGTAACAGCTGGAATAAAACTTCTAGAGTACTGCGTAGTATTGAGTCTTATGATGGAGAAGGCCTGGCTATTAGAATTAACTGCCTGCCTAGTATTACGAACAGGATAGAATTGTCCAGGGAGATCTGAATGTAAAGGATGGTCAGAGTTATGAAAAATCTTATGCAACATGCATAATGAACTAATTGATCGACGGTGCCAGAGATTAATATCTAGATCAGGAATAAGAAATTTAATAGACCGTAAGTTTCTGTCCAACAAATTAAGATGAGAATCAGCAGCTGAAGACCAGACAGGAGAACAATACTCAAAACAAGGTAGAATAAAAGAATTAAAACACTTCTTCAGAATAGATTGATCACCGAATATCTTAAAAGACTTTCTCAATAAGCCAATTTTTTGGGCAATTGAAGAAGAGACAGACCTTATATGTTTCTCAAAAGTAAATTTGCTGTCAAGAATCACGCCTAAAATTTTGAAAGAGTCATACAAATTTAAAGAAACATTATCAATACTGAGATCCGGATGTTGAGGAGCCACCGTCCTTGACCTACTTACAATCATACTTTGAGTTTTGTTAGGATTCAACTTCATACCCCATAATTTGCACCATGCACTAATTTTAGCTAAATCTCTATTAAGGGATTCACCAACCCCAGATCTACATTCAGGGGATGAAATTGATGCAAAGAGAGTAGCATCATCTGCATATGCAACAAGCTTATTTTCTAGGCCAAACCACATGTCATGTGTATATAGTATGAAAAGTAATGGGCCAAGAACACTACCCTGTGGAACACCGGAAATCACATTCCTATACTCACTATGGTGCCCATCAACAACAACTCTTTGAGATCTACTACTTAAAAAATCAATAATAATGCTAAGAAACGACCCACCCACTCCCAACTGTTTCAGTTTGAAAACAAGGGCCTCATGATTAACACGGTCAAAGGCAGCACTAAAATCAAGGCCAATCATACGAACTTCCCGACCACAATCAAGGGATTTCTGTACTGCATTGGAGATTGTAAGAAGGGCATCACATGCTCCAAGGCCTTTCCGAAAACCAAATTGCAAACTAGGGAATAGATGATTACCTTCAGCAAACCTATTAAGACGTTTTGCCAGAAGACGTTCAAAAACTTTAGATAATATGGGAGTTATGGAAATTGGGCGGTAATCAGTGGGACTTGAGCTACCACAAACACATTTACATAGAGGAGTAACATTACCAATTCTCCAACAAGTGCTAAAAGCTCCTCTTCTTGCTAACTTGTGTAAAATAACAGATAACTTTGGAGCTAAGAAATCTGCTGTCTTTATAAAAAACAAAGGAAAAATACCATTAGGGTCTACACCTCCATAAGCATCAAGGTCCATCAACAGAGCTTTAATCTCACGAGATCGAAAAGCTAAACTAGTTAGTTTAGCCTCAGGAAAACAGGAATGAGGAAGTTCAAGTTTTTCATTACTCTGTTTACTGTCAAAAACATCAGCCAAAAGGGTTGCCTTTTCCTTTGGACAGTGAGTGACTGAGCCATCTGGTTTAAGTAAAGGAGGAACTGTTGCATCTACACCAAAGAGTGCAGATTTAAGGGTAGACCACCATTTATGTTCCTGAGTTGTACCAGAGAGGGTTTCTTTTATGATTAAATTGTACTCCTTTTCAGTTGAGGCATAAACTCTCTGAGCAAAAGCTCGAAGCTGAGTATAGTTGTTCCAGGTCAAATCTGATCTGTTACCCTTCCAAAGGTGATAGGCCTCCTGCTTCTCCAAATAAGCACGTCTACAATCATCATTGAACCACGGTTTGTCCTTCATTCGGTACCTTAGCACACGAGAAGGGATACGCCTATCAATTATGTTGACTAGATTCTCATTCAAAGGGACAACAGGATCTACACTATTATATAATTGTGACCAATTCAAGCACAAAAGATCATGCAAAATCCCATTCCAGTCTGCTTGGGATTTCATATAAATTTTACAAGAATATGATATATCAGGGACAGGCTGCTCAGTCTTCACTAATAATGAAATCAAGGCATGATCAGAAGTCCCGACTGGAGAACCAACCTTACTAGTTATAACGCCAGGGGAGTCAGTGTATACGAGGTCCAAGCAATTACCAGACCTGTGAGTAGCTTCATTTATGATTTGCTCACAGCCTGATTCTGAGGCAAAGTCTAAAGCTCTTAAGCCATGGCGATCGGTAGGAGAGATAGAACTCAACCACTCCCTATTGTGAGCATTAAAATCACCAACAAAGACAAACGAAGCCTTTCTATCATCTTCTTGTATCTTACACATAATGGTAAGAAGACAATCAAAGATAGAATCATCCATGTCTGGATTCCGGTAGATTGGTGACTTCCTCCACCTCTCGGCAGCCTGCTCCATGTCCTTAGGCTCAAACAGGTTCGTTCCCATAACGGAAGAATGTCTGAGCCTGTAGATTTCGGTGCTAGGGGCCTCCCAGTATTGTCTTGGAGTCCTTTGACTCCCTCCTGCGAGGGATGCACGACTCCAACAACGACGGAGGCAGGCTCTTCTCCATCCTTTTTCGAGAAGACTTTACCGCGCGAGGTGGGGTTTCCCTCAATGATGTGATGGGGGAACGTCTCACCTTACGTGACTCTCCTGAGGACGGGAAATCCTCGTCCGAAGGGGAGGGAGAAAAGTCTGAGGGGGGAGGGTGCCTGCCTCGAAGACTTACGAGGAGACGCTTCGTCCTCGGAGAAGTTACTGCGTCCGAAACTCATCTTTTCCTCTTCAGGGGAGTAGATGAAGCCAAGGATTTGTGGCCCAACTCAGAGAGAACAGCCTTGAAAGCCTGTGCTACCGCTCTGATTAGAGCCCCAAACCAGGGCTGCCGGCTGACGGCTGTGCTGTCAGACACTCCCTCTGGAGGGGAACACAGCACAACACTGAAAAGAAAACTTACTACATTTCTATACACAAATATATACATAAACATAAAGAATGTTTATTTATATATTACAAGTATAAGAAAAAGTAAGTAAAAAGACAAAAATTAATGGCAGTCCAAAATAGGCGAGGAGGGAGAGAGGCAACAACCGTACTCGCTCCGAGCCAAAAGTAAAGTGAGCTCAAGCACAGGTGTGTGTGTGAGGGGGGGGGGGGGCAGGCTTACACCCCCCCTCCAACTGGTGGTGGGGTAGTAAACCCTTGTTAACATTTTAATGGCTCGTCATTTCAGGTGCGCCTTAAGTAATAACCCCTATTAAATAGCGTGGTTTGTATGTCAGTTACGGAACAAACTTCTAGTATGCGGTGTAGTATTGAGCCTCATGATGTAGAAGATAAGACTATTGGAATTAACTTCATGCCTAATATTACGAATTGGGAAAACATTTGTGCAATATCCATATAGAAATAACTGAATGATGGTGCCAGAGACTAATATCCTAATAAAGAATAAGGAATTTATTAGACATAAGTTTCTATCCAAGAAATTGAGATGGGATTCGACAGCTGGAGACCAGATAGAAGAAGGATACGCAAGGCAAAATATTTATTTATAATGGATTGATCACCAAAAAACTTTTTCTCAATAAGCCAATTGTTTGTGAAATTGAAAAAGGAAAAAACTGGATGTTTCTCCAGAGTAAATTTGCTATCAAGAATCACACATAGAATCTTGAATGAATTGTGTATAGTTAAAGAGACATTGTCAATGTAAAGATCTCATTGTTGAGGAGCCACTGTCCTCTACCTACATACAATCCTACTTTAAGTTTTGTTAGGCTTTACCTTCATCGCCCATGATTTGCACCATGAACTGATTTCAGTTAGATCTCTTTAAGTGATTCAGCAACCATATTCAAATGGAATTGATGCAAAGTAGTATTAGCTGCATATGAATATGTAACACTCTTGTTTTCTAGGCCAGTCAACATATCGTGTATATAGAATGAAAAGTAACGAGCTTAGAACACAATCCTGAGGAACCTCATATATTACATTCTAATAATTAGTATGGTAACCTTAAAAAATACTCTGCCATCTATTTTTGAAAATCAATAATGATGCCAAGAAAAGACTCACCCACTACCAACGGTTTGGGTTTGAAAACAAGGGCCTCATGATTAACACCAAAAGACTCACCTACTCCAAGCTGTTTGGGTTTGAAAAACAGGGCCTCATGATTAACAAGGTTAAAGGAAGCATTAAAATAAAAGCCAATCATACAAACTTCCTGACTACAATGAAGGGATTTCTGCACAGCATTGGAAATTGTAAGAAGGTCATCACATTCTCCAAGGCTTATGTGAAAATCAAACTATGGAACAGATGATTGCCTTTCGCAAACCTATTTAAACATTTTGTCAAAAGACTTTCATAAATTTTAAACAATATGGGAGCTATTGAAATTAGGCAGTAATTAGCAGAGCTAGAGCTACCACAAATACATTTACCTAATGGAATAACATTAATAATTTTCCAACATGTGCAAAATAACTTTGAAGTGCTAACTTAAAAAGCAAGACAACTTAGGAGCTAAGAAATTGGTTGTCTTTATAAAAAGACAGAAGGAAAAATATATTGAGGTCTGCGCCACCATTACTATCAAGGTCCAGTCATCATCCATCATCATCATCATCACATTCTACGTCTATTGACGCAAAGGGACTCGGTTAGATTTCGCCAGTCGTCTCCATCTTGAGCTTTGAATTCAATACCTCTCCATTCATCATTTCCATGTCATGTACATTTAGGTCTTCACCACCATTAGTATTAAGGTCCAGTAAATGTGCTTTAATTTTAAAGGCCCGAAAAGGTTGACTAGTTAGCTTACCTTAGCTTCAACAAAAAAGGAATGGGGCAGGTTGATTTTTTTATTACTCAGTGTAAAGGATTGCCTATTCCTTTGGGTAGCGAGTGACAGAGCCATCAGGTTAAAGCAAAAAAGGAACTGTTAAGTCTACATCAAAGATGGCAACATTCAGTGACAAAAAACCCCTAAGCTTACAACCTAAACTTTGGCTATCTTGTAGCTATAAGATTTCCTTGATAAAGATCACTAGCAGTTGTTTTTAGCAATTTCTACCAATATTTTAATATATCTGCCTGGAAAAAAGCTCACACCTGCTTCACCATCTGTGTGAAATTACAGGTACATAGTAATTTATATTACTGTATTACTAGCAGTACCAGCTGAACTCGGTTGAGTCTCTTGTCAGGCTGGGAGGAACGTAGAGAGGAGAGGTCCCCTTTTTTGTTTCATTTGTTTCATGTCGGCTATCCCCCAAAATTGGGGGAAGTTCCTTGGTATATGTATGTATGTACTATCATTACAAGCCGAGCTGCAACTGGTTAAAAAAGCAGATGGATTGTTACAAGGCCATAGAGAAATCAGCCTTGTTTGAAAAAAAGAAAAAAAAAAGAGGATAAACTTCACAAACTATAAAAGATAAATCCATTTATCTATTTTTCCAAGGCACTTCCCCCAAATTTTGGGGGGTAGCCACATCAAACAAATGAACAAATGGGGACCTTTCCTCTCTCCGGTTCTCCCATCCTGATGAGGGATTCAGCCGAGTTTGGCTGGTACTGCTAGGGTGTCACAGCCCAGACAAAAGTAAGGTAACTAAGAACATTTCACCAAAAATCACTTCACCTATCCCTTTTATCTTTGTCTCACACAAAGCCAAGATATCCATCCTTCTATTCCTAAACATACTTCCAATCTCACATCTTTTACTCTCTTATCGTACTACATCCACGCACATTCAAACACGCCAAAACTAGAGTGTGGGGAGCAGTCACTCTCCCCCCAGCTCCACCTCTTTGATGTCTCACAGGATTATAATACAGGAGAGGGGGTTCCCAGCCGCTCGTCTCGTCCCTTTGATTCGCCTCTTACGACACGTAGGGATACGTTGGGCCTATTCTATTTGTTTTTATGCCTCCGTGGCCACAGGGGGAAAAATTGGGGGAAATGCCTTGGTATATGTAAGAAAGTAAAATACTGTAAATAACTGATAAACTATGAAATGAGGACTTACTTCTTCACAAAAGCTGTGTCAGTTGGGAGCAAGAATTCCCAGACAGACCTTGCTGGACAATATGCCGAAACGCCCGACAGAATTTCCTTAATGTCGTTACCTGGTAGTCTTATTGTCTCGGTCACTTCGGATGGCCGCAAGACCGTATTCTTTGTGAACATGTATAACTGTAAAGAAAAGTCAATATTTATTACAATATATCACAGATAAAAGAGATTTAAGCTATGAAACATCAAAACCTACGTAACGCTTGTCTTTACGTATCTTTTCTTCATTATCTTCTATCACCTAATCTGTCTTTCTGAATTTCCAACAAGGTTGGATCTCCAAGTGACACCTCTTTCCAAGATTTCCTATTCCTTCCGACCGGTTTCATTTGTAATGTCACTTCCAATTTACATTTCTTCCTTATTGCTTTGCATCACATGTTAAAACCATCTTTGCTTCTTGTCAACACATTATTAGGCAGTAGGCTAGCCAGGGCGCCAGCCACCCATTGAGATACTACCGCTAGAGTTATGGGGTCTTTTGATTGGTCAGACAGTAGTACATTGGATCCTTCTCTCTGGTTACGGTCCAGTTTCCCTTTGCCTACGCATACACTGAATAGTCTGGCCTATTCTGTACATATTCTCCTTTGTCCTCATACACCTGACAACACTGAGATTACCAAACAATTCTTCACCCAAGGGGTTACTGCACTGTAATTGTTCAGTGGCTACTTTCCTCTTGGTAAGGGTAGAAGAGACTCTTCAGCTATGGTAAGCGTCTCTTCTAGGGGACACTACAAAATTAAACCATTGTTCTCAAGTCCAGGGTAGTGCCATAGCCTCTGTACCATGATCTTCCACTGTCTTGGGTTAGAGTTCTCTTGCTTGTGGGTACACTCGGGCACACTGTTCTATCTAATTTCTCTTCTTGTTTTGTTAAATTTTTAGAGTTTACATAGGAAATATATATTTTAATGTTACTATTCTTAATATTCTATTTTTCATTGTTTCCTTTCCTCACTGGGCTATTTTCCCTGTTGGGGCTCCTGGGCTTATAGCACCCTGCTTTTCCAACTAGGGTTGTAGATTAGCAAGTAATGATAATAACAATAATATTCCAATCATGATCTAAGTTTGCATCTTATCAAAATCATTTTTTTTTATCAGTGCCAGTCTTCTGCTGCATAGATCAGTACAGGACTTGTGGACCCAGAACGGGATATTTTTACTTACAAATACAGTAAAACCCAAAGAGATCTGACGTAAAGTGAATTTTTGCATTGCAAAATTATTCATATGTTCCGTATGCACATTTTGAACATGAAAATCTGCTGTCCTTTTATATAAACCAGAAAACTAGGAGGAATCCAAAATCAAACCATTGTTATCTAGTCTTGGGTAGTGCTATAGCCTCTGTACCATGGTCTTCCACTCTCTTGGGGGTAGAATTGTTTTCCATGAGGTACACTATTTTATGTTATTTCTCTTTTTCTTGTTTATTTGATGTTCTTATAGTTTATAAATGAAAGATCTATTTTAATGTTGTTACTGTTCTTGGAATACTTTTTAATTATTCATTACTTCTCTTGAAGTTCATTTATTTCTTTATTTCCTTTCCTAACTGAACTAATTTTCCCTGTTGGAACCCTTGGGTTTATAGCATCTTGCTTTTCCAACTAGGGTTGTAGCTTAGCTAGTAATAATAATAATCGGAATACAGTATATGTGCTGGGAGGTGAGGAGCACCTAACCTCCCTACATTTCTCAGTTTTCTATAGAGGTTAAGAATATTTATCTATAAACCTAAATTGAGGTTACGAATATTTATCTATAAATTTATAATTACATAGATGTTAAGAATATCTATCTATAAATCTAAATTCAGGTTAAGAATATTTATCTATAAATCTAAATTGAGGTTAAGAATATTTATCTATAAATCAAAATTGAGGTTAAGAATATTTATCTATAAATTTATAATTACATAGAGGTTAAGAATATCTATCTATAAATCTAAATTGAGGTTAAGAATATTTATCTAAAAATTTATAATTAAATAGAGGTTAAGAATATTTATCTATAAATCTAAATTGAGGTTAAGAATATTTATCTAAAAATTTATAATTAAATAGAGGTTAAGAATATTTATCTATAAATCTAAATTGAGGTTAAGAATATTTATCTATAAATCTATAATTGAATAGAGGTTAAGAATATTTATCTATAAATCTATAATTAAAGAGGTTAAGAATATTTACCTATAAATTTATAATTAAATAGGGGTTAAAAATATTTATCTGTAAGTCTATAATTAAATACAGGTTAAATATTTGAACATACTTACCTACTGGTTATATAAGAATGGCTAGCGTTCCTGACGCCTTGGCAGAACTAATTCAAAACTCGCGGCTAACGCAGGTATGTCAGGTGTACACTAGTGCCCTGGTGGACTACAGGTAGAACTACCCCCACTTCATCAGATTTTTCTTGCCTCTAGGTCTCCAGAGGGGAGGAGGGTGGGATTATAACTTATATAACCAGCGGGTAAGTATGTTCAAAAATTTATTTTATTATGAAAATATCATTTTTAAACATAAAACTTACCCGCTGGTTATATAAGAATGGCTGATTGACACCCTTGGTGGCGGGTCTGAGACAGCAATTTGATTGAAAATTCACTTAATAGTTACATATAACTAAAATAAGCGGTTCGTACCTGATAAGGAAACAGACTGCAATGGTTCTCTGTCTTATTCTGTCTGTTATCCTTAAAAGATCCAGCGGTCCACCCAGGGGGCTGAAGATCTCTAGGAGCTGTCAAACGGTGCCATAACCTCTAACATGACAGGACCTCAACTAATACCCTTGTTCCGGGCGCTCTCCAGGAACAACATGACCACCTGACCAAATCAATAGTTTGCGGAAGACTGTCGACCAGTCTACACATACAACCTTAAAGACAACAAAGTTCCAAGAGAAAGAAAAAGGGTACTGGGTATTAGGGGAACGTAGTGGTAGATCCTTCACCTACTACCGCATTCGCAGCAACGAATGGACCCAAAGTATAGCAGTCCTCATAAAGAGTCTGCACATGTTTTAAATAATGAGATGCGAATACAGATTTACTTCTCCAAAAAGTCGCATCCATTACGCTTTGCAGAGAACGATTCTGTTTAAAAGCCACTGAAGTAGCCACTGCTCTTACTTCGTGAGCCTTCACCTTGAGCAGTCTAAGATCTGCCTCATTACACTGTGAATGAGCTTCTCTAATTAAAAGCCTCATAAAAAAGGAAAGCGCATTTTTCGACATAGGCTGCGAGGGCTTCTTGACAGCACACCAAAGCGCCTCCGAGTTGCCTCTCAAGCTCTTTGTTCTTTCTAAATATATCCTTAAAGCTCTAACGGGACAGAGCACTTTCTCTAACTCATCGCCCACTAAGTCATAAAGATTGGAAATCTCAAAAGATTTTGGCCATGGTCGAGAAGGAAGTTCATTCTTGGCCAGAAAACCCTGCTGCAAAGAACATATTGCTTTTCCGTTTCTAAATCCAATGTTCTTGCTGAAAGCATGGAGCTCACTTACTCTCTTAGCCGTTGCCAAGCTCACCAAGAACAGGGCCTTCAGAGTCATATCTTTAAAAGTAGCCGAGTGCAGAGGCTAGAACCTGCCACTCATAAGAAATCTAAGTACCACATCCAAGTTCCAAGCTGGTGATACTTGATGACATCTCTTAGATGTTTCAAAAGACCTATATAAGTAGATCTTGTAAATCTTTATTGTTGGAGAGATCCAGATTTCTATGTCTGAAAACTGTTGCCAGCATACTTCTGTATCCTTTAATCGTTGGGACCGAGAAGTTACGCTTATTCCTCAGATCTAAAAGGAAGTCGACAATCTGTGCTATAGAGGTATTGGAGGAAGAAACCGAGTTAGCTCTACACCATTCGCTGAAAACCTCCCACTTGGACTGACATACTCTAATGGTAGAGGTTCTCCTTGCTCTTGCAATAGCCTTGGCTGCCTCCTTCGAAAAGCCTCTACATCTTGTGAGGCTTTCGATAGTCTGAAGGCAGTCAGACGTAGAGCTCAGAGGTTTTGGTGATTTCTTGCCAAATGGGGCTGTCTGAGAAGATCTGCTCTTAACGGGAGGCTTCTCGGCATGTCCACTAACCACTCCAGGATCTCTGGGAACCAGACCCTTGATGGCCAAAAAGGAGTGATTAGAGTGGAAACGCGTAAACATCCATGTGTGTCCAATCCAGCAGAAACGCGTCTATGTGAGCTGCCTTGGGATCCGGTATCGGAGAGCAATACATTCCCGACATATTTGTTTTTGAGGTTGCAAAGAGATCTATGAGGTGGCGACCCAATAATCGCCACAGCTTCTTGCAAACCTCCAGATGCAGCATCCATTCCGTGGACAGAACTTGGCCTCTCCTGCTGAGCCAGTCCGCCCTCACATTCTTGGCTCCTTGAATGAATCGAGTCAATAAAAGAATCCTCCTTTCCTTTGCCCAAAGGAGTAGAGATTTCGCTAATTCGTACAGCAGCTTCGAGTGGGTCCCCCCCTCCTTCGCTATGTACGCTAGGGCCATCGTGCTGTCCGAATTGACCTGTACCACCTTGTCCAGGACAGCCCCTCGAATCTTTCTAGGGCTAAGTGTACTGCTAATAGCCCCTTCTGATTGATATGAAGAGCCTTCTGATCCTTTGTCCAACACCCTGAGATCTCTCTTCTTCCCAATGTTGCTCCCCACCCAGAATTTGAGGCGTCTGAAAACAACAAGAGGTCTGGGTTCCTCTGTTCCAACGAGAGGCCCTCGTTGAGTTTGTGAGCATTGTTCCACCACTAAAGATGTGATTTGATCGTATTCATAATGGGAATGCTCTCCTTGTCGAGACTGTCTCCCCTTTTCCAATGAGCATTGAGGTGGAATTGAAGAGGGCGCAGATGCAATCTTCCCAGAGATACAAACTTCTCTAGGGACGAGAGGGTTCCCAGAAGACTCATCCATTCCCTTACCGTAGTGACTCTTTTCTCTAATTTCTGAGTATAACGCACGTAAGCTACCCACTGACTTTCCGTTAACGAAGAACATTCTTCAAACCGATTCCCATAAGCACACGATTTTCCTCTACCACCAAATAAACCGTCCAATTGAATGTAAATAAGCGAGTGAATTTTCAACGTTCCGACCAGCACGACCGGCAGGAAAAATCTGATGAAGTGGGGGTAGTTCTACCTGTAGTCCACCAGGGCACTAGTGTACACCTGACATACCTACGTTAGCCGCGAGTTTTGAATTAGTTCTGCCGAGGTGTCAGGAACGCTAGCCATTCTTATATAACCAGCGGGTAAGTTTTATGTTTAAAATCTATAATTAAATAGAGGTTAAGAATATTTATCTATAAATCTATAATTAAATAGAGGTTAAGAATATTTATCTATAAATCTATAATTAAATAGAGGTTAAGAATATTTTTCTATAAATCTATGATTAAATAGAGGTTAAGAATATTTACCTATAACTCTATAATTAAATGGAGGTTAAGAATATTTATCTATAAATCTAAATTGTGGTTAAGAATACTCATCTATAAATCTATAATTAAATACAGGTTAAGAATATTTATCTATAAATCTATAATTAAATACAGGTTAAGAATATTTATCCATAAATCTATAATTAAATAGAGGTTAAGAAATCTATCAATAAATCTATAATCAAATAGAGGTTAAGAATATTTATCTATAAATCTATAATTAAATAGAGGTTAAGAATATTTATCTATAAATCTAAATTGAGGTTAAGAATATTTATCTATAAATCTAAAATGGAGGTTAAGAATATTTATCTATAAATCTAAATTGAGGTTAAGAATATTTATCTATAAATCTAAAATGGAGGTTAAGAATATTTATCTATAAATCTATAATCAAGTCTAATGAACCTTGAAAACCCAATAACAGAACCAAAGCACTTACGACAAAATCGCGTCCCCGTTGAATCAGTTCGTTTGAAACTCCCGTCTCCGAGCTGCTGTCTTTTGGATACAGGAGGTCACTCTTAACGACCCAGTTCCCTTGCACAAGCACTGCCACCTGCTGGAGGACTTTCAGGACTGACAGCGTGAATTCTGCGGTGCTACCTCGATCTAGCACTTCAATCAGCTCTGTGAAGGAGGCCACACCCGCTGCAAGATAAAGGACGATTACCCAATAATCTTCGTTCAGTTTTCCACAAATAAAAAGAGAACTTTAACATCATACATACAAACATCAAGTCACTTCTTCCAATTTTGGGGGGTAGCCGACATTAAACAAATGAAAAAAAAAGGGGGACCTTTCCTCTCTATGTTCCTCCCAGCCTGACAAGGGACTCAATCGAGTTTGGCTCATACTGCTAGGGTGCCACAGCCCACCCTCCCCCGTTATCCACCACACATGAAGCTTCATAACGGTGAATCCCCTACTGCTGCTACCTCCGCGGTCATCCAAGGCGACCGGAGGAAGCAGCAGAGCCTACTGGAACTTTAACATATAACTTTAAAACATGGTTCAAGAGATAATCATTTGAAATATTGGAAATTTTTTGATAACTAACCATAATATATAAAGAATTTATTTTATAAGAAAAGACCTTCAGACCTGGCATCAGGCACACCTTTACCTTAGTTTCTACCAAAAAACTTTTTATTCCACAGAAAACTATTGAAATTATGATTTGATACAACCAAGCTTCGACAGGATGAGCACAGAGAAACCTTTGCAATTGAATGTAGGAATTGATTTGCAGCTTTCAAGACTTAAGACAAAGAGCACACAATTTATGAAGAATGGTGTGATATTAAGAACATATATCAAGCAGGATTTAGAAAAGGTATAAATTGTACTGACCAAATTTTCCTTTTGACACATGTTGTATAGCAATGAGTAGAATTTAGAAATCAACTTTTGATGGCATTTGTGGACTACGAAAAAGCCTTTGACAGTGAGCACCAGCCAATTTTGTGGAGAGTCCTGCATTATTATGGTATTCCTCTTAAACATGTGAATTTGATTAAGTCTGTTCATGGCCATAGCAAAATTATATTTTCATAATAAAATAAATTTTTGAATATACCTACCCGCTGGTTATACAGTGGAAGCTCTACATCCGAACGTATCTGCATCCAAATTTTCCAACATCCGAAGTAAAATTCGAGCAAATTTTTTACTCTACACCCGAATTTTATTTCGACACACGAAGTAAGCAATTTTCGTCGTACCGGTTGTATCCAAATTTTTTGACACGCGAAATACAACTCGAACACGTTCCTACTCTACACCAGAATTTTTTTTTCGACACCCGAAGTAAACAATACTCATACGCGTAGTCGGTGCTCATAGCGCCGGATGTGTTTTTTATTTCCGCCGATAGAAGGAAGCACTTCGACCTCGGAGGGACCCTCAATTAGCACGGCTTGGGTCAGTCCTCTGTTCTCGTCGGCTTCTTGCGGTTGTGCCCTGTGCGTTCTGCTATTAACCATGTTTTAATCGTGATTTTTTACGTGCATCCTTTTACGGTAATTTACGTAAAGTATGGGTCCTAAAAGGCTTAGTTTTGCAAGTGGTAGTGGTAGTGGTGAGAAAAGGAAGAAGGAAATGCTTTCTTTAGACGTAAAGCAGGAAATTATTGAAAAACATGAGCGTGGCGTCCGCGTGAGTGAACTTGCTAAACAGTATGGCCGTAATATGTCGACGATCTCGACAATCCTTAAACAGAAGGAAGCTATTAAAGCAGTGAAACCTTCTAAGGGGATCACCATTATTTCAAAACGCCGTAGCCCTATCATAGAAGAGATGGAACGACTTCTGCTAGTCTGGATCAAGGACAGAGAGATTGTTGGCGACACCATCACCGAAACCGTCATCTGCGAGAAGGCGCACGCCATCTTTACGGACTTGAAGGAGGAGAGCTCTGAAGGTGATGCTGGGGAGAGTTCAACCGAACCTTCCTCAGACGATTTCAAGGCATCTCGTGGCTGGTTTGAGAAATTTAAGAAAAGGTCCGGGATTCATTCAGTTGTTTGCCATGGAGAGGCTGCTAGTGCGGACACAAAGGCTGCAGCTGACTTTGTCCAGAACTTTGAAAGGATCGTGCTGGAAGAAGGCTACGTAGAGCAGCAAGTGTTTAATTGTGATGAAACCGGGCTGTTTTGGAAGAAGATGCCCAGTGGAACCTACATCACCGCCGAAGAGAAGAAATTGCCTGGGCATAAGCCAATGAAGGATCGGTTGACTCTTGCCCTATGTGCCAACGCTAGCGGGGACTTTAAAGTCAAGCCCTTATTGGTTTACCATTCCGAGAACCCTAGGGCCTTTAAGGCACACAACGTCGATAAGGACCAGCTTCATGTTTTCTGGCGATCCATCTCGAATGCCTGGGTCACTAGGCAGTTCCTTGTGCAATGGGTTAACCAAGTTTTCGGCCCTTCCGTGAAGAAGTATCTTCATGAACAGAAATTGCCTTTAAAGTGCCTGCTATGCCTTGACTATGCACCCGCTCACCCCCCCCCCCCCCCCCCGGACTTGAAGATGATATCTTCGATGAATTTAAGTTCATAAAGGTGCTGTATCTTCCACCGAATACTGCCTCTATCCTCCAGCCCATGGACCAGCAAGTCATCTCTAATCTTAAGAAGCTGTACACCAAGCACTTATTTAAGCAGTGCTTTAATGTCACGCAAAGCACCAACTTAACTTTGCGTGAATTTTGGAGGGGCCACTTCAACATCGTGCACTGCTTGAAGATCATAGATCAGGCTTGGGTGGGATTAACTCAACGGACCCTCAATTCTGCCTGGAAGAAGCTGTGGCCTGATGCAGTTTCTCCCAGAGATTTCGAAGGTTTTGACCTCGAACCTGATCCCGTGGTGGGTGCAGCGGAAGACGTAGAGGAAATCGTCTCCCTTGGCAAGTCCATGGGGTCTGGAGGTCGACGCAGATGACATCACAGAACTCGTCGCCGAACATCACGACGAACTTACCACAGAGGAGCTCAAGGAACTCCATGCTATGTCTGAGCACATGAGTGATGACGAGGAAGGGATCGAGGAGGTAGAACATGTGTTAGGTTTGGCGCATATAAAAGAGGTGTTAGGAAAATATCAAGACGTGGTCGACTTCATCGACAAATACCACCCAAAAAAATTGCAGGTTTGTCGTGTAGTTGCGCAGTTCGATGATGTTTGCCTAACTCACTTTCGAAAAATTCTGAAAAGCCATACCAAGCAACTATCTACTGATAATTTCTTTTAAAAAACTACGAAGCAAACTCGTGATGAAGAGGATGTAAGTGATTCAAAGAAAATGGCAAAGAGTGAAGCTGAAGAAAGTGAAACAAAGAAAATGGCAAAGAGTGAAGCGAAAGAAATTCAATCAATTTTAAGTGTAGAGAGTGAAAGTGATTAAAATTAATCATCAAAAAGAAAAAAAGAAAATGTAAAAGAAAATGATATTTTAATTATAAAATAAATTTTTGAATATACTTACCCGGTGAATATATAATAGCTGAGCCTCCGGCGGCTCGACAGAAAAACACACAAAAACTCGCGAGCGATCGCTATGAAGGTTGCGGGTGTGCCCACTAGCGCCAACTATCGGCCAGATACCGCATATACATGTAAACAGACCCAATTTTTCTCATCCCGCTGGGTCTCTCTCGGGGAGGAAGGGGGGGCCTTTAATTTATATATTCACCGGGTAAGTATATTCAAAAATTTATTTTATAATTAAAATATCATTTTTAAATATTTAACTTAGCCGGTGAATATATAATAGCTGATTCACACCCATGGTGGTGGGTAGAGACCAGAGTTAATTAAGTTTACAGCGTATATGCTTAGAGTTTTTGACAGTTATATCATAACAAAACCCAAATATATAAAGGTACCTGGTAAGGAAGTTGACTTAGACGATTACTCTGCCTTATTAGTCTGTCTTCCTCACGAAGCCCAGCGATCCTCTTAGGATGCTGAAAGACTCCCAGGAGCTGAAGTATTAAGGGCTGCAACCCATACAACAGGACCTCATCAAACCCCTAATCTGGGCGCTCTCAAGAAATGACATTTGACCACCCACCAAATCAAAAAATGCTGCGAAAGGCTTCTTAGCCTTCCGTACAACCCAATTAAAAAAAACATTTCAAGAGCAGATTAAAAGGATATTGGAATTAAGGGAATGTAGTGGTAGAACCCTTACCCACTACTGCATCGCTGTAACGAATGGACCCAGTGTGTAGCAGTCCTCGTAAAGAGTCTAGACATCTTTTAAGTAAAATGACGCGAATACCGATTTGCTTCTCCAAACAGTCGCGTCCATAATACTTTGCAGAGATTTATTTTGCTTAAAGGCCACGGAAGTTGCTATAGCTCTTATTTCGTGCGTCTTAACCTTAAGCAAGCATCGGTCTTTTTCATTCAAGTGAGAATGAGCCTCTCGTATTAAAAGTCTGATAAAATATGACAAAGCAGTCTTTGACATAGGCAATGATGGTTTCTAAACTGAGCACCATAATGCCTCAGATCCACCTCGTAAGGACTTAGTACGAGCTAAGTAGAACTTAAGAGCTCTAACTGGACACAGCACTCTTTCAAGTTCGTTGCCTACGATCTCTGACAGGCAAGGTATATCAAAAGACTTAGGCCAAGGACGAGAAGGCAGTTCATTTTTGGCCAGGAAACCAAGTTGAAGTGATCATGTGGCTTTTTCTGTAGAAAAGCCGATGTTCTTACTGAAGGCATGAATTTCACTGACCCTTTTAGCCGAAGCCAAGCACACTAGGAAAAGCGTCTTGAGGGTGAGATCCTTCAGGGAGGCTGAATGTAATGGCTCAAACCTGTCTGACATGAGGAACCTTAGGACCACGTCTAAGTTCCATCCAGGAGTTGCCAAACGACGTTCCTTAGAGGTCTCGAAAGACTTAAGGAGATCTTGGAGATCTTAATTGTTGGAAAGATCTAAGCCTCTATGACGAAAGACCGAAGCCAACATGCTCCTGTAGCCCTAAATCGTGGGAGCTGAGAGGGAGCGAACATTTCTCAGATGTAAAAGAAAATCTCCGACTGGGCTACAGAGGTACTGGAAGAGGACATAGATGCTGGCTTGCACCAATCTCGAAAGACTTCCCACTTCGACTGGTATACTCTGAAGGTAGAAGCTCTCCTAGCTCTCGCAATCGCACTGGCTGCCTCCTTCGAAAAGCCTCGAGCTCTTGAGAGTCTCTCGATAGTCTGAAGGCAGTCAGACGAAGCGCGGGGAGGCTTTGATGAACATTCTTTACGTGGTGACGTAAGAGATCTACCCTTAGAGGAAGACTTCTTGGAATGTCTACCAGCCATTGAAGTACCTCGGTGAACCACTCTCTCGCGGGCCAGAGGGTAGCAACCAACGTCAACCCTGTCCCTTCGTGAGAGGCGAACTTCTGCAGTACCTTGTTGACTATCTTGAATGGTGGGAATGCATATAAGTCCAGATGAGACCAATCCAGTAGAAACGCGTCTATGTGGATTGCTTCTGTATCTAGGACTGGAGAGCAATAGATTGGTAACCTTTTGGTCAACGAGGAGGCAAAGAGGTCTATGGTGGGTTGACCCCAAGTAGCCCAAAGACTCTTGCCCACGTCCTTGTGGAGGGTCCATTCCGTGGGTATCACCTGACCCCTCCGACTGAGACAGTCTGCCAAGACGTTCAAGTCCCCCTGGATGAATCTCGTCAACAGGGAGATGCCTCGACCATATGAGAAGGTCCCTTGCGATCTCGAGCAGCGCGAAGGAGTGTGTGCCTCCTTGCTTGGAGATGTAAGCCAAAGCTGTGGTGTTGTCTGAGTTGACCTCTACCACTTAGTTTCGAAGAAAGCTTTCGAATTTCATCAAGGCCAAGTGGACTGCTAATAGCTCCTTGCCGTTGATGTGCATGCTCTTCTGACTTGAGGTCCACAGACCCGAGCATTCCCGACCGTCCACGGTCGCACCCCAACCCAAATCCGACGCGTCTGAGAACAACACGTGGTTTGGGTTCTTGACTGCTAGGGATAGTCCCTCTCTCAGACTGATATTGCTGTCCCACCATTTCAGGCATGCCTTTACTGGTTCGGAGACTGGGAATGATACCATCTCTAACGTCTTGTCCTTGTTCCAGTGAGAGGCTAGATGGAACTGGAGAGGCCGAAGGTGTAGTCTCCCTAGCGAGACAAACTGCTCCAGGAATGAGAGAGTCCCTACGAGACTGTTCCAACTCCTGACTGAACAAACGTTCTCTTTTCAGCATTAGTTGGACTTCGAGCAGGGCTTGTTCTATTCGGGTGGCAGACGGAAAAGCCCGAAAAAACTGGACTGCGAATCTCCATCCCCAAATATAGAATAATCTGGGATGGGATCAGTTGGGACTTTTCTAGGTTGACCAAAAGTCCCAACTCCCTGGCCAGACTCAACGTCCAATGTAGATCCTGCAGACCGCGAAGACTGGACGATGCTCTGAGAAGCCAGTCGTCCAAGTACAGGGAGGCTCGGATTCCCGATAGATGGAGGGATTTTGCCACAATCCTCATGAGCCTCGTAAACACGAGAGGAGCAGGACTGAGGCCAAAGCACAGGGCTCGAAACTGGTACCCCACATTCCTGTAAACAAACCTCAGAAACGGTTGGGAATCCGGGTGTATAGGAATGTGGAAGTATGCCTCCTGAAGGTCGAGAGAGACCATCCAGTCGCCTTCCATTAATGCTGTCAAGACAGCCTGGTAGACTTCATCGTGAAGTTTGTCTTGACAATGAACACATTGAGCGCACTTGCCTCTTACGTACTCCTGCAGTGAACATGGCTGCCAGATCATTGGAGCCATCCCTGATAGACTTGTTCCTGCAGAGAACGTGGCTGTCAGATTATTGGAGCCATCCCTGATAGCCTTGTTTATGCATGACATAATTGTACAGCAAAACTTCAAACGCTCGAAAAAACTCCTAACAGGAGATGGTCTAGCTCTGAAGCCGACCATAAAATCTTGGAGCGTCTCATGGCCAGGCGCCAGGGAGAGTCTATGAGGTTTGAGAAGTCTATTTGGGCAGAGGCAGGAACTCCCAAGCCGAGAACTTCTCCCGTGTCATATCAGACTCTCGCTCTATAAGCCAGCTTAAAAGTAGGGAAAGCAAAGGCTGTCTCCCCCAAACTCCTCCTGGTGATTAACCAGTCGCCTAGCAAACGTAAAGCTCTCTTAGAAGAGCGAGAGAGCACTAGCTTAGAAAACAACGGCTTCGAAGTAGCTAGGCCTAGTGTAAACTCTGACGTTTAGGCGAACGAGGAGCAGCAGTTACAAAAAGATCCGGACAAAGATCCTTAAAAATCAGCATGATTTATTTAAAGTCCATAGAGGGCTGAGCAGCTTTAGGCTCCTCTCCGTCTGACAGAGTCCTCAAGGGAATATCAGTAGGAGGGGGATCAGCAACTTCCTCATCTGAAGGAACCTTGTCCGACAATTGCCGAGTCTCAAGCAAGGGAGAGACCTGCCGTGGTGGCAATGCTTGACAAGCAGAGTCCACACCCAAAGGAGCAACAGTAGCAGTCAAGGACGCTATGTCATGTAACTGCTTAAAGGACTGACCAGCAACAACAACAGGTGCGGGAGGACGCTCGACGTCAACTCGAGACTGCCTTGACTGCCTAGACTGAGCAGTCAAAACAACTCTTGACTGCGGTGCTTGACGCTCAACGTCAAAACAAGTCAACCATGCTGGTTGGCGAACGTCCTGAACGTCAACAAGAGCAAGCGGCAGCGGCTGAACGTCCACAAGCGGCTGAGAGTCAACACGGGACTGCATCGAGTGAGGCTCTACAAAACACGATTGACGTGACTTTGTAACGTCAATGTCAACAGGACGAGCAAAGGCTCGTTTGGGCGGCTGACGGCCAGGATCTCGATCAGCTAAGCGGCGAGGATCATCGTGAACCTGCTCAGCAGAATAGTCCTCCATAAGAGAGGCAAGCTTATTCTGCATGTCTTGCCGTACAACCCATTTAGGATCAACGGGAATGGGTGCGGTAAGAGACGAGGGTAACGTCTGTGACTGCAAAACCTTGCCTACAAAAAGACTCTCGGAGCCTGTGTTACGCTTTTGTTTAGGCGGCAAGCAGTCTTCCGATGACTGCATAGGGTCAGAGCTGTCCCAATGGCTACAACCAGGACGCTGGACCTGTCCTGAAAGGACTGACTTTCGCTTTAAGGGCCTCGAAACCTTGCTCCACGGTTTCTTACGCGAAAAGCCTTCGGATGACGAGGAGAAAATCGTCTCGCTCGTCTTATGGTAGGGGCGGTCTTGATGAGACACGCCTGAAACCATAGAGGGAACGTCTGTTCGCTGATCAAGGCCTCTCGAACCCATAAGTCGTACGACATTACTTCTCCCCTGGGCTTGGGAGCTTGCAAGAGGTCTCGGACTAGGCGAACGACAGGCACGAACAGACGAACCCTCGGTCGCAACACTGATAACACTTTGCGCAATTATCACTTTATCACTACGATTTTCTGTTTTGCACTTACTTCACTGAAATCGAATTTTTCAACAATTCACATTAGGCATGAATAAAACTGATTTCTACCTGAAGCACGCAATTCTACCCTCATCAAAAGGTTATAATTGCGAAATAAGTCGTATAATGTAAGCACATTAATACAAGCAAAAAACAGTAAACATATATTAAGATAAAAAGATCAGTGGCTGGGGAGGAGACTAAACACTAGTTCATTCAAAACTACGTTTTCAATCTCTCACCGTACAGTGCCTTGGGACGAGAATAAAAACTAAAAACGTTTTATCCTTTCTCCCCGTACAGAGACTAGGGACGAGAGTAAAAAAAACTGACTCGAGAACAACGTTACTCGCTTGGGACGAGAATAAAGATCGGAACGTTCTCTCTTCCTCTCTCTCTCTCTCTCTCTCTCTCTCTCTCTCTTGATTTCGCACCGAAGAGAAAAGCCCACTTACCTTTCGTCAATAAACAAGTTATTTGACCAAAGGAAAAAACTGAAAGGACTAAGAAATTGAAAATTAACAAGTTCCTTTAAATTAGTATTTAAAACATTTAAGTTTGAAAGAAGAATGAACAAAACGTCAGAATCGATTTACTCTTTCTGCAAAGTGAAACCGTGATTCTCTCTCTCTCTATCGTAACGATAGAGCGCAAACTGCGTAGCATAAATAAACTAAACGTTAGTTCATCTTTGAAACAGTACGAAGACTATTCAAAGAAAATCTTTCATAAAATATCTACTAAAAAATATTCATTTAATAAGTTTTAAATCATTTGCTCTGTAAAAGTTATTTACGATTGAAAGGGCTCAACGTTGTTTAACTTCGGTTTCCAAGTTAGGACCGCCTACTCTCGGATTAGGGGAGGAATAGGTAAGGTCGCATATAAACAAATCATTAACTGTTGAAAAACTCCAGGTTAACAGCGAGTAATGGTACGTCTTGTCGATCAGACCGACAGAGAAAAATTGGGTCTGTTTACATGTATATGCGGTATCTGGCCGATAGTTGGCACTAGTGGGCACACCCGCAACCTTCATAGCGATCGCTCGCGAGTTTTTGTGTGTTTTTCTGTCGAGCCACCGGAGGCTCAGCTATTATATATTCACCGGCTAAGTTAAATATTTAAAAACATAAAATATATATAAAAAAAAAAATAAGCTAAGTTATGTTAAAGTTCACTTAGTGTAAGTTAGAATAAGTTACGGTAGTGTACGTTTATCGTTGTTAACCTCTCTAGCTCCTCGCCGCCCGTCCGTCTCCTCTCTGCGTAGCAAGACCAACAACACCTGCGCTGGAGTTTCTAAGGTAAAGTGACGCTAAAAACCAGTTTCTTATTTATCATTTTTTGCTAATTCTTTTTTACATGTC
The DNA here is from genome assembly GCF_036898095.1 of Palaemon carinicauda. NCBI lineage: Eukaryota > Metazoa > Arthropoda > Malacostraca > Decapoda > Palaemonidae > Palaemon > Palaemon carinicauda. The sequence continues at coordinate 50,294,883 of NC_090758.1, forward strand.
TATTATCTAATTTAGTGTGCATTATTCTCATGGGAAATTATGTGTAGTAGTTTATTAAGAAGGTATCATAGGTTTTTGGGCTCAACCACGGATTAATCCTATTTCAATGTATTCTTATGGGAAAATTCGTTTCAACATTCGAACATTTTCTACATCCGAAGTTGGTTCTGGAACGGATTAAATTCGTATGTAGAGGTACCACTGTATAAGAATGGCTAAAGTCCCTGGACGCCCGGCAAGAAATTCAAAATCTCGCGCGGCTTATCGCAGATATGCCAAGTGTACACTAGCGCCCCCGCAGTACTACAGGTAGAACTATACCAAACCACTTCAGATTTTCCATGCCCCATGGTCTCTAGAGGGGAGGAGGGTAGGTTTTTAACTTATATAACCAGCGGGTAAGTATATTCAAAAATTTATTTTATTATGAAAATATCATTTTTAAATATAAAACTTACCCGCTGGTTATATAAGAATAGCTGATTGACACCCTTGGTGGCGGGTCAGAGACAGCTACAAAATTGGAAATTCACTTAAGAGTTACATAAACAACTTAAGAGGTTCTCACCTGATAAGGAAGCTGACAGCAATGCTCTGCCTCATTTTGTCTGCTATCCTTAGAAGATCCAGCGGTCCTCCCAGGGGGCTGATGATCTCTAGGAGCTGTCAAACGGTTCAATAACCTATAACATGACAGGACCTCAACTAATACCCTTGTTCCGGGTGCTCTCTAGGAACAAAATGACCACCTGACTAGATCAAAGATTGTGGAAGATTACCAACCAATCTTCACGTACAATCACAAAAAACATATAGACCAGTTCCAAGAGAAGAACAGGGGTACTAGGAAATTAGGGAAATGTAGTGGTGGATGTTTCACCTACTACTGCACTCGTCGTTACGAGTGATCCCAAAATGTAGACGTCCTCATAAAGAGACTGGATACGGTATAAGTAATGCAAGGCGAATACAGGATTACCCCTTCACAAGGCTGTATACGCGATGCTTTGCAGAGAACAGTTTAGTTTAAAAGTTACAGAAGCTCCTACAGCTCTAACTTCATAAGTCTTTACTCTTTCGACATCTTATGATCCGTCACACAACAGTGTGAAAGAACCTTTGTAATTAAAGTCTATACGAGATGATAGAGCGTTTTAGACATAGATAGCGCAGGCTTCTTGACCGTGCACCAAAGAGTCATGAATAGACTCTTAACTTCTTTGGTCCTGTCCTGATAAAACTTCATCGTTTTAACCAGGCAAAAAACTCTTCTCAGCCCTTCACAAACCAAATTCGAGAGGATAGTGATCCCGAAAGATTTAGGCCATGGATGAGAAGGACATTTGTTAACGACCAAGAATCCAGGTTGCAGGGTGCCTATGGCTTAACCATTGTGAAGTCCATGTTCTTGCTAAACGAGTGAACTTCACTGACTCTCAACTATGGTAGACTTACTCAGAAAGTCTCCAAAGTTAGGCCTTAAAAAAAAAACTAAGTGAAAAGGCTCGGATCTGTCACTACCGCGAAATTCCAGAAACGACCCCTAAATTTCAGGCTGGCGAATCTTGTTGACGCTTCCAAGTCATCTCAAATGATCTGAGAAGATCTATAAGGTCTTTATTTGATAGATCCAATCTTCTGCGTCTGAAGAAAGCTGTCCGCATACTCCTGTACCTTTGATGGTCGAGGAGGAAAAAATGTTTTCTTCTAAGGTCTAAGAAGAAATAGGCCACTTTTCTTAGAGATACCAAATGAAGAGCCAGCTTTAGCTCTACACCACTCCATAAAACATCTTATTTGGGTTGCAAAACCTTGAGGCAAAGGTCCTTTGTTTAAGCGATAGCCTCAGCTGTCTCCTTTGATTGATTGATTTAAAGTTTTCAGGCATCCTGACATCTAAGGTCATTGACGCCGGTAACATTTAATTTATGCATAAAAAAAATAAAAAATAAAATAAAATTGAAAAATGTTATTTTTATTAGTAAAATAAATTTTTGAATATACTTACCCGATAATCATGTAGCTGTCAACTCCGTTGCCCGACAGAATTCTATGGAGGGATACGCCAGCTATCGCAATACTAGAAGGGGGTGTACTTACCAGCGCCACCTGTGGCCAGGTACTCAAGTACTTCTTGTTGACACCTCCTCAATTATTCCTCGGTCCACTGGTTCTCTATGGGGAGGAAGGGAGGGTCGATTAAATCATGATTATCGGGTAAGTATATTCAAAAATTTATTTTACTAATAAAAATAACATTTTTCAATATTAAACTTACCCGATAATCATGTAGCTGATTCACACCCAGGGGGGTGGGTGAAAAACCAGTGTACAAGACTAAAGGATAGCTAAGTATCCCGTATTTCATATAATCAGTTATCCACAATAACAATGAAATAATAAGTACCTGGTAAGGAAGTCGACTTGAACCGTTACTCTGCCTTTAATAAGATCGTCTTCCTTACTGAGCGCAGCGTTCCTCTTGGGAGGCTGAATCAACTCAAAGGTGCTAAAGTATACAGGGCTGCAACCCATACTAAAGAACCTCATCACAACCTTTAACCTCGGCGCTTCTCAAGAAAGAATTGACCACCCGCCAAATCAACAAGGATGTGGAAGGCTTCTTAGCCGACCGTACAACCCATAAAAAGTATTCAAGAGAAAGGTTAAAAGGTTATGGGATTATGGGAATGTAGTGGCTGAGCCCTCGCCTACTACTGCATTCGTTGCCACGAATGGTCCCAGGGTGTAGCAGTACTCGTAAAGAGACTGGACATCTTTGAGATAGAATGATGCGAACACTGACTTGCTTCTCCAATAGGTTGCATCCATAACACTCTGCAGAGAATGGTTCTGTTTGAAGGCCACTGAAGTAGCCACAGCTCCCACTTCATGTGTCCTTACCTTCAGCAAAGCAAGGTCTTCTTCCTTCAGATGAGAATGTGTTTCTCTAATCAGAAGCCTGAATAGTAAGAAACTGAGTTCTTAGAACTTGGAAAAGAAGGTTTCTTGATAGCACACTATAAGGCTTCTGATTGTCCTTGTAAAGGTTAAGACCTTTTTAGATAGTACCTAAGAGCTCTAACTGGGCAAAGTACTCTCTTCAGATCATTCCCCACCAAGTTGGACAGGCTTGGGATCTCGAACGACTTAGGCCAAGGACGTGAAGGAAGCTCGTTTAGCAAAAACCGAGCTGCAAGGAACATGTAGCCGTTTCAGATGTGAAAACAATGATCCTGCTGAAGGCGTGGATCTCACTTACTCTTTTAGCTGTTGTCAAGCACACGAGGAAAAGAGTTTTTAATGTGAGGTCCTAAAAAGAGGCTGATTGGAGAGGTTCAAATCTTGATGACATAAGGAACCTTAGGACCACGTCTAGATTCCAGCCTGGAGTGGACAACCGACGTTCCTTTGAGGTCTCAAAAGACCTAGGGAGGTCCTGTAGATCTTTGTTGGTGGAAAGATCCAAGCCTCTGTGGCGGAAAACCGCTGCCAACATACTTCTGTAACCCTTGATCGTAGGAGCTGAAAGGGATCTTACTTTCCTTAGATATAACAGGAAGTCAGCAATCTGGGTTACAGTGGTACTGGTTGAGGAAACTGCATTGGTCTTGTACCAGCTACGGAAGACTTCCCCTTGAGACTGACAGATTCTGAGAGTGGATGTACTCCTTGCTTTGGCAATCGTTCTGGCTGCCTCCTTCGAAAAGCCCCTAGCTCTTGAGAGTCTTTCGAAAGTCTGAAGGCAGTCAGACGAAGAGCGTGGAGGATTGGGTGTACCTTCTTTACGTGAGGTAGACTTAGAAGGTTCACTCCTAGAGGAAGAGTCCTGGGAATGTCGACCAGCCATTGCAGTACCTCTAAGAACCATTCTCTCGCGGACCAGAGCGGAGCCAACCAACGTCAGCCGTGTCCCTTTGTGAGAGGAGAACTTCTGAAGTACCCTGTTGACAATCTTGAACGGCGGGAATGCATACAGGTCGAGATGGAACCAATCCAGCAGAAAAGCATCCACGTGAACTGCTGCTGGGTCTGGAATCGGAGAACAATACAACAGGAGTCTCTAGGTTATCGAGGTAGTGAACAGATCTATGGTTGGCTGACCCCACAGGGCCCAAAGTCTGTTGCAAACATTCTCGAGAAGGGTCCACTCTGTGGGGATGACCTGACCCTTCCGTCTGAGGTGATCTGCCATGACATTCATACCGCCCTGAATGAACCTCGTTACCAGTTAGCTTTCGATCTTTAGACCAGATGAGTAGGTCCCTTGCAATCTAGAACAACTTCCACGAAAGAGTCCCTCCCTGCTTGAAGATGTAAGCCAGGGCTGTGGTGTTGTCAGAGTCCACCTCCACCACTTTGTTAAGCTGGAGGGACTTGAAGTTTATCAAGGCCAGAATAAACGCCAACAACTCCTTGCAATTGATGTGAAGTGTCCTTTGCTCCTGATTCCATGTTCCCGAGCATTCTTGTCCGTCCAAAGTCGCACCCCAGCCCGTGTCTGATGCGTCCGAGAGGAGACGGCGGTCGTGTTTCTGAACAGCCAAAGGTAGACTTCCTTGAGAAGAAAGCTGTTCTTACACCACGCGAGAGAAGACCTCCTCTCTTCGGAAACAGGAACTGAGACCGTCTCTAGCGTCATGTCCTTTATCCAGTGAGCAGCTAGATGATACTGAAGGGGGGGGAGGTGGAGTCTCCCTAACACGATGAACAGGGCCAGCGATGAAAGTGTCCCTGTTAGACTCATCCACTACCTGACTGAGCATCGGTTCCTTCTCAGCATGCTTTGGATGCATTCTAGGGCTTGGAAGATCCTTGGGGCCGACGGAAAAGTCCGAAAAGCTCGACTCTGAAGATCCATACCCAAGGAGACAATGGTCTGGGATGGAACGAGCTGAGACTCCTCAAAATTGACCAGGAGGCCCAGTTCCTTGGTCAGATCCATAGTCCATTTGAAAATCTCCAGACAGCGACGACTTGTGGGAGCTCTTAAAAGCCAGTCGTCTGACGGAGCCGGACACAAGATCATGGTACTGCTGCACAGTCTGTGAACTGTCAATCATGGGCAAGCGAGGAAGTACAGTGACAACCCGAATCTGTCTAGACTGTCTGGGTCGTACAGACAACTCCTTATCGGGTTGCTGAGGTTGCCGCACTGCGTCACAACAAGTCACTTCTGTTGGTTGTTGAACGTCTTCCCCGTGACACATTGACTCCGTAAACAAAAAATCCTCTAACAAGGACTAAGCTTGGACTGCATGTCTTGCAACACAGCTCAAGGTCTATGGGAGCAGGTGTGGTAACAGACGGGATTAGCGACTGAAGTGGAACCATTACCTTCCCTGAAAGCATGTTACGCTTAAATAAAAGTCCATAGGAGGCTATGCAGCTAAAGGCTCCCTCCAAATGACAGAGTCCTCAAGGGAATATCAGAAGGAGGGAGAAAAGAACTTTCTCATCTACAGGGACCATATCCTAGAAAAGCTAAGTTCTCTCAGTGAGGGTTCACTGGTGCAAAAGCAGCAGACTAGAAGGCAACGTTATGAAACTGCTTGACAGTCTAGTGAGTTGGCAACAACCAAAGATGTGTGACTGAGAAGCATGCGGTAAGGTATGCAGAGCATGTTGTATGCAGAGTATGCTGTATGCAGAGCATGCTGAATGTCAGAGCATGCTGAATGCAGAGCATGTTGTATGCAGAGCATGCTGAATGCAGAGCATGCTGTATGCAGAGCATGTTGTATGCAGAGCATGCTGTATGCAGAGCATGCTGTATGTAGAGCATGTTGTATGCAGAGCATGCTGAATGCAGAGCATGCTGTATGCAGAGCATGTAGTATGCAGAGCATGCTGTAAGCAGAGCATGCTGTATGTAGAGCATGCTGTAAGGTAAGCAGAGCGTGTGCATGGCGTTTAACATTTCTCAGAAATTCCATGACCAGTGCTAGAGTGCTTTATGCATGCTTGCATGGGGTTAAAATATCAACATAATATTTACCTTACATTCATAACTCATGATTCATATTTTTTGCCATATTCTGCGATATTGTTAAAAACATATTGCAAGGAATACAAATATATTTTTATAAGTAATACAAATAACCTCCATTATCATAAGGTTTGAAAATGGAGGTAAGGTATGCTGAACAGCAGAGTCAGAACGAGCTGGAACAACAATAGTTGAGGTTTCCTCTTCAAGACTCTGTTGAGGGAACACCTGAGGCTCAGTCTGCAAAGGCTGATCAAAGGAAGTAGCAGAAGGTAGGCGCATGGGTGGAGGAGGCTGACTCCTGGCATGAGTGGCTGAACCCAAGGGTTGCGCTTGCTGAGCGGTTGGCGGAAGCGGAGTAGCAAGTTCCTGTTCCTGTGGTGTGAGCGGAGCGCGATGAGGTAGAGGCTGCGCAGAACAAGGTAAATGTCTCGCAAGCTGAGGCTCCTGAGGCGCAAGGCTAAGGTGTAGTGGTGCTTGCCTTGTGGAGGGTTGAGCTCGCTGCAGCGAGAGCTGAGGAGACTGACTCAAGGACGGGAGAGGTTGTTGTACCTCAACCGAGTGTTGCATCACTGGTGGAGCAGCAAGTGGAGGCGGAGGAAGAGAGGTATAATCCTCCTGATCCCACTGTAAAGGTTGCCTTAAAGAAGGCGGAGGCTGAGCACCACTGGGAACAGCCAACTCAGAACGTGGCTCAACATCGTACGCCTGGCAGGTGGTACTGCGATCAGGCGGAGCGAGCGCAGGCGGAGGAAGAGAGGTATAATCCTCCTGATCCCATTGTAAAGGTTGCCTTAAAGAAGGCGAAGGCTGAGCACCACTGGGAACAGCCAACTCAGAACGTGGCTCAACATCGTACGCCTGGCAGGTGGTACTGCGATCAGGCGGAGCGAGCGCAGGCGGAGGGAGTGTAGGCGGAGGAGGAGGCGCAACACTCTCAGCCCTACACTCACGCATCAAGACCGAAAGTTGTGACTGCATGGACTGCAGTAGAGTCAACTTGGGGTCGGCAGACACTAAGGTCTGCTGAGGTAAAGCCTTAACAGCAGAGATCTGTTGCGGCAGAACCTTACTCCTCTTAGGCGGAGTGCATTCAACTGATGACTGAGGAGAGTCAGAGCTAACCCAAAGACTGCATCCGGGTTGTTGAACTCTAACTTCGTACGTCTGGCATAGGTCTGGACTTTATGTTTAAGAGGTATTGAGACCTGAGACCAGCGTTTTCTCCCCTAAATTTCTTCTGCAGACGAGCAAAATAAGGGCTCAATCGTCTGCGGGTGGGAGTGACGGTCTCAGTAAGACACGCCCACAACCACCGAGGATACTTCTGTGCGCCGATCAAGGCCTGCTGCACCCTTTTGTCCTTCGACATTGCTTCTCCCCTGGGCTTGGGAGCTTGCAAGAGGTCCCGGACTGGGAGAACGACTGGCGCGCACAGAAGTACCCTCACGCACAACACTGACACACTTTGCGCTAATCACTTATCACTTTGATTTTCTGTTTGCACTTATTTCACTGAACTCGAAACTTTAAGTGGTTTGTACCTGAAACACGCAATTCTATCCTTTCACAAAAGTTAGTAATTGCGAAAACAGAATTACAATGTAACAGAAAAATCTAATGAAAGATAAATAATTCAGTGGCTGGAAAGAGACTAAACACTAGATCACTCTAGAAACGTTTACTTTCTTCCCCTAAAGAGACTAGGGAGAAGAGCAAAAAACGATAACAACGTTACTCGTACGCCTGGCAGGCTTGAATGAAACGTTTACTCTTTCTCCCTCCGTCTCTGTCTCTATCTCTCTCTCTCTCTCTCTCTCTCTCTCTCTCTCTCTCTCTCTCTCTCTCTCTCTCTCTCTCTCTCTCTCTCTCTCTCTCTCTTGACTTAGAACCTGAGAGAAGAGCCCAATCATATATCGTTAAAACATATTATTGTTAAAGGAAAAAACTGAAATATTTCCCAAAATGAAAAGTTCCTTTATTAGGATTAAAACCATTAAGTTAAGAAAGAATGAACAAAACGCTAGACACGGTTACTCTTACTGCAATGTGAAACCGTGAAAATTCTTTCTCTATCGTAACGATAGAGTGCAAGTTGAACGTTCTGAACGTCAACAACTGCAGAGACAAAACAAAACGTTAGTTCAACTTTGAAACAGTACTAGACTATCAAAGAAATTCTTTCAAAGACATTAATAGCATAATATGTTAACAGGTAAAACCGAAATGACGGGCTCAATGTTAATTAACTTCGGTACTAAGAAAAGACCGCCTACTATTAGGAAGGTCAAAAATAAACAAATATAAAAATTAATTTTAATAAGTTTATAAAAAAAAAGGAAGTTAATCGAAGAGGCCTATAAGAGGCGGAGAGATATAAAATAAATCTATAACTTTTGTCAAGCAAAATTAAGAAAGAGAGTCTATACTCTCTTAGACACCAACACTTCCGTCTAAGGGAAGGGTCGGCCATTTAAAGGTGAAAGAGAGTTCATACTCTCTTCGTCACCATAATTAATCAAATTAATTCCAAAAGCTAACTAAGCTAATATAGAAGTTTCCAGTAAAGCGACAGCCGAAATCAAAGAGAAATACTTCACCAAAGTCGTGAAAATACTCCAAGAACATAAGCGTATCCCAGAACGTCTTGCCGGAAGCACGACAGAGGAATAATTGAGGAGGTGTCAACAAGAAGTACTTGAGTACCTGGCCACAGGTGGCGCTGGTAAGTACACCCCCTTCTAGTATTGCGATAGCTGGCGTATCCCTCCATAGAATTCTGTCGGGCAACGGAGTTGACAGCTACATGATTATCGGGTAAGTTTAATATTGAAAAATAAAAGAGTATTCAATTAAAATCATAAAAGTTGAATGTCATAAAAGTTAAATAGTTTTCAGAAGACCTGCTTCTGAAATAAATCTAAAAATGCCACTTGCATAGTAGGACACATCATTTCCAAGGATCTTGGCAAGGATGAACCTGCCACCCTCACCTCGAGCCTCAAACATATATCTATTCCTTAAGTTGTCATAATTGGGGCATTTGGTCAACAAATGCCTCACTGTTAGAGGTACTAAACAGTCGTCACAATACGGTTGGTGTTGGCCCTTCAGCAGAAACTTTTGTGTCAACCGAGTGTGACCAATACGGAGACGACAAAGAGACGTCTCCCATTTTCGGGGCATCATATCATACCTCCAAGGAGATATGACATTTGTTACCTCTCGCATTTTATTCCCATCTAGGCTATCCCATTGCTGTTGCCATTTATTGCAAACCAATTTCTTGATGTCAGGTAAGAAATCATTACAGGGAATGGGATACCTTCTTGGCAGCAACTCAGATGCAGCCTTCTTAGCCAGTGAATCTGCCTTCTCATTCCCAGACACACCTACATGTGCTGGAACCCAACAAAACCGAACTGTTATACCTCTCCGTCCAATAATAAAAAGCCATTCTAAAATCTTTAAAACTAGAGGGTTATTAGAATTAAAAACTTCTATAGCTTGAAGAACACTCCTTGCATCACTAAAAATTGTGAAATTACCCTCCTTCTCCAACGCTATTTTCTCAATAGCGGTTAATATGCCATACAGTTCGGCAGTAAATATGGAAACGGTCAGAGGAAGTGCACCTCTACAATTAAAACCATTACTATGTACTCCAAATCCAATGCCAGCATCAGATTTGGAGCCATCAGTATAGATAAAAGTTGATCCTCTATGTTCTTTAACATGTTCATTAAAAAGAGACCTGGCTTCTAGGTCTGACATATTCTTCTTATCTCCAATAAAATATTTACAAAAAGATATCTCTGGTAATTTCCATGGAGGCGTTGATGATACCTTGAATGGAAGTACCTTACTTCTAATTATATCCAGACTATTTAATAATCGTTTCACCCGAAAGCCATTAGGTTGAGGAGATTTTGGGTGCAACTCAAAGTATGATGCATGTCTTACAAGGCTTGCAGTCTGAAAGGCTAGAGAGTTAGGGAGTCTTTGCAATCTAAACCAATACTGAATAATGGAAGACATTCGGTAGAGGTCTAGAGGTAACTCTCCAGCATCAACAAGGACACTTGGGATAGGCGAGGTTTTAAAAGCTCCTGTAGACAATCTAATACCTGCATGATGTATCGAGTCTAATATTTTTAACCGGCTTGGGGTGGCTGAAGAATATATTTCACATCCATAACTAATTTTGGAAAAAATCAAGGCCTTGTATAATTTTAAAATAGTATTGCGGTCAGCCCCCATGATGTATGGGACAATACTTTTAATATATTCAGAGCTTCAACACATTTAGCTTTTAAAGCTTTTAAGTGAGAAACCCATGTAAGCCTACAATCAAATATCAAACCTAAAAATTTAGCTTCACTTACACATGGTATCCGTTGACCTTTAATGTATATATCCGGGTCTGGATGTACTCCCCGGATACGACAAAAATGGACAATGGTAGTTTTACTTGTCGAGAACTTAAATCCATTCATGTCAGCCCACTGGATAATTTTATCAATAGAGAGTTGATTTTTCTCTCAACCATTGCCATTCTAATGCCAGCAAATGATATTGAGAGATCATCCACAAATAGTGTTGAGAGAACATCCCAGGGAATGACTGAGGATATACCATTAATTGCTAGTGCAAACAGGGTTACACTCAGCACACTCCCCTGAGGAACTCCTTCTTCCTGACACTTACTCTCTGATAGTTTCCCCCACTCTCACTTGAAAAACTCTATGTGAAAGAAATGACTGAATAAATAGTGGTAGTTCTCCTTTTAATCCTAGTTCATGAATTGTTTCAAGTATACTATATCTCCATGTGGTATCATATGCCTTTTCAAGGTCGAAAAAAACTGTCACATGGTGCTGTTTGGAAGCAAAGGCTTCACAAATAGAGGACTCAAGTCTTATTACCACAACAGTTGTTGAGTGCATTTTTCTGAATCCACATTGAATCGGTGATAAAATACCCTTCTTTTCAAGGTACCACATCAACCTTACATTGACCATCTTCTCCATGATTTTACATAAACACGAAGTCAATGCAATAGGTCGATAGCTTGCTGCTAAAAACTTGTCCTTACCGGGTTTTAAAAAGGCTAAAATAATGGCTAGTTCCCAAACACTTGGGTAACTATGATCATGCCATATTCTATTAATAATACTTAAAATAAATAACTTTGTATTAAAATGTACATGTTTAACCATTGCAAATGGAATTCCATCGGGTCCAGGAGCTGTATCGTTGCAAGTAGCGAGTGCGGAATCAAGTTCTCTTTCAGTAAAAGGAGAATTTTACGATTCTTCCCTTCCTGTTGCAAAATTTAAAATTTTCTTTTCTTCAATGCTCCTATACTGGTGACCAGGAGCTGCTACACTCTTGCACGATACATTTGAAAAATGGTCAGCTAGGGCATTACTAACTTCATTTCCTTCAGTCACAAACTGACCATTCACTTTCAACACTGGTGGTGGGTTCGGGGTAAATTTGCCTGCAATTTTTTTTTATTTTCCTCCATACAGAAGATGGGGGTGTTCTACTGTTAATGGAGGAAACAAAAGCCACCCAAGATTGGCGTCTAGCTTCTTTCATGGCACGACGGAACTGTGCTCTACATTGTTTGTATGATATCAAATTTTCATCAGTACGGCATCTACGCAATCTAGTCAGGGATTTTCTGGTGGCTCTGTGCAAGGCTGTTAATTCTGAGGACCACCACGGGACTGGTCGTCTTTTGAATAGTCCTGTGGTTTTGGGAATCGAATAGATTCCTGCTGTATGAAGAGTTCCATTCAGTAGGTCTATGGCATCATCAATACTTTCAAACTGTTCTGCTCTCCCTTCGATTTCACTTAGCTCGGAAAATTTAACCCAGTCTGCCTTGTCTAGATTCCAACGTGGCGATCTTTGCAAAGGCGGACCCTTGTTGGTGTTTATAATGATTGGTGCATGATCACTAGTATGCCAATCATCTAATGTCCTCCAATCAAAATCAAGAAGGCAGTTAGAGCTTGCAATTGAAAGGTCAATGCATGACAAAGTACCTGTCTGAACATGGAAGTGCGTGGGCTCTCCTGTATTAAGGAGTCCCACATCCTCATTCTCCATAATTGATGAGATAATATTGCCCCTTGTGTTGGCCAAAACATCACCCCATAAAGGATGTCTACCATTCATATCTTCCAGTAAGAGAAAAGGTTGAGGGAGTTGTTGAATGACCTCTGCTAAATCATCATATAAAATGTTATCATTTGGAGGTAAGTACAGAGAGCATATTGTATATTTTCTCCCTATATCAATTTGTACAACCACTGCCTGCAGGGCTGTACGTATAGACATAGGTATTTGGGGAACATCTCGACGAATGTACATGAGACTTCCGCCATGGCTCCCTGCTTGTTGATTATATGGTGTTCTATAGCTAACATACTCTCGAGGACTAGGAGTGTTAGAATCAAGCATACTTTCCTGTAGACATACAATTATGGGGGAATGTTCATGAATTAGGAGCTTAAGTTCTTCATATTTCGCCCTCAAACCCTGACAGTTCCATTGCAAAATGGAGGAGAAAACTATGGATTATTTCTGGAAAACATCTTGGATGAGGTCTTCCCATTAGCAGTTGTTAATCTAACATTATTACCTGTAGGTTTCTTCAGAGGTGGTCTTGTTATGTTGGGTTTTACGTTTGTGTTTTTCTTTGAATCCTTTTGATTTATTTGTTGAGGTGGATGGTGGACCTCAACTTGAATTTCTGATTTATTCAGTTTATCTTCTGGTTCATTAGAAACATCAAATTTATTTGATGTCATAACCTTAACGTTTCTAATGGAGGGTGGAGAGAGAGATGGAGGTCTCTCTCTTTTCTTATTTATCGGTGGTGAGGATCTACCAGGTTTTTGCACCTTCCCTACCACAGGTGCACCTGGTAACTTTGTTTCGGGTGGAACTTCCATCAAATCAGGCAAGGACATGGCCTGAGAGAGGTTAGTACTATTGCTGGTAATGGGGGATGAAGTTTGTATAGAAGTGGGCAGTGCCGGAGTTTTAATACACAGTGGCAAAGCCTTGGAAGGCAATATGCTTACCTTGTCACGCAAAACTTCACTATCATTAGATGATGTATTTCTTTTCTTGGAGTTACTGGCAGCACTATGTGGGTTCGATGTCTCATGTGGTATATTTTCTCTTGATTTCATTGCCTTTGCATAGCTGTTTGGTTTTTTCAGTAGTCTTTTGGCATGTCCTACACTAGATTTGATGAGGGCTGCTTCTTCAACCTTATAGATCTCGCAACTCCTGTCAGTGGATTTATGGTTTGAATTGCAGTTCTAACAGCTGGGCTCAAGTGTAGTCTCCATGATAAGGTTTGGAACAGATGCTACACATTTTTTCATTTTTACAAACTTTAGAAGGATGTCCAAATTTGAAATACTTGAAACATTGTAAGGGTTTTTGTTTGAAAGGTCGAACTTTTATTCTTTCATTTTCAATATTGATGTGGAAAGGCACATCAGCATCCTGGAAAGTAAGGATAATCATTGACGTCCCAGGAATCTTGTGCACTTTCCACACTGTTAATGGGCACATGGCTAGTATTTCCTCTTCTGTAAATTCATACAGATCTTTATTGAAGACTACTCCCCTTCCGTAACTAAAGTTTAGGTGGGGTTTGACATCTAACATATCCTCATCACTGCTTGTCTTAAGGTTAGACAGTATAACTGATTGCGTGGATGATTTTGCATGGATTAAGAAGCTATTTTTCCCAAAGCGAGATATATCACCTGGTGCAATGGTTCCTACCTTTTTCTGAATTAGTTTGCTAATTTTAAAATAATTCCCATTACTCCCTTTAGGTTCAGCAACAAGCCACATTGGTGGTTTTGGCTTTCTTTGGGGGAGCATAGTTAAATCGATATCTTTCTCAAACCAGTCAAGCAGGTCTATATACATCCAAACTGTTTGGTATCTTATCACATAGGGCACCCATGACATTTAAGTTATTGATTTTGATATCATTGATGTTACATATTGAGTAGAATGCTTCTTCATGATTATTATAAGTTATCCATGAATGCCATTTTTCATTTTCAAGTTTCATTCTAATTTCTTTTATCACTCCATAGGATCTAAATGCTTTATATATCATATCATAATCAGTATTTATTGGAATTTGGGTAACATGAAGGATTCTTAGTTTCCCTTTGTTACCCGACTTTATTGGTTTTAAAACATTAGTAGAGGGGTCCTTTTTTGTTCCTAGGTCGTCAACAGAATTTTCTTTCATTGAATTAGCAGAGGTCGTCAACAGTGCCGGGGGAGAGTCAGCGTATCCAGGGGATGGTGGGTTCGTTACTTGAAGAATCCATTAGACGAGAGAGAGAGAAAAGGGTTAGTTTGATGTACCTGCTCGAGAATGTTAGGCCATCACGCGTCAGAAAGGAAATTTGCACTCTCCACTATCGGCACAATGAGAGATAGTCCACTCCCTACCCTACCCGAAGGATAGCATCAAAACAGATATAGAGGCACAGGTGTAAGCTGAACCCGCCTGTTAGGACTGAGACCAAGAAACAATGGAATCATCCTTCCCATATTTGTAATGACGGGCTTCAGGCCAAAAGCCGAGAGTCCTATCCCAAGCATTGGATCCCCCTGGATTCCGAAGACCCAACACTTGAGAATAGTTCCGCCAAAAAGGTCCAAACCACCTTCGGGATGGCTGAAATCATCCAATACTCTCACATATAGCTCCTAACCGTGATACCTCCTCCCACTCATCAAAGCAGGCAGCAATAAAGGATGTATGAACATCCCCGCCAGGCCTACAATGGATGTAGAAACATCCAAGCCATAGGAGGAAAAAAAAAAATAAATAAAAAAAATAAAAATTAATAAATATATATATATATGTACATAATGTATACACATATATGAGGGAAATTTTTCTCAGAGTTTGGAAAGCAAGACGAAAGAAAGTTTATGAAATTAGGATAAGGTCGACGTAATATTGAGTAAAAGAAAAAGGTGAAGGAGAGAAATTTAGATTCAAACTGGGGGAGCAATTTCCCCAAGTTCGAGAGCCCTCTTGCCCATCACCAAGTTTCAGCACGGGAATGAAATGCCGTGCTGAAGCTCAATGACTTCATCAAGGCATTCTCTCATTAAGAGGGAGTCTCCTTTGAACAACCCTCTAGATCTTAGGGGTTTTCCGAAATACTGGAGGCAGCTAGACCTAAAGCTTGATGGTTTAAAATAGAGCGTTCGTGATCCTGACACAGGAAAACGGACTGATGACATGCTTCCAGCATGCACCCAGCATGGTCCCAGCATGAGTCCAGTATGGTTCCAGCCTGCTGTATATGCTCAACATGTCGTGAGAGAGAGAGTCAAGATCTAGACCTCCTCCCAAAACGCATCCAGATCAGTGGCAAGAAACCGATATTGAAGCTAGGCTTGCTGAAAAGAGGCATCAACAACATGAACCTCATGCTGTGAAGTTAAGACCTGATCGTGTGTACCAACAAATGTTCAACACACTTAAAGCCAAAGGTTGACGTGAGGAAGCGTTAGCTGCGAGGCCAGAGAGACGTGAAGTAGAGACAACAGTCTGTCCATACTGCTGTGAGCAAAAGACTTGACTGTATACGTCTAGTATGCGACTATAATGTCGCATGTGCTTGCATTCCTGTAAGGTACCAGCGTGCTGTATGCATTCACCTGGTTGAGTGGATACAGCGCTCTGTGTGCGTCTCGCCTGTTGTAAATCTACAGCGTGCTGCAAGGAGGCAACAGCATCGTGTCCAGTCAGTGGCGCAAAGGAGCAACTGTTAGTCTATCATGTCGCGGAAAAAACCTGACTGACCTTATCCAGTATATGTCCAGGTTGGCAAATGCATCTAGATTGCTTAGGATTTCAGATTGACCTGTTTGTCGAGAGTTGCCCGCGTGTAGCATGCGTCCGCATGAGTGGTTGTCGTGTGTCCCGCAGACCACGAAGATGGGACAACTTGTTGAAAGGATCAACTTTGACTGTCAGCGTCCAACATACGACCAGACTGGCGTCTGCATCTGTGACTGCGTGTGTCTGCGCTGCTACAAGCATCTGCTTTAACGCTTCCCGTAACACAAGCATATCTCTGCAAGGAAGCGTTGCTGAGCATCGAAGAACTACACTGTTTGATACTAACGGAAAACCATCCCTTTGGTCTATGGTAGTCCTTACTCTTTTAGGAGAAAAATTTTTTTCCCCCCGAGAATCGTAAACGCTAAAAAGAGATGAAATTGACCTCTTTTAGCTCAGACCAAACCTACACTCGTGGGGCAGCGTGTGCGCCACCTCACGCGTGAGCGAAGGCTATAAGAGATCATCAACCGCAATCCCGTGAGCGAATTGGGAGAGTCCTTATGATATTTCTAACGCGCCTTGTGCGCAACCTGAACGTATCCAATGTTGTGAGATACCGTCAACAGTAGTCGTTAAACCCCAGAAGAAAGTATTAGACATTTCCCCAAACTGGGGGAGGAGAAGTGTGAACAGAAGCAAAATGAGCACCTCTCTCGAAGAATTATGTGTCTTACCCGATTTTGGTGCTGACACGTCACCTTTTTTCAACAGAAAAAGTTCCGGCGAACATCAGTTACCGCATCATAAGTTTTTAGAAAGCATATGACTCCTGAAAGGTCTTGGATGTATTGATTGGTGACTACCAAGTCTAGGTTTTGAGTCCTTTGACGAGGACAAACTCTTTCTTCCCTGAATGTGCTTCAGATTCCAGAGGAAGAGCCAGGATTATAGGAGAATTGTCTGACTTCCCTTCTCTCGTGGAAGAAAAAACACACTCGACTGCTTCCCGTTTAAGCATCGCAACACACCTGCTGCGAGGGTAAGTTCTGTTCGCGTGCATACATGACGAGTAACTTCCTAGTCTAGTAGACAGGGAGAACGTAGAACGTCATCCTCATCAGGGAACTGCATCCTATTACGCAGAAAAAAGTTATAAGATCCATGATACCATAGCGATGACGAACTGATCGCTTCAAGACATTCCAACTTGGCTCTTTTCAAGATACTATGTCACATGGTTGTGACGTCATAGTTCGACAATCGTAGGCGAAGAAAAGAGCTTCACTTCATCATTCCAAAGCGGAGAGGGAACGTCTTGGACTACATCAATAGGATCGCTCGGCGGAACATGCGTTTAACGCACAAGGTCCGCAATGTACCTCAGCCTACCGACCTTATTTCTCCCCGGGGTTGGAACGTAAGGAAGAGGTGTAAGGCTAGGAGTAAGACGAACACGAACAAACACCTCCTCCCGTGCACTGTGCTATGTTTATGAGTCACTAAACAAGAGTGTTTTAAAACATGCTACATTAAATCATAAAAGATCTGCCCGTGGTGGGTGATATACTATTACACTCTATTCTCATAAAGGCCTTAATGCACTTCCTGCTGTTGCAGCTGCAGGCGCTGCATCAACCTCTACAGTAAGGTTCGCTATTTCTCTGAGAAAGATTTAATGTTAATTCATCTATTTATTTATTTTCTTATTAACTTACTGAGCCATCTTTCCCTATAGGAGCCCCTTGAGTTAAAGCATCTTGCTTTCTCAACTAGGGTTGTAGCCTGGCTAGTAATAAAAAAAATGAATAGACACCATCAACTCAACTAGCGAAAACTCTGAAGACGAAACGAGGAGCAGCAGGTGTAAAATAAAAGGGAAACTTCTGAAAAATTCTCATGAGTTTCTAAAAGTTATTCCCTTCCTCCTACAATACTCTATCCTAGGAAGAAAAGTCTTGATTTTTAGGAATCCACTCCTTAGGATTCTGAATTCAGACCTCAATGCTTAGAGGTTTTAATTCTAGTTCTCTCAACCAAGAGTTAGCCCAGCAGGCCTTGGTCCGAGAATATAATATCTTTCTAGTTAAGATTTATTTCTTAATATAGCGCCTGGAGCAAGAATAACCCAACGCTAGACGATCATGGTTAGGTAGACATCAAAGTCTATTGTCATAGGTAGCGAAGCGTCCACACTGACGCTGAAGCGTCCACACTGGTGCTGAAGCGTCCACACTGACGCTGAAGCGCCTACACTGGCGCTGAAGCGTCCACACTGACGCTCCGTTCCGTTGACGTTCCGCTTCCGTTGCCGCACCGTTCCGCTGACACTTCGCCAGCTCTGCTGTCTGTCATGTCGCTTGGTAGCATGATCTGCTGCCTGGCGAATGTCGGCGCGGCTGAACAGACTGACACTAAGCGCTATGAACGGTCGGTTTGCGTTGAGCAGGTAATCGAAGTGATGCATCCACTTCCTCGAACCGTTGAACATTGCGGCTGGTAGGCCACCTGTGCGACAACGAGTCATCACCGTTAAAGACACGTCGCCTGTGCGACCGTGTCAAGACTGGAATCGTGACACCCAACCGAACTGTCAACGGCAGGCTGATAAGACTACATAAACGAAGATAATTGCTGTTTCACGCCTAACAGCAAAGATCAGAATCAACCTCAGGTGAAATGTATTCAGCATTATCTTCGTCGATCCCTAGCGCTTGCTACTGTCGGGAGACGACACCCATCAGGTGGAGGCGGCGGCACTAAGTCTGCGCCGTATGAATCGTAAATACACAGAACGAATCTAATTTTGTTTTCAGCTTTGCGCCTGAAGCGCGCATATAATGTTTGAAAACACTAATACCTCGCTTTATCTATAGCGAGGGTGAGTGTTCTGGGGATTGACAGAAAACGCTCGAGAGGACTTCTGTTCAGGTCTTAAAAGACTGTAACACCTGGCTACCCTCTCGATTCCTTTCGCCGTTCGACTTAACTTCTTCCCTGGGTCTGAGAGCTTGACAGAGATCTAAGGCTAGGCTCACAACAGGTCCGAATAGAAGCACTCTCCACTGAATAAAATTCACTGCATAATTTAGCACTAAAAAATTTGCATTTTACTCTTTGGTAAAAAGATAGTTTCACAATTATTTGAAAACCAAAGTATACGTTCTCTCAAACGAAATGAACTCTTAGAGAGAGACTTACAATTCTGTCAATCGTTTGAATGGGAATGAAAAGTCACTGAATCCCATATAAATGCAACCAAATAATAAATATTACCTTAATATCACAAATTTTAAGTAATTTGTATTTTTCCTAACAGTGCTTACCTTGAACTACTTTCTTAGGAGTATCTGGGATCTCCTCCCAACCGACCAAAATTTTGTGTAGTTTACCCTATTCCCGTTTTCTATGCGGGGTAACCTCTGGCGGAGTGATACGCGCCATGAGATGACCCGGGGTCAGAGAGCATGCTTGCTCAGGTCTCGATCTCCCGTAATTTTTTGACAGATAGGTTTCTACAAAGTCCTGTAAGGCACTCAGGGTAGGATGGGCGGGCCATAACCCAAAAATAGTTTGAGGTAAGCACTGTTAGGAAAAATACAAATTACTTAAAATTTGTGATTTGTTCCAACACGGAGTACTTACCTCGAACTACTTTCTTAGGAGATGTATACCTTAGGAGGTGGGAGTGTCCCTCAGGACCCAGAGACCGTGATGAGGAGAGAAAAAGGGGAACCTAGATAGGAGGCTAGGTTCTGCTGACCCCCAAAGGAAAACATGAGAAATAGGGAAAACTACCCAAAAAAACTATCTTATTGTCTAAGTAACTCACCTCTGTAAAAATCCTTGGAGACGTATTCATTCACTGACAGTGTATCCCATGGCAGTTAAAGGATTTTAGGGTCATTTTAGGGAAGGTAATAGGGGATAAAAGGGGGGTAAGGAAGGAACCTGTATCTCTTGGACATACTGCCCGTGGTTTTCCCCGGGGCTACACCTTTAAATCTTTTGGAGCGCGGAAATGACGGGACCGAGAGAGAATCCGTCCAGGGACCTCCTCGAACAATCCTTCAAATTGTGAGCTGTGAAGGTTGACTGACTAGCCCATGTACCTGCCATCAGGATTTGGCCCACTGCCATGTTCTTCTCAAAGGCCAACGAAGTACTTAGCCCTCTGATGTCGTGGGGTCTAGGCTTCCCCGGAAGAGGAACCCCTGCACTACTGTAGGCTCTCATGATCACCTGCCGTAGCCAGAAGGAGATCGTATTCTTGGAGATTGGCTTCTTTACTAGTCCTGAGGAGACGAACAGACTCTTGATTTCGGGTCGAAGTCTGGCTGTCCTCTCTAAGTACTTCCGTACCGCTCTGACAGGGCACAGAAACAAGTCCCTCGGGTTGTCCGAACGAGGGATTGCCGGCACTGAGAATCCTTCAAACCTGGGGTCCCAGACTACTGCTGGATTCTGAGTCTTGGCCATGAAGGATGGTACGAACCTGAAGGTAGCTTCATGCCAGCCCTTCGAGTGTGATACCTCGTACGACAGTCCATGAATCTCCCCTACCCATTTTGCTGATGCCAGCGCTAATAGAAAAACTGTCTTGAGGCTGAGCTCTCTGTCCAAGAGGTTCTGACAGCATCTTCAGGACTCTAGCCACGTCCCACTGGGGCACCCTAACGGCCTGAGGGGGGCACGATTGCTCAAAGCTCTTGATGAGCATCGAGATGTGTCTGGAGGTACCAAGGTCGATGCCCTTCAGGACTTCAGGAGGAAGACTTGGCCCAGGGCAGCCCAGACTCCTTTAATGGCTGGGATGGACATGTTTACCTCGTCCCTGAGATATACCAGGAAGTCCGCTATCTCCGGGATGGAGACCTGCAACGGCTTGATGTTCTTCGAGACGTACCACTTAGTGAAGGTAGCCCATTTTGCCTGGTATACTGCGGCTGACGAACGTCTCAGGTACCCTGACATCCTTGTTGCCGTCTTTGCCGAATATCCTTCCTTCCTCAGGAGACGCTCGATAACCTCCACGCGTGAAGGCAGAGGGACCGAGGGTTTTCGTGGAACCTTTGAAAGTGCGGTTGCCGGAGAAGGTCTGGTCTGTCCGGAAGGGGCCAAGGTGGAAGGCGTGCCAGTTCCTTTAGATCCGCGAACCACTCTCTCTCCGGCCACCAGGGCGCTACCAAAGTCATCCACAGGTTGTCCGCTCGCCTCACCCTGTTGAGGACTTGCCTGAGCATCCCAAGGTTGTCCCAAGGGTGATGGAAGGTGTCCTCGAGCGCCGCTTACGGATCTGGCACAGGAGAACAAAACACGGGGAGCTGTGCATTCAGTCTTGTGGCGAAGAGGTCTATCACTGGCGAGCCCCACTTCTGAATGAGTGTCTTGGCCACTTCCGGGTGCAAGGACCACTCGGACCCTACCACTTGACCCATTCTGCTGAGGCCGTCAGCCAGGACGTTTCTCTTCCCTGGGATGAATCTGGCCGAGATCTTGATCTGCTCTGCTTCGGCCCATTCCTGTAACTCCAACGTGAGGTCACACAGCTCCTTCGATTTCAGTCCTCCTTGCTTCTTTATGTAGGCCACCACCGTGGCGTTGTCACACATCAGTGCCACGGTGTTTCCCCAGAGCCGATGGACGAACTCTAGGCACGTTCTTCGCACTGCCATCATTCTAGCACGTTTATGTGCAGGTTCTTCTCTTCGGCTAACCCTCTTCCTCTTGCTGTGCTGTCGAGGAGATGAGCACCCCAACCCTCCTTGGATGCGTCCGTGAACAGGAGCATCTCCGGAGGGTCGGCTGCGAAGGGCATTCCTTTGAGGGTGTTCGATCTGTCGTGCCACCACTCTAGGACTTCCTTCGTCTCCGGGGACATCGGGACCACATTGTGCAGGGAGTCTATCTGGTTCCAGGTCTCCTTCAGGTTCCATTGTACTCCCCTGAGTTTGAGTCTCCCCTGTGGGACTAGCTTCTCTAACGACACGAGGTGGCCTATCAGTCTTTGCCAGTCCTTGGCTCTCCTGGGCTAGTTCGACAGGAAGGGCCGGTAGATCTGGTCCAAGTTGTCCAGTCTCTCCGCGGAAGGGAAGGCTCTCGCCAACCGTGAGTCCAGGACCATTCCGAGTTAGTTCATCCTGGTGGAGGGTATCAGTTGGGACTTCCCCAGGTTGATGATGATACCCAGGATGTGGCAGAACTGCAGGAACTTCGCGCCTTGCTCCCTCAGTACTTCCCCTACGGCTGAAAGCAACAACCAGTCGTCCAGGTACCGAATCAGGCGGATACCGTGTTCGTGTGCCCAGGCTGAGACTGTTGCGAAAACCCTCGTGAAGACCTGAGGGGCTGTGGACAGACCGTAGCAGAGGGTCTTGAACTGCAACGTTTGGGTACCCCATTTTACCCTTAGGTACTTCCTGCTGGAGGGGTGAACAGGGATTTGGAAGTATGCATCCTTGAGGTCTATGGACATCATGAAGTCTCCCTCCCTCAAGGCCGCTAGGACCGACTTAGGAGTGTCCATCTTGAAGTCTGTCTAGCACACGAACCTGTTGAGGGGTGAGAGGTCTATGACTGGTCTCCAGAACTGTTACGGTCCATGGATGTGCTCCGTGGTCTCGCCATGCTTGCCAAGAACGTTTGAGGCATCCCCTCACCTGAGGCTTCGGCTGGAGTAGGGGGCCTCTCTCCCTAACCCCTTCGAGAGGCGCGGCCTGAACGACCTCTTCTGGCGGCCGAATAGGAAGGCCTGAAGGCTGACTGCGCAGCAAGCGTTCCTCTACAGGGGGGCTGCGAAGGCTGAGGCCAGGCCGTAGTAGGGGTCTCTCTCCTGGGCTGGCTAGGTGAGGAGCGAGGAGGGAGAGAGACGTCGGAGGGTGCCCTTCTATGGGCAGGTCTTCTCACTGGAGGGGGTCTGGGTTCTCCCGCATCCTTTAGCTTCCTGACCCTCTCTACCGTCTCCTCTACTGCCTTCAGGGGGAACACTGAGTCGTCCCACAGGGGTAGGCTCCTCAGGGACCTCGCTTCTCTGTCCAGGAGCCTCCTGACGAGCTTGTTGAGCACACTGTCCCTCTTCCGCAGTATCCAATTGGCGGCCTGCGCGATGGACTGGTAGGAGAGGAACTTTACGGCCTTACCTCCCAAGCTAATCAGCTCCTTCAGCAAAGCCTGGTTCTCCGGGACTGCGAGGACTGAAACCCCACCAGCGTGGAGGCCCACCAATCTAGCCACAATGATACTTGTACCAGGTCCTTGGCTAGCTCCTCTATCATGGAAGTTTCCGAAGGGGAGAAACATACTAGGGCAGTGGTAGCCCTCTCCTCTGCTGCTCCTTGTCCCAGGATGGCGACTGCTGGCTCCACCGTACAGGGATCCGCGCAGTGTCCTTCGGGAAGGTAGAATCGGCTCTGGGGCTTTAGGCCCTGGAGAAGTTTGGAGGCGCTCTGGCTCTTGGGAGCTTCTGCGTGGTTGGCCACGATCCCGTCAACGTGCGCCATACCCAGCCTAACATCCCTAGCCAAAGGAAGGGCTAGTGAGGGCCTCTGTTGCACAGGTGCATCCACCAGCCTGCTGAGGCTCGAGAGCCACACTTCGTCAGTGGAGGGCTCAGGTTTGTCCAGCCTGTGGTGACGTCTAATGAGGCCTATCACTCTCCTGTAGGCTGAAACTTCCGCTGCCGAACCTTCTACGCCGTCATCTACATTCTCGTGACGGAGGACCTCCGACGGGGACGAGGCATCTTCCTGGAGTGGTCCAGTCTCGGCGGTTCAGGGTGTAGGATGGGCATCGCTGCAGGGACGGAGGCCTCCGTCCTGGACTTCTCTCTTCTTCCGGAGGACCAGGGGTCTGCGGGCTTGCTCGTAGAAGGAAGGAGTCTCTCTCGTTCCGGACGACTCATTGTTGATTTTGAGGCAGGGACGTGGCTGCCAGACCGAAGGGGTGACTCTCTCCGCTGGGCGGATGGAGTCGGAACCTTCGCGGACTTATGCCTGTCCCTTGGGGCCTGAAGAGACGACTCCCTCCGTTGATCATACCTACTGCTGGGGACGTACCTCACTGGCGAGCGGGCCTTAGGGAGCCAGCCCGAGGTGCCCGGGACTGCTGACGCCTCCAGGAGTTGGCTACGTGGGATGACGACCTGCACCCATTCTTCCTCCGGGGAGTCGCTTCTCCTATACTTCCTCCTGGGGGATCTAGAGCGCCTACCCACGTGGCGGGATCTGGAACGGGATTGTGAGCGTGACCGTCTCCTGCCGGACCTATCTCGCCGTCTCCTATGGTCCCTCGGGGCTCCGTCTTCCGAGGAGTAGGAGTAGGCCTCTACAGGGAAACCCGAAGACTTGTAGGACCTCACTGAAGGGCATGAGTCGCGCCGCGTTGCTGGTGGGTCCACACGGCGTTCGGTCGGCGATGAAGGCTCCAGGAAGATGGACGGGAACGTAGCTGAAGGCGCTGGAGGGGAGTGGGGGAACTCCTCGCTGGGGAACCAGGTCTCGAACTCCTCTTCCATCCTCAAGGGTGATCTGAAGGGTGTCTTCGGAGGCGCCCACGCGAGGGGGTCTGACTGCGGCGAGTCTTCCTTCTCGGCGGTACCCTCGGCTGCGGACACACCTGAAATACATGCCCAAGAGGCGGGAAAAGAGGCTGCAGCAGTTTTTCCCCACATAGGATCGTCCAACGAGACGGGCCCTGCTTGCACCAGGGCTCCGTCCCCCGAACAAACTCCCATCCCTCCTTCAGGCCCCCCACTTGCCTGGATCGACGACACAATCCCACTATCAGGTAAATCAGACTCCTGGAGATGGGCCACAGGCCTCTTCCCTGCAACTGACTTACCTCGTCCCCTACTCTGGGTAGGGGAAGGCAGCAGAGAGAGACTGTCCGAAGAAACGCCAGGCGAAGCAAGAGGCGAAGAGACACTCTGTTTCCTAGGCGATCTCCTAGAGGACTTCTTTTTCTTGGTGCCGTAGCGCACCCACTGCACCTTGTTCCAGGACACGCACTCCGGACACGCGGCTGTAGGGGAACACACACTGCCCCTACACGAAGAACACAAGGAGTGCGGGTCAACTTCAGGTTTTGAGAGGAAGGCGCCACACGATTTTCCGGCCATAGGCCCAGGGCAATGACAGGGATGCTCCATAACGCACTAGTAAGGCACCGCGAGACACAGGAACACAGAGGGAAAAGGATAAGGAAGAGCACAAAGGGACCACGTGGGAACCGCATGGGACACAAAGGGCGCACTGGGTAAAAGAGAGCGTCGGGATGTTATCCGCGACGCGACCAGAAACTTACTGGAGATCGAGATCTGAACAAGCATGCTCTCAGACCCGGGTCGTCTCATGGCGTGTATCACTCCGCCAGAGGTTCCCCGCATAGAAAACGGGAGTAGGGTAAGCTACACAAAATTCGGGTCGGTTGGGAGGAGATCCCAGATACTCCTAAGAAAGTAGTTCGAGGTAAGTACTCCGTGTTGGAACAAAGATATATTTATAAATCAAAATAAACCCTTAAATTAAGGAATTCCAATAAAAGACGAATCATCACTCGTATTCATTGGAACATTTACACTTACTATACGAACAATTTTAGTATTCCAAAAACCACTAAGGAAACAACGATACATAGAATCATGCGCTACATCGATTGTAACGAATACTGCATCGTATAAACATTAACTGAACTTTAACTTCCTTTGATCTCTGACTAAGGAAAAATACTCAAAGGACCGATGAAATGCAAAATAAAATGTTCCTTTCATATAGTACAACTTATAAACTTGAGTTGTAAGAAGAATGTACTATTCATAAAAATCGCTATAAAATATTGTAATATTGTAACGATACTGACAACTGCGTAACAAAAATGAACTGAACACTAGTTAATCTTTGCAAACAGATCGAAGATTATCTAAAGAAAAAATATTAAAAGGATAAAATTTTCTCGAAATAATAATCCTTTAATTTAATTTATAACTTAATACTTCAAAAGAAAAGATTCAGTTATCATTCCTTGTAAAAAACAAGACAGACTTTTAGCCTACGGAAGAGGCTGTGACGTCATCAATGGACGAAATGTTTACATCCCGCCCTAATGCTTTAGTGAGGTTTAAAATAGGTTGAAAAACCTTCTAAATCTACCTTTTAAGTTATAAATACGTGATCACAGATCAAATAAAACAAATAAGCGAAAGCCCAAACTCAAAAAACGTTAGTACATCACCAAATAACGTCCAAACAGAATAAGAAAACGAGAGAGAATTTTCAATAGTACAGCCAGCTATGGCGGCAGAGAAAATCTGAAGTGGTTTGGTATAGTTCTACCTGTAGTACCGCGAGGGCGCTAGTGTACACCTGGCATATCTGCGATAAGCCGCGCGAGATTTTGAATTTCCTGCCGGGCGTCCAGGGACTTTAGCCATTCTTATATAACCAGCGGGTAAGTTTTATATTTAAAAAGCAAAGTTAATGTTAATGGAGTTCTATCAAATGAATTTCCAGTGAACATTGGAATACTTCAAGGGAATATGTTGTCACCTATGTTGTTTATCCTTCGCATGGATTTTGTAATGCGTAGAATAATAATCGGAGATGGTTGAGTAGGATTGGACTGGATTGGTGATAGGAAATTAGCAGACCTAGACTATGTTGATGAGGCTGTCCTTATTAGCAGAACACCACAGGATTTGCAATGCTTACTTATCAGAATGCAAGAAATATCACACAAGGTTGGGCTGAAGATAAATATAAAAAAGACAGAGCTGATGAGAATGGAGTATGCAGTGGAAGATGAAATATCATTGGAAGGAAAAAGATTAGTTCACCAAACATTCAGCTGGGCTCAACAAGGCACAAGAAGAGTTGGAAGCTCCAGGCCTACATGGCTGAGGACTATGAAGCGTGAAGTAGATGATAAATGGAGAAGTATTGAATTAAAAGCTAAAGTTAGAGAAGACTGGCGAAATTTAACTGAGGGCCTTTGCATCAATAGGCGTGGGAGGAAATGATGATGATAATGATGAAGTATTCTGTGGATATGACATTGTCGACTGTACAGGATGCACACAGCTTGTCTTGAATGGTCCAAAACAATATTCAACATCTGAAACCAGAAGTTAAGACTACACTCCTAGGATTTCTGGTCGTTACGGAGACCATATCATTCCAAACAGTTTTAAACCTTCTTCCTCTATGGGGGTATGGAGACCATAGCCACTGCTGGCCTTTTTGTAAGTTTTTCCACTCTTTTCCTAACTAGGTCTGGGTTTCCCTATAAACCTTCTGTAGGCCTTCATTCTTAACTAAACTGTTTGAAATTGTACTACCTTGATACACTTTCAGCAAAAAAATATTGACAATACTGTACTACTTACAGAAGAGGATTAACAATCATACCATTGCTAAACATGTGAAGAACATTTCCCACGAGACTAAACTAGAATAGTGTGCTCGAGTGTACCCTCAACCAGTTTTTTTAAAACTCATGCTTTGGCTCACTCCTCCCAGCACTTACCGAATCGTCATTTGCCGAATATGGAAACAACAAATGTGATACACAATAAGGAAGATGGCCTTTGTCAGAAAATTAAACTTTTTATATATATATTTTACCATTGATCATAACAGTCTTCACATGGTTGTGAAGATCAAGGGATATCAACCCTGACTTTGACATCAGATGAGTTGGGAGTCCAGGAGTAAGCATCTTCACCTCTTCCGTTGGCGGTACTAACTGGTTGAGATAGTCTTTCGACGACAGGCTGAACTGGTCCACCAGTTCGTCTTCGTACATGCAGTACAGTTTGCGAGACTCGAACTCACTCTTGTCACTGCCGTACCTGGAAAGTAGAATATTCAATGAAAATTTCCTTCAGAGAACATAGCTAATTAAGTATTGCACGATGGAGAAATCAGAGGTTGTAATTAGAAGTTGTAGAGTGGAAAAGAATAAGAAAAAGTACAAGGTCACTTAAGTTGTAGAGTGGATAAAGATAAGAAAAAGTACAGTAAGGTAAATGAAAATACAAGGTCATTTAAAATTTGCATTTTTCAAAAAACAAAATTGTCAAAAGTGTGTCTGGAAGCTAATAGTCAAATTAGAGTCTAGATGCTAAAAATCAAATGAGTATCTAGAGGTTTATCAAACTGCACGATGGAGAAATAAGACATTGTAATCAGAAGTTGTAGAGTGGATAAGGATAAGAAAAAGTACATCATGGTAAATGAAAATACAAGTTCATTTAAAATTTGCATTTTTCAAAAAACAAAATTGTCAAAAGTGTGCCTGGAAGCTATTAGTCAAATTAGAGTCTAGACGCTAGAAATCAAATGAGCGCCTAAAGGTTTATCAATACAATTTCTCTTTCACATACAGACCACAATCATAATTTCCAAATGTCCACACACACACTGTAGTTTTTGTCTGGCAGAGAGAACATTAATAATCGCGTGAACATGTCCCACTTTCATGTACAGTATTCTACGAATGAATTTGCAGGATTAACAAGCCTGCTAGGAGATAATACAGAATACTATAAGAGTTTTGTGTCTGTATTATTATTAGTAAAAATGTGGAGATATATCAGTCCAATGAGTTGAACTCTACTCTTATATAAATGGCCTGAATTATATATAAATATATTGGATCTAATAAATAAAAAAAGAAATAATAAGATGTGAATCTGTGATAAACAGAAATTAAATTTTATCTATAAAACCTATGCTTCTTATATACTTTAAAATCTTGAAAACAGAGAAACTCACAAAATCAGATAAAATGCTCAACAAACTTTTCTTCACAAAACATAAATATTTTTGTCCTCTACAAACTTTACAGTTGCAAAAATATGTAAAATTGATAAATTTGTAGATAATTTGTAACTAATACAAACTCGGAGTTATTTATCATGGATATTCTTTCGGCAAAGCTGAAAGGTAGCCAATTAGACTATTGTTGCGAGGTAGCAACCCTACCCACAGACTGGGTAGAGGGTGGCTAGGGGTACCAGCCACCTGTATATATACTCATAGAGTGAACTAGTCACTTTTTCTCTTTGGCTTATAGAGAGCGGACATCTCTTCTCTCTCCTCAAGGTTGCCATAGACATTAACGAACATTGTTATTTTGCGCTCATTTTATGCTGACTTTCTCTTTCTAGGTATGATTGTGCTTCATAATGGCTTCATTGCAAAATCATTACTTACTTATATGGCCTGAATCGCTACACTGTATAGGATAGCGGCTCAAAACAGATTCGATTGGCAAGTTGCATATGAAGGCAAACCCTAAAAGATAAACCAGAGGGCTTACTATTACGTAAATGTTATCTCGCTCGGTGAATGGAGAAGTTTGCCATACAGACCTAGACGTTGGTAATTCCTGAAAATAAATCCTCTTAATATCATTAGAGGGACGACACTAAAGAGGAAGAGGAAAATATTCCCTCTGTGTCCTCTGTTGATGGTAAGACCTGCCTGGCTACTACCACTACTCCCAAAGGTAATAAATACAATATTCATTCATAAGTCACATCTCAAAGGTATAAATTAGCAAATGAGGATTGGCCTCTTAGAGGTACCAGCAATGGAAATAGCATTTATATTGAAGTTTCATCAACAAACTACAGATTACTAGGAAAGGTGTGATCTGGTTGTCTAGAAATCTTAACACTCGTCACGTTACTATCGGCTGCACTGGTCTAAACCAAAAGAATAACTTGCCCTTCTAGAACTTGACTCTTAGACTGACTCATTATAATTATTATTATTATTAGCTAAGCTACAACCCTAGTTGGAAAAGCAAGATGCTATAAGCCAAAGGGCTCCAACAAGGAAAAAATAGCCCAATGAAGAGAGGAAATAAGGAAATAAACAAACGATCTGAGAAATAATGAACAATCAAAATAAAATATTCTAAAAACAGTAACAACATCAAAACAGATGTTTCATATATATGCTATAAAAAGACTTATGTCAGCCTCTTCAATATAAAAGCATTTGCTGCATACTTGAACTTCTGAAGTTCAATCGATTCAACTAACCGAATTAAATGCATGACTAGTATTACAAACAGGATGGAACTGTCCAGGAAGATCTTAATGTAAAGGGCGATAAGAATTATAAAAAATCTTATACAAAATGCATAACAAACTAATTGAACGATGGTGCCAGAGATTAATATCTGGATCAGGAATAAGAAACCTAATAGACCGTAAGTTCCTGTCCAACAAATTAAGATGAGAATCTGCAGCTGAAGATCAGACAGAATAATAATCGAAACAAGGTAGAATAAAAGAATTAAAACATTTCTTCTGAATTGATTGAACAACAAATATCTTAAAAGACTTTCTCACTAAGCCAATTTTTGTGCAATGGAAGAAGACACAGACCTAATGTGTTTCTCAAAAGTAAATTTTCAGTCAAGAATTACACTTTAAAAGTTATACAGAGATAAAGAAACATTATCAGATCCGAATGTTGAGGAGCCACTGTCCTTGACCTACGTACCATTATACTTTGAGTTTTGTTAGGATTCAACTTCATGTCCCCATAATTTGCACCATGCACAAATTTTAGCTAGATATCTATTAAGGGATTCAACAAGCCCAGATCTACATTCAGAAGATGGAATTGATCTAAAGAGACTAGCATCATCTGCATATACAACTAGTTTGTTTTCTAGGTCAAACCACATGTCATGTGTATATAGTATGAAAAGTAATGGGCCAAGAACACTACCCTGAGGAACATCAGATATCACATTCCTATACTCACTATGGTGCCCATCAACAACGCTTAGTGATCTTTTGCTTAAAAATTCCATAATAATGCTAAAAGACAACCCACCCACTCCCAACTGTTAGAGTTTGAAAACAAGGGCCTCACGATTGACATGGTCAAAGGCAGCACTAAAATCAAGGCCAATCATACGAACTTCCTGACCACAATCAAGGGATTTCTGTACAGCATTGGAGATTGTAAGAAGGGCATCACGTGCTCCAAGGACTTTACACACCAAAATGATATTTTCATTATAAAATAAATTTTTGAACATACTTACCCGGTAGTTATATATACAGTGAGCCCTCGCTACTTCGCGGTTCGACCATCACGGATTCACCACTTCGCGGAATTTTTTTCATAACCCATATATATATATATATATATATATATATATATATATATATATATATATATATATACATATCGCGAATTTTCCGGAAATTTTGATAATACCGCGATATCTGAAGACCCCAAATACGATATTTCGTTACCTGTAATTCCATTAATACTGTAATTAGTAATATCTGCTCTTACTGATTGTTCATTGAATTACATATGACATATAATTCAGCACAGAAAGAAATAAAACACGAAAAGAGAATGTGATCATACGATAATTAGGTACTGTATACAGTACGTAGTAAAATTAAATCGAACATGAAACGCAAATCAGATGCAGTCATACCATATTAGAATGGTGTAAGGCTGCTGATGGCTACTACTGTACTACAAATGTAATGGATGTGCATCTTTTCCATGAATCTTTTGTATGTATACATACGTAGTACTGCATCCAATAATACTCTTTGTTGCAAAAATCACATCTCAAATAAGCGTACGAGAGAGAGAGAGAGAGAGAGAGAGAGAGAGAGAGAGAGAGAGAGAGAAAGAGACATACTGTATCCTACAACAAAACAAGCGTAAAATAGCGTACGTAAAGCTGTATTATTATTATTATTATTATTATTGTTATCATTATTATTGTTGTTATTAAAATTATTATTATTATTATTATTATTATTATTATCATTATTATTATTATCATTATTTATTATTATCATTATTATTATTATTATTACTGTATACGTAGGGTACCGTGTACTTTGAATTGGTAACCGACGTAGCATATAAGACGGGTTGTGATTGGTTCAAGCGCTGATAGATGACGAATCAGAACCCAAGTTTTGTTATCTAGCCTGTGATTGGTGTTTTGCCCGCATCTCCAACCCGCAGCATCTACGTATTCGCGGTCACTTTGTCTCCCGCCGTATTGCTGTGTAGATGTTGTTAAGTTATTGTGAACTTTAATCTGTGCTGTGCGTGACTGTTTTAAGTTGAACTTTTTGTTGAACTTTCTGTTAAACCCTACTGTACAATGCCTCCCAAGCGTTCTGCTTCTACTAAGGCTGGTAGTGAGCCTAAACGCCACCGAAAGATGATGACGATTGCTGAGAAGGTGACGCTTCTCGATATGTTAAAAGACGGTAGAAGTTACGCAGCCGCAGCCCGCCATTTTGGAGTCAACGAATCCACCGTTCGCTATATCAAGAAGGACGAGGCGAACATTAGAAAGACGGCTACCATCACCTTTAGCAGATCAGCGAAGCGAGTCGTTACCACACGTAATAAAACGATCGTACGCATGGTAGGTGCTTTAGCAGTGTGGATTGCCGACTGCCGGAAGAAGAACATAGCCTTGGATACGAACACCATCCGAACAAAGGCTTTGAGCTTGTATGAGAATTTTGCGGCAAAGGAACCTCAAAACGACAATGGCGACCATGCTGAAGAAGATGATGATGTAGATGAACCTCAATCAGGGACATCCACTGATTCCCAGCCTCAGAAACAACGTTTTTCCGCCAGCAAAGGATGGTTCGCGAAGTTTCAGAAACGCTTCGCCCTGAAAAGCGTTTCCCTGCATGGCGAGGCTGCTTCCGCTGACACTGCCGCTGCTGAAACTTACGTGAACCAGACGTTCAAGAATATTATCGCCGAAGGTGGATATAAGCCGGAACAAGTGTTTAATATGGATGAGACCGGCTTGTTTTGGAAGAGAATGCCGTCGCGAACTTTCCTGTTCAAAGAAGAAGCCAAAGCCTCTGGCTTTAAAGCATTCAAGGATCGCGTTACCCTCGTGATGTGTGGCAATGCTGCTGGATTTTTGCTAAAGCCGGGGCTTATTTACAAGTCGAAAAATCCTCGCGCTTTGAAAAATAAGAATAAGAATCTCCTTCCCGTGTACTGGATGCATAATCCAAAAGCATGGATTACGAAGATGCTGACCTCCAACTGGTTCCACCAGTGTTTCATCCCGCAAGTCAGTCAATATCTCTAGAGAAGTGCTTGCCATTCAAGATCCTTCTCCTTATGGATACCGCTGGTGGACACGCAACTGACAGGTCGCGTGAGGGCGTTCAGGTTGAGTTCCTGCCACCCAACACCACGTCATTAATTCAACCGATGGACCAGGGGGTTATCAGGGCGTTCAAAGCCCTCTACACAAAGAATACCTTGGCGGACCTCGTTGCGTGTGTGGATGCTGCCCAAGAAGATGAAGATGAAGATTTTAATTTGAAGGCGTACTGGCGGCAGTACACCATAGCCACGTGCCTGCAGAACATTCGGAAGGCACTGCAAGAAATGAAACCTGCAACCGTGAGTGCGAGCTGGAAGAAGTTGTGGCCCCAGATTGTTTACAACGACGAGGGATTTACTCCGTCTGAAATCCAACACTCTGCAATACGCAAATCTGTGCAGTTGGCTGCGATAATTGGAGGTGACGGGTTTGGCGACGTGACGACTGAAGACGTCGACGAGTTGTTGGACTGCCATTCCCAGCCGCTAACTGACGCAGACCTAGAAGACCTGACGAAATCGGCCAGTGAAGAAGAGAGCGAAACACAGGAAGAGACCCAAGAAAAAGTCGAAGAAACGGCTTAACATTAAAACGGCTTGCCAAGGTCTGCAACCATATAAAGGAGGTGAAAGAAATGTTGCAAGAGTGGGACGAGGATATGGTTCGGTCTATGCAATTCTGCAACAAGATCAATGAAGACATGACTCCCTACAGGATGCTCTTAGAGCGAAAAAAGAAGCAGCGGCAGCGACTTCCGATCACAATGTTCTTCCAGCCTCGCAAAAAAGAGCCAGTTCCTCCTGCTAGTGCGCCTTCGGAAGAAATTGAAGAAGTTTCCCAGGAAGAAGTTGAAGAGGTGTCCCAGGAAAAGACACCTCCGTCTGAAGAGACGTAAAATACTATCATTGGCTGCACAGTAGAAGACATCATCAGCTTCATCATCATCATTTCTACTGTGCAGCAAATTCATCGCCATCATCATTCAAGTTTTTCTTCAACTTCTTTCGTGGTGAGTACAGTAACAATCTTTATTTTTTACTTTAATATTCTAACATTTTAATATTTGTGCTTGTTTTAGTTTAGTACTGTATGCATTAAGTTAAAGGGAAGGTTTTAAAAGTCTGAAATAAAACAATCTCTCTCTCTCTCTCTCTCTCTCTCTCTCTCTCTCTCTCTCTCTCTCTCTCTCTCTCTCTCTCTCGTAAATTGTTTTCCTGCTTTGCTACGTACAGTATGTACTGTATGATTTTATATAGATACGGTAAATAATATTTGTAATAACATATTTTCTAAAAGCTTTTACTGTAATACAATTATTTATCACTTTCATCATGCGCGTTAAATGCCTTCTTTGTTTACTGAGCGTGGTTGTTTACTGAGCGTACTTTATGACGCCGTCATTTCAGGCGGCATCATAAAGAAAAACATTTCATTTGGAAGTCCTAAGAAAAATTAAGTAAAACATTGGTAATAACAAAATCAACATACTGTACTGAATAATCAATATAATCGATGCAAAAACTAACCTATACACAGATGTGTACACTAAATGCGTTTGTTTCTTCATTATGATCAGAGAAACGTAAACAAAATATTGGTTGCCATTTTTTATCGTGCTTTTTGGCGTGTTTAGGAAACGCATGATATAAAATCCCCTTAAAATTTTTGTGCCTGTTTTAGTTTAGGGTACTGTAGTACATGCTTTAAGTGTTCTGTACATTAAAGGGTAGTTTGTTAACAGTACTACGTACAAGGGAAGGTTTTAAAAGTCTGAATATACATGTTAAATAAATAGGTAAATATGGTGTCACTACTTCGCGGATTTTCACCTATCGCGGTCGGGTCTGGAACCTATCTACCGCGATAAACGAGGGTTCACTGTATAGCTATACGTCCCTGACGTCCGGCAGAAATTTCAAAACTCGCGGAAATCGCAGATTGGGTAGCCAGGTGTACCACTTGTGCACATCTAGCGAGATACCTGGAACCATTCCATGATTCCTCAGATCTTCCATGCCTCTAGTCTCTAGAGGGGAGGAGGGTGGGAATTTAATTATATATAACTACTGGGTAAGTATGTTCAAAAATTTATTTTATAATGAAAATATAATTTTTAAACATAAGACTTAGCCGGTAGTTATATATATAGCTGATTAACACCTTTGGTGGAGGGTTAGAGACAGCAAACATTGTTGAAATTTTACTTAAGAGTTAATAAACAAGCTTAAGGGTTTGTACCTGATAAGGAAGCTGACTTCAATGAATTCTTTCATTATGTACGCTTTCCTTATGAGATCCAGCGATCCACCCAGGGGGCTGAAGACCTTTAGGAGCTGTCAAACCGGTCTAAAAACCTCTATGTGACAGGACCTCCTCCAATACCCTTGTTCCGGGGCGCTCTCAAGGAACAAATTGACCACCTGCTAAAGTCAATGATTGTGGAAGACTGTCGCAATCTCCACGAACAACCATAAAAATACAAAAGTTCCAAGAGAAGAAAAGGGTATTAGGATTATGGGAATGTAGTGGTGGATCCTTCCCCCACTACAGCACTCGTTGTTACGAATGGTCCCAGAGTGAAGCAGTCCTCATAAAGAGTCTGGACACGTTTTAAATAATGTGAAGTGAACACAGATTTACTCCTCCAAAAGGTTGTGTCCATAATGCTCTGCAACAATTTATTCTGCCTGAAGGCCATCGAAGTTGCTACAGTTCTAACTTCATGCGCCTGACTTTAAAATGCTTGCGGTCTGCCTTACTGCAATGTGCATGAGTTTCTCTTATTAAGAGCCTGATGAAGAATGAAAGTGCATTCTTCGACCTCTGAAACGAGGGCTTCTAGACCGAGCACCAAAGAGCTTCAGTCTTGCCTCGCAACTTTTTCGTTCAGTCCAGGAAGAACTTCAGGGTTCTTACTGGACACAGGACCCTTCTCCAACTCCTCGCCAACCCTATCCGAAAGGTTCGGAAACTAAAAAGCCATGGGCCAAGGTTGAGAAGAACGTTCATTCTTGGTGAGAAAGCCTAACTGCAATGAGCCGATAGCTTTGTATCTCGAGAAAACCGTTTTCACAAAAAGCATGAATCCCACTGACTCTTTTAGCTGTCGCCAAACTGACTAAAAATAGAGTGTTCATCGTGAGGTCCTTAAATGAAGCTGAATGCAAGGGCTCAAACCTGTCACTCTTAATGAACTTCAGGAGTACAGTATATCCAGATTCCAAGCTGGTGAATCCTAGAACTATTGCTTTGATGTTTCGAACGATTTGAGAAGTTCCTGTAGGTCTTTAATATAGGAAAGGTCCAAGTATTGGCCTGAATACGGTTACTAACATACTCTTGTATCCTTTGATGGAAGAGGATGAAGAAATTATGTTCCTTTGAAGATATAACAGGAAGTCAGTAATCTGAGTTATAGAGGTACTGTACTGGGTGAGGAAACAAAGTTGACTCTGCACCACTCTCGAAAAACGTCCTACTTGGATTGGTAAACCTAGAAGGAAGACGTCCTTCTTGCTCTTGCAATAGCCCTAGCTGCCTCCTTCGAAAAACATCTAGCTCTTGTGAGTTTTCCGATAATCTGAAGACAGTTAGATGAAGAGCTTGGAGATTGTTGATGGTAACTTTCCAAGTAGAGTTATCAGTAGAAGTACTCTTAATGAAAAACTTCTTGGAGTGTTTACCATCCATTCCAGAACCTCTGTGAACCACTCTCTTGAGGGCCAAAAGTGGGCCACTAGAGTCAATCTGGTCCCTTCGTGTGACCCAAACTTTTTTGCATTACTTTGTAATGAATATTGAACGGTGGAAAGCGTACACGTCCACGTCACGAGCTGTTTGACGCTCGACGTCGCGTTCTGCTTGATGCTCGACGTCGCGTCTTGCAGGACGCTCGACGTCACGTCCTGCAGGACGCTCGACGTCACGTTTAAGCTGGACGCTCGACATCACGTCCTGCTGGACGCTCGACATCACGTCCTGCTGGACGCTTGACGTCACGTCCTGCTGGACGCTTGACGTCACGTCCTGCTGGACGCTCGACGTCACGTCCTGCTGGACGCTCGACGTCACGTCCTGCTGGACGCTCGACGTCACGTCCTGCTGGACGCTCGACGTCACGTCCTGCTGGACGCTCGACGTCACGTCCTGCTGGACGCTCGACGTCACGTCCTGCAGGACGCTCGACGTCACGTTTAAGCTGGACGCTCGACATCACGTTTAGCTGGACGCTCGACGTCACGTTAGCTGGACGCTCGACATCACGTTTAAGCTGGACGCTCGACGTCACGTTAGCTGGACGCTCGACGTCATGTTAGCTTGACGCTCGACATCACGTTTAAGCTGGACGCTCGACGTCACGTTAGCTTGACGTTCGACATCACGTCTGGCCGCTTGACTCCTTTTGGTTAAAGCGACTGAAACACGCCATTTAACGATGGAGTTGTAAGGACGTTCGTTGTCAAGAACCTCTCGACTATAAGCCTTACGACGCTTGGCGTCCAGGTGTGAAGCTTTCTGACGCTTAGGGTCCAGGCCTGCTACTCTCTTGATGTCCGCAGGCTGAAAAACTTGCATGAGCAAAGAGAGTTTCTGTTGTAAATTTTGCAGCATATTAAAATTAGGGTTCACTTGTTGTGATACAGGAGACGTCATGTTTACCACAAGTCCGCTTTCTACGCCGTTTAAAGAGCGTGCAGCGTCCTGAAGACAAAACCAGATTGAAGGTGGAGGAGGAGCAAGAACCAAGGTCATGCCAGGCTCAGAAAACTGTCCTGCAACTGGGTGAGTTGGACATTTCTTGACAGTTGCCGACGTCCCAAAAGGACGCTTGGCAGGAGAGCTTTCTTCGGTAGAATGAAAACGCTCAGGACTGCTCTAAAGCCTACACCCAGTACCTTGCGGTGTCATGATAGGACAATAATTGACCGTGTCCATCTTCCTTTTCAGAGGTCTGGAAGCTCGACACCAGCCTCATCTGGGCACTGCGTCATCCGAAGATGATGAAAACAGTTTAACCTCACCTTCCCTATGAGAAGGCTAGCGTCTTGGAAGGTGTCAATAGATATGCTCGTTCCTCGCCTGCTCGGGAGCTAAAACATCTTGTTTCCTTTTGTCTTTCGACATTCCTTCTCATATAACCCCTATCTTCAAAAGTGGATCAAGACTAGAGGCAAGCAATTATAGACCTGTTAGTCTAACATCACATATTATGAAAGTGTATGAGAGGGTAATAAAAAAGTCACGAGTAACTCTAAAAGGAAAATAGAGTTCTTAGAAGAACTAACCCAAATTGAAAAAATAGATATATTAAATATAAGTGAAACATGGTATTCCCAAGAGACTGGCAGTGATGACCAGATAAAGGGTTTCCAAACTTATAGATCAGACAGAAAAAATAGGAATCAAGGGGGAACCGCAATATATGGAAGAGACATAAATCAAGGAAAAGTCTGTGAAAAATACAGCAACACAGAATGTGAATTGATTGCGGTAGAATTTGAATTTGAAAAACTAGTGAATATTGTAGTTTACAGACCCCCAAATACTAAGGAGTTTGACATAATAATAGAAAAAATAGATGATATATGTAGAAACCATAAAGACTGGAATATACTCCTATCCGGAGATTTTAACTTTCCTTTCGTGGATTGGAAAGAACGGATAGAAGAAAGTGGTTGTATGTATACATATAAAAAAAGAGTAATAGTAGCGCAGAAGATAAGAGGCAATTTGAAAAGCTTCAAGATATGCTATTAGAACATAATATGCAACAAATAAACCACATTCCAACAAGAAAGGAAAAGGTCCTAGATCTAGTATTTGTGAATGAGGTGAATCATGTTAAAGAAATAATAGTGTATAACACGGGAATTTCAGACCACAATGTCATAGAATTGATAGTTCATTCCAAAGCAAGTGATCACAGAATTAATAAAAGCACAAAACTTTGGGAAGGATATGGAAAATATAACTTTTACAGTAAGAATATAAAATGGTCAGAAATAAATGAAGAACTGAATAAAGAATGGAGAAATGTATTTATAAGTGATAATATACAGGTAAATACGGACATACTGTACAAAATACTGGAGAAAATTGTTGAAAAATATGTACCGAAAAAAAACAATAAACAAAAGACGTGCATACCAAGAGACAGAAGGATCTTATTTCAGAAAATTAGAAAGTGGAAGAAAAATCTTGCAAAAGAAAAAAATGTGTGGAAAATGAGGGAAATAAAATGTAAGATAGAAAATGCAGAACAAAAGATTATACAGTCGAAAGAAAATGAAAAAAGGGACTTAGAAGAAAGGACACTTCAAAATATAAAAAGAAACCCCAAAGTACTTTACTCCTATGCAAAAAAGATGAATAAGGGGAGATTAGAAATAGGCCCTCTAAGAATTGAAGGATGGCTAACGAATGAAAAAAAGGAAATATGCAACATATTAGCAGAAAAATATAAGAGTGAGTTCACACCAAGAATTGCGAATGAGAATAATGAAACAGAAATGAGAGAAGAAAATGTTGAATATCTAACGGATATAGATATTAATGAAGCAGATATTGTCACGGCTATAAACGAAATTAAAAATGGATCGGCAGCCGGACCAGATGGAGTTCCAGCGATTTTGTTAAAAAAAACTGCAAACACTATCGCGAAGCCGCTTGCAATACTGCTAAGACAAAGTGTAGATATGAGCGAGATATATGTTAAACATAAATTAGCTTATATAACCCCTATCTTCAAAAGTGGATCAAGACTAGAGGCAAGCAATTATAGACCTGTTAGTCTAACATCACATATTATGAAAGTGTATGAGAGGGTAATAAAAAAGAAAATAATGAACCATTTGGTTAAAAATAATTTGTTTAATATGGGTCAACACGGTTTCGTGCCTGGAAAAAGTACACAGACCCAACTGATAGCACACTATGAAAACATATACAAAAATATGATAAATGAAAAAGACACAGATGTGATCTATCTAGATTTTGCAAAAGCCTTTGACAAGGTAGACCATAACATATTGGAGAAAAAAATGAGAAAGCATAATATTGTGGGAAAGATAGGAAAATGGGTAAAAGAATTCCTGCAAAACAGAAAACAGATAGTGGTTGCAAATGACGAGAAATCAGATGAAGCCCAGGTAATATCCGGTGTGCCACAAGGTACGGTATTAGCTGCACTGCTGTTTGTTATTATGATCTCAGACATAGACTGTGATGTTGAAAACTCCGTAGTGAGAAGTTTCGCCGATGACACAAGAATAAGTAGAGAAATTACTTGTGATGAAGATAGGAACTCACTGCAAAGAGATCTAAACAAAATATATGAATGGGCGGAGATAAATAGGATGGTATTTAACTCCGATAAATTCGAATCAATAAATTATGGAAACAGAGAAGGAATGGTATATGCATACAAGGGACCTAATAATGAGACAATCACAAACAAGGAAGCAATTAAAGACCTTGGTGTAATGTTAAATAGGAATATGTTATGCAACGACCAAATAGCAACACTGTTGGCTAAATGTAAAGCAAAAATGGGAATGTTATTCAGACACTTTAAAACAAGGAAAGCTGAACACATGATTATGCTTTACAAAACTTATGTACGTAGTACACTCGAGTACTGCAATGTGATATGGTACCCACACTACCAAAAGGATATTGCGCAAATAGAGAGTGTACAAAGGTCCTATACTGCTAGAATAGAAGAAGTTAAGGACCTTGACTACTGGGAAAGACTGAAATTTTTAAAACTATACAGTCTAGAAAGGAGAAGAGAACGCTACATGATAATACAAGCATGGAAGCAAATAGAAGGAATTACTGAAAACATCATGGAGCTAAAAATATCAGAAAGAGCAAGCCGAGGTAGATTAATAGTGCCAAAAAATATACCAAGTAAACTAAGAAAGGCGCACAGGACATTAATCCACTACGCACCAGCATCGATAATGCAGCGACTATTTAATGTGCTACCAGCTCATCTAAGAAACATATCAGGAGTGAGCGTAGATGTGTTTAAGAATAAGCTCGATAAATACCTAAGATGCATCCCAGACCATCCAAGACTGGAAGATGCAAAATACACCGGAAGATGCATTAGCAACTCTCTGGTGGATATACGAGGTGCCTCACACTGAGGGACCTGGGGGAACCCAAACAAGAAATAAGGCAATAAGGCAATAAGGGGTAGGGGAGCTTGGAAGAGATCTATGGTCGACATTCCTTCTCCCAGGGGTTGGGGAGCTTGGAAGAGGTCTATGGTTAGAACATCAACATTCCTTCTCCCAGGGGTTGGGTACCTTTAAAGAGATCTATGGTCGACATTCCGTCTCCCAGGCATTAGGGAACTTGGAAGAGGTCTATGGTTAGAAGAACGACAGGTCCTAGCAGACGCACCATCTACTGAGGGGTGGTGCTTAGGCCGAAACATAGAGCCCAAAGCTGGATAACTTCCACCTATACACGAACCTTCAGGTATTGCTTGAAGTTCGGATGGATGAAGATGTGGAAGAAAGCCTCCTGGAGGTCTAAAGAGACCATCCAGACGTCCTTCCTTACTGCTGCTAGAACCGATATCAAAGTCTCCATGGAGAACTTTGTCTTCTGAACGAAGGCGTAGAGAGCACTTAAAACCAGGACTGGTCAATAGTCTCCTTCTCCTAGAAGAGACATTTGATGTTGCATAGCCTGTCTCTTTGGCTCCTCTCTGTATCTGTCAGAGAGGTCTATCGGAGTTACTATTCAAGGAGGTTTCACTAGCAAAAAGAATCTGCATCCCTCCTTTAGAGATAGTACTGACCAAAGGTCTACTCCTCTCCTCTCACAGACTCGCCAGAAGTTGTTTAGTCTGGCTCCTACTGTTGTCTGTGCTGTTTAGAGACAAAAAATATGTAGAACCTTTCTTGTGACCTTTAGCCACAAGAATAAGATATACTCAATGAGCTATACAGTATACGGATATAACATCACAGGAAAACGCAGGAAAAGAATGGTAAAAAAAGAAACCATTAACCACGTTACTAGTGACTGTCCAGCACTTGCTTAGCATCAATACAAGAAACATGGTACAGTGACTAAAGCTCTCCATTGGAGTACGCAGAAAATATGAAATGCAATGCAGCAACAAATGGTACGAACATCAACCTGAAGATGTGGTAGAAAATGATCAGGCTTGACTACTCTGGGACT
Organism: Palaemon carinicauda; assembly: GCF_036898095.1. Taxonomy (NCBI): domain Eukaryota; kingdom Metazoa; phylum Arthropoda; class Malacostraca; order Decapoda; family Palaemonidae; genus Palaemon; species Palaemon carinicauda. Next base: position 50,337,080 of record NC_090758.1, read on the forward strand.
ACAATATAAGGACAGATGGAGTGATAAAAAAGCACATCGACCAGACATCACAGGAGTGGTGGGTACTTGATAATGAAAGGTATACTTTGAGTTATGCAATAACTGGTGAAATTCTGCAATGAAAATTGGAATATTATAAGTTTACTAAGACATCGACAAAGAGATGGAGCTGGGGGGAGAGTGACTGCTCCCCGCACTCTAGTTTTGGGGTGTTTGAATGTGCGTGGATGTAGTACATAGAGAGTAAAAGATGTGAAATTGGAAGTATGTTTAGGAATAGAAGGATGGATGTATTGGCCTTGTGTGAGACGAAGATAAAAGGAAAGGGTGAAGTGATGTTTGGTGAAATGTCTGGTAGAGTGTCTGGGATTGAAAGGGGAAGAGCGAGAGAGGGTGTGGCTTTTTTGCTGAGTGAATGGATGACAGGTAGAGTAGTGGAATGAAAGGAGATATCATCTAGGTTAATGTGGGTAAGGGTTAGGTTGGGTAGGGAATGTTGGGCGTTTGTCAGTGCGTATGGGCCAGGTAGTGAGAAAAGTGAAGAAGAGCAGAATGAATTCTGCACTGAATTAACTAGGTGTGTAGAAGGACTGGGTAGAAGGAATTATGTAGTCGTCATGGGTGACTTAAATGCTAGAGTGGGCGCTGGAGAGGTAGAAGGTGTCATTGGGATGTATGGCGTACCAAGTGAAAATGAGAGTGGTGAGAGACTGGTAGATATGTGTTGAGCAAGAGATGGTGATAAGTAATAGCTTTTTCAAAAAGAAAGATAAAAATAAGTATACATGGGTAAGAGTGGCAAATGGAAGAGTAGTAGAAAGGGCATTAATGGATTATGTGTTGATAACTAAAAGAATGTTTGGAAGATTGAAAGACGTGCACGTGTTTATGGGTACAGTGAACCCTCGTTTATCGCGGTAGATAGGTTCCAGACCCGGCCGCGATAGCTGAAAATTCGCGAAGTAGGGCCACCATATTTACCTATTTTTTTAACATGTATATTCAGACTTTTAAAACCTTCCCTTGTACGTAGTACTGTTAACAAACTACCCTTTAATATACAGAACACTTAATGCATGTACTACAGTACCCTAAACTAAAACAGGCACAAATATTAAAGGCGATTTTATATCATGCGTTTCCTAAACACGCAAAAAAGCATGATAAAAAATGGCAACCAATGTTTTGTTTACGTTTCTCTGATCATAATGAAGAAACAAACGCATTTAGTGTACTGTACACATCTGTGTATAGGTTAGTTTTTGCATCGATTATATTGATTATTCAGTACAGTATGTTGATTTTGTTATTACCAATGTTTTACTTAATTTTTCTTAGGACTTCCAAATGAAATGTTTTTCTTTATGACGCCCCCTGAAACGACGGCGTCATAAAGTACGCTCAGTAAACAACCACGCTCAGTAAACAAAGACGGCATTCAACGCGCATGATGAAAGTGATAAATAATGATATTTACAGTAAAAGCTTTTAGAAAATATGTTATTACAAATATTATTTACCGTATCTATATAAAATCATACAGTACATACTGTACGTAGCAAAGCAGGAAAACAATTTACAAGAGAGAGAGGAGAGAGAGAGAGAGAGAGAGAGAGAGAGAGAGAGAGAGAGAGAGAATTGTTTTACGTACGTAAATGTAAATTTTAAACAAAAAAAATATGATAGGTTACAACATGTATACTCTTCAGACTTTTAAAACCTTCCCTTTAACTTATGCATACAGTACTAAACTAAAACAGGCACAAATATTAAAATGTTAGAATATTAAAGTAAAAAATAAAGATTGTTACTGTACTCACCACGAAAGAAGTTCAAGAAAAACTTGAATGATGATGGCGATGAATTTGCTGCACAATAGAAATGATGATGATGAAGCTGATGATGTCTTCTACTGTGCAGCCAATGATAGTACAGTATTTTACGTCTCTTCAGACGGAGGCGTCTTTTCCTGGGACACCTCTTCAACTTTTTCCTGGGACACTTCTTCAATTTCTTCCGAGGGCATTGTGATCGGAAGTTGCTGGCGCTGCTTCTTTTTTCGCAAGAGCATCCTGTAGGGAGTCATGTGTTCATCGATCTTGTTGCAGAATTGTACAGAACGAACCATATCCTCGTCCGACTCTTGCGACATTTCTTTCACCTCCTTCGCAAGGTTGCAGAGCTTGGCAAGCCGTTCTAATGTTAAGCCCGTTTCTTCGACAATTTCTTGGATCTCTTCCTGTGTTTCACTGTCTTCTTCACTGGCCGATTTCGTCAGGTCTTCGAGGTCTGCGGCCGCGTAACTTCTACTGTCTTTTAACATATCGAGAAGCTTCACCTTCTCAGCAATCATCATCATCTTTCGGTGGTGTTTAGGCTCACTACCAGCCTTAGTAGAAGCAGAACACTTGGGAGGCATTGTACAGTAGGGTTTAACAGAAAGTTCAACAAAAAGTTCAACTTAAAACAGTCACGCACAGCACAGATTAAAGTTCACAATAACTTAGCAACGTCTACACAGCGATACGGCGGGAGACAAAGTGACCGCGAAAAGATGCTGCGGGTTGGAGAAGCGGTCAAAACATCAATCACAGGCTAGATTACAAAACTTGGGTTCTGATTCGTCATCTATCAGCACTTGAACCAATCACAACCCGTCTTATATGCTACGTAGGTTACCAATTCAAAGTACAAGATACCCTGCGTACAGTTTACTGTACAGTAATAATAATAATAATAATGAATACTGATACTGTAATAATAATAATAATAATAATGATGATAATAATAATAATAATAACAATAATTATTTTAATAACAACAACAACAATAAAAATAATAATAACAATAATAATAATAGCTTTACGTACGCTATTTTACGCTTTTGTTGTAGGATGTCTCTCTCTCTCTCTCTCTCTCTCTCTCTCTCTCGTACACTTATTCGAAATGTGATTTTTGCAACAAAGAATATTATTGGATGCAGTACTACGTACGTGTACATACAAAAGATTCATGGAAAAGAAGCACATCCATTACATTTGTAGTACAGTAGTGGCCAACAGCAGCCTTACACCATTCTAATATGGTATGACTGCACCTGATTTGCGTTTCATGTTCGATTTAATTTTACTACGTACTGTATACAGTACTGAATTATCATATGATCACATTCTCTTTTCGTGTTTTATTTCTTTCTGTGCTGAATTATATGTCATATGTAATGCAATGAACAATCAGTAAGAGCAGATATTACTAATTACAGTATTAATGGAATTACAGGTAACGAAATATCGTATTTGGGGTCTTCAGATATCACGGTATTTTCGAAATTTCCGGAAAATCCGCGATATGTATATATATATGGGTTATGAAAAAAATCCGCGAAGTGGTGAATCCGCGATGGTCGAACCGCGAAGTAGCGAGGGTTCACTGTAATGGAATTACAGGTAACGAAATATCGTATTTGGGGTCTTCAGATATCGCGGTATTTTCGAAATTTCCGGAAAATCCGCGATATATATATATATATATGGGTTATGAAAAAAACCCGCGAAGTGGTGAATCCGCGATGGTCGAACCGCGAAGTAGCGAGGGCTCACTGTATGGCTAACGGTATGTCTGATCATTTTTTGGTGGAAGGAAAATTAGTTGTAGCAAAAGAATGGGGGAATAGAGTAGGTGGATGTAAAAGGGAGCTAGTGAGGGTTGAAGAGCTAATAAAACCGGGGGTAAAAAGTAAATATCAGGAAAGGTTGAAAATGATATATGACGAAGTGAAAGTAGGAGAAACTGGCAATTTAGAGGAGGAGTGGAAGTTAGTAAAAGAAAATTTTGTTGGGATTGCAAGTGATGTGTGTGGAAAGAAGGTTGTTGGAGGTAGCATGAGGAAGGGCAGTGAATGGTGGGATGAAGGAGTGAAGGTAAAAGTGAAAGAGAAAAAGAGGGCTTTTGAAGAATGGCTGCAGAGTAATAGCATAGAGAAGTATGAAAAATATAAAGAGAAAAATGTGGAAGTAAAGCGCAAGGTACGTGAGGCAAAGAGGGCAGCTGACCTGAGGTGGGGTCAGGGATTAGGTCATTCATATGAAGAGAATAAGAAGTAGTTTTGGAAAGAAGTGAAGAGAGTAAGGAAGGCTGGCTCAAGAATTGAAGAGACAGTGAAAGATGGAAATGGAAGGTTGTTAAAAGGAGAGGAGGCAAGGAAAAGATGGGCAGAATATTTTGAAAGTTTACTGAATGTTGAGGATAATAGGGAGGCAGATATAATTGCTGTTACAGGTGTTGAGGTGCCAGTGATGGGAGATGAGAATGAGAGAGAGATTACAATAGATGAAGTGAGGAGAGCACTAGATGAAACGAGAGTAGGAAAAGCATCTGGTATGGATGGTGTGAGAGCTGAGATGTTGAAGGAGGGGGGTGTGACTGTACTTGAATGGTTGGTGAGATTGTTTAATATGACAAATTCGAAGATAATTTGTATTTTTCCTAACCATACAAACCTTAGCTATTTACATAGGGTTTACCTTTTAGCGCAGCTGAAATGACGAGCCAATAGTTTTAACGAGGGTTAATTACCCCCGCGCTAGTTAGCGGGGGGGTGGGGAAGGGTAGCTTGCTACCCCTCCCCCCTCCAAACACCGGTGACTTGCTTCACTTCACTTAGAGGTAGGACTTGACTTGGGGGTCAGGGATGGCGGGCACATATGTGTAAATAGCTAAGGTTTGTATGGTTGGGAAAAATACAAATTATCTTCGAATTTGTCATTTGTTCCGTAACCGAAATACAAACCACGCTATTTACATAGGATGACTTACCCCAAAGGAAGGGTGGAAAGTCCCCAGCCTTACTGACTTCGGCTTGCCCGGGGGGCTCGATCCCTCAGTGAGCAGCACTAGAGAGAGGGAGCCCCTGTACCTCACAAGTTCCTAGCATCGCTAGGAAAGAGTGGCCTACATAAGCAGTGTGAGGAGGAGAGTGTGACTCATCCTATGAAGTTGACCTTGAGACCTTCAGATAGGAATTCTAGGATAGGACGTTCCCAATACCACCTCGTCAGGGTATGGGAGACGCAACAGTATTAAGCTTAATACTAGGAGCACAAAGAAGCATGGGTTACCTGCAGAGGTTGAGGTCAGCTATGCAAGGACCAGGATGCTGCTTCCCCAAGAGAGGGGAGAATGAAGAAAGAAGTAAGGGTCAGACATACTCTTTCATTCACACAGACAAACACCGGGTAACAACGCCCTCAACCTACTGCTACTTGTCCAAAAAGGAGCCTGAGGTTAGACCAGCTGTTGTGCAGCCACCACAGGGCCGATAGAAAACGTATCAAGGCTCCTGTGGGTCACGTCTTGCAGGTAGTGGGCTGTGAAGGTCGTTTGACGCTTCCAGACCCCAGCTTGAAGTACCTGCGTCACAGAGAAGTTTCTCTTGAAGGCCAGGGATGTAGCAATACCCCTGACATCGTGGGCCCGAGGGCGACGTGACGGAGGAGGGTCAGGATTCAGGGCATGGTGGATAACCCTTCGAATCCAAGCTGAGATGGTGTTCCTGGTAACCCTCCTCTTAGTCCTGCCTGTGCTCACAAACAAAGCTCGCACATGAGGACGGACTGCAGCCGTTCTCTTCAAGTAGTGCCTCAGACACCTCACTGGACATAGTAGCAGCTGGTCTGGATCGCTTGTTACAGAACGGAGACTCGCGATCCTGAAAGAGGCAAAGCGAGGATCCGGCACTCCAGGATTCTGAGTCTTGGCAACAAACTCAGGGACGAACCTGAACGTTACCTCACTCCATCCCCTTGAATGGGCTATGTCGTACGAGAGACCATGAAGTTCACTAACTCGCTTGGCCGAAGCCAAGGCGAGTAGGAAAGCCGTCTTCCAAGACAGGTGGCGATCGGAGGCCTGGCGTAATGGCTCGAAGGGAGGTCTCTTAAGAGACCTGAGGACTCGAACCACGTTCCAAGGAGGGGGTCTCACTTCCGACTGGGGGCAGGTAAGCTCATAGCTACGTATGAGTGAAGAGAGTTCTAGCAATGAAGAAATATCCACGCCCTTCAATCTGAAGGCCAAGCTTAAGGCTGAGCGATAGCCTTTCACTGCCGAGATAGAAAGGCGCATTTCTTCCCGCAGATACACGAGGAAGTCCGCTATTGCTGGAATAGTGGCATCGAGTGGAGAGATACCCCTTCCACGACACCAACCACAAAAGACTCTTCACTTTGCTTGGTAGACTCCCTCAGAGGACCTTCGCAGGTGCCGAGACATCCTCTCCGCAACCTGTTGCGAAAAGCCTCTCTCCGCGAGGAGACGCTGGATAGTCTCCAGGCGTGAAGCCGAAGCGAGGCTACGGCCCTGTGAGGGACGCCGGAGTGGGGTTGTCTGAGAAGCTCGTGTCGTGGAAGAAGCTCCCTCGGGAGTTCCGTCAGGAGCTGCAAAAGGTCCGGAAACCATTCCGAGTGATGCCATAGCGGAGCTACCACAGTCATCAAACAGTTGACCGATAGTCTGGTCCTGTTGAGCACCCTTCTCATCAGACAGAACAGTGGGAAGGCGTACACGTCGATGTTGTCCCACCGTTGCTGGAAAGCATCTTGCCAGAGTGCCTTGGGGTCCGGGACTGGGGAGCAGTACAGGGGCAGCTTGAAGTTCAAGGCTGTCACGAACAAGTCCACAGTCGGGGAACCCCACAAAGTCAGGACTTTGTTGGGTATCTGAGGATCCAAAGACCACTCGGTACTCACTATCTGCGAAGCCCTGCTCAGACTGTCAGCGAGCACATTCCTCTTGCCAGAAATGAAGCGAGCTGATAGTGTTATCGAGTGGGTTTCAGTCCACCTCAGTCTCTACTGCAAGATGGGATAGCTGTTGCGAAAAAGTGCCTCCCTGCTTGTTGATATAAGCCACTACCGTGGTGTTGTCGCTCTTCACCACCACGGAGTGACCCGCCAGGGACCGTTGGAACTGCTGAAGAGCCAGAAAGACGGCCTTCAATTCTAGCAGGTTGATGTGTAGGCACTTTTCTGATTCAGACCAAAGGCCTGAGGCCCTCTGGTTCAGAACGTGCGCCCCCCACCCTTCTTTTGACGCGTCTGAAAACAGTCAATTCCGGGGGGAGGACGAGAAGACTCACTCCCTTCCTTCTGCAGGTTCTCGTCGACCAGCCACCACCGCAAGTCCGTCTGTTCCAGAGACCCCATTGGGATCAGAATGTCCGGGGAATTGGATCCTTGATTCCACCGGGACTTGAGCCGCCATTGAAGGGATCTCATCCTGAGGCGGCTGTTTGGAACCAGACGGGCCAGGGAGGATAGGTGACCTAAGAGACGCTACCACGATTGGGCGGGGAGTTCTTTTCGCCTGAGGAAGGGTTCCGCCACCCTCCTCAGTCTTGCTATCCGGTCGTCTGATGGAAAGGCTTTGTGGAGATTGGTGTCTATTAGCATGCCTAGATAAACCAGTCGTTGGAACGGCTACAGAGAGGACTTCTCGAGGTTTACCACGATCCCCAGATCCTGGCAAAGATCCAGAAGCCTGTCTCGGTGCCGAAGAAGGGTCGACTCCGAGTCTGCTAGGATCAGCCAATCGTCCAGATAACGAAGGAGACGAATGCCGTTCCTGTGCGCCCAAGATGAAATCAGGGTGAACACTCTGGTGAACACCTGAGGAGCTGTGGAGAGACCGAAACACAGCACCTTGAACTGGTAGATCTTGTTGTCTAGGCAAAATCTCAGGTACTTCCTGGAAGACGGATGGATTGGGATCTGGAAGTACGCGTCCTTTAGATCCAGTGTGCACATGAAGTCTTGTGGTCTCACCGCAAGTCTGACCGTGTCTGTTGTCTCCATGCTGAACCGGGTTTGGGGGCAGGTAAGCTCATAGCTACGTATGAGTGAAGAGAGTTCTAGCAATGAAGAAATATCCACGCCCTTCAATCTGAAGGCCAAGCTTAAGGCTGAGCGATAGCCTTTCACTGCCGAGACAGAAAGGCGCATTTCTTCCCGCAGATACACGAGGAAGTCCGCTATTGCTGGAATAGTGGCATCGAGTGGAGAGATACCCCTTCCACGACACCAACCACAAAAGACTCTCCACTTTGCTTGGTAGACTCCCTCAGAGGACCTTCGCAGGTGCCGAGACATCCTCTCCGCAACCTGTTGCGAAAAGCCTCTCTCCGCGAGGAGACGCTGGATAGTCTCCAGGCGTGAAGCCGAAGCGAGGCTACGGCCCTGTGAGGGACGCCGGAGTGGGGTTGTCTGAGAAGCTCGTGTCGTGGAAGAAGCTCCCTCGGGAGTTCCGTCAGGAGCTGCAAAAGGTCCGGAAACCATTCCGAGTGATGCCATAGCGGAGCTACCACAGTCATCAAACAGTTGACAGATAGTCTGGTCCTGTTGAGCACCCTTCTCATCAGACAGAACAGTGGGAAGGCGTACACGTCGATGTTGTCCCACCGTTGCTGGAAAGCATCTTGCCAGAGTGCCTTGGGGTCCGGGACTGGGGAGCAGTACAGGGGCAGCTTGAAGTTCAAGGCTGTCGCGAACAAGTCCACAGTCGGGAAACCCCACAAAGTCAGGACTTTGTTGGCTATCTGAGGAACCAAAGACCACTCAGTACTCACTATCTGCGAAGCCCTGCTCAGACTGTCAGCGAGCACATTCCTCTTGCCAGAAATGAAGCGAGCTGATAGTGTTATCGAGTGGGTTTCAGTCCACCTCAGTCTCTACTGCAAGATGGGATAGCTGTTGCGAAAAAGTGCCTCCCTGCTTGTTGATATAAGCCACTACCGTGGTGTTGTCGCTCTTCACCACCACGGAGTGACCCGCCAGGGACTGTTGGAACTGCTGAAGAGCCAGAAAGACGGCCTTCAATTCTAGCAGGTTGATGTGTAGGCACTTTTCTGATTCAGACCAAAGGCCTGAGGCCCTCTGGTTCAGAACGTGCGCCCCCCACCCTTCTTTTGACGCGTCTGAAAACAGTCAATTCCGGGGGGAGGACGAGAAGACTCACTCCCTTCCTTCTGCAGGTTCTCGTCGACCAGCCACCACCGCAAGTCCGTCTGTTCCAGAGACCCCATTGGGATCAGAATGTCCGGGGAATTGGATCCTTGATTCCACCGGGACTTGAGCCGCCATTGAAGGGATCTCATCCTGAGGCGGCTGTTTGGAACCAGACGGGCCAGGGAGGATAGGTGACCTAAGAGATGCTACCACGATTGGGCGGGGAGTTCTTTTCGCCTGAGGAAGGGTTCCGCCACCCTCCTCAGTCTTGCTATCCGGTCGTCTGATGGAAAGGCTTTGTGGAGATTGGTGTCTATTAGCATGCCTAGATAAACCAGTCGTTGGAACGGCTACAGAGAGGACTTCTCGAGGTTTACCACGATCCCCAGATCCTGGCAAAGATCCAGAAGCCTGTCTCGGTGCCGAAGAAGGGTCGACTCCGAGTCTGCTAGGATCAGCCAATCGTCCAGATAACGAAGGAGACGAATGCCGTTCCTGTGCGCCCAAGATGAAATCAGGGTGAACACTCTGGTGAACACCTGAGGAGCTGTGGAGAGACCGAAACACAGCACCTTGAACTGGTAGATCTTGTTGTCTAGGCAAAATCTCAGGTACTTCCTGGAAGACGGATGGATTGGGATCTGGAAGTACGCGTCCTTTAGATCCAGTGTGCACATGAAGTCTTGTGGTCTCACCGCAAGTCTGACCGTGTCTGTTGTCTCCATGCTGAACCGGGTTTGGGGGCAGGTAAGCTCATAGCTACGTATGAGTGAAGAGAGTTCTAGCAATGAAGAAATATCCACGCCCTTCAATCTGAAGGCCAAGCTTAAGGCTGAGCGATAGCCTTTCACTGCCGAGACAGAAAGGCGCATTTCTTCCCGCAGATACACGAGGAAGTCCGCTATTGCTGGAATAGTGGCATCGAGTGGAGAGATACCCCTTCCACGACACCAACCACAAAAGACTCTCCACTTTGCTTGGTAGACTCCCTCAGAGGACCTTCGCAGGTGCCGAGACATCCTCTCCGCAACCTGTTGCGAAAAGCCTCTCTCCGCGAGGAGACGCTGGATAGTCTCCAGGCGTGAAGCCGAAGCGAGGCTACGGCCCTGTGAGGGACGCCGGAGTGGGGTTGTCTGAGAAGCTCGTGTCGTGGAAGAAGCTCCCTCGGGAGTTCCGTCAGGAGCTGCAAAAGGTCCGGAAACCATTCCGAGTGATGCCATAGCGGAGCTACCACAGTCATCAAACAGTTGACAGATAGTCTGGTCCTGTTGAGCACCCTTCCCATCAGACAGAACAGTGGGAAGGCGTACACGTCGATGTTGTCCCACCGTTGCTGGAAAGCATCTTGCCAGAGTGCCTTGGGGTCCGGGACTGGGGAGCAGTACAGGGGCAGCTTGAAGTTCAAGGCTGTCGCGAACAAGTCCACAGTCGGGGAACCCCACAAAGTCAGGACTTTGTTGGCTATCTGAGGAACCAAAGACCACTCGGTACTCACTATCTGCGAAGCCCTGCTCAGACTGTCAGCGAGCACATTCCTCTTGCCAGAAATGAAGCGAGCTGATAGTGTTATCGAGTGGGTTTCAGTCCACCTCAGTCTCTACTGCAAGATGGGATAGCTGTTGCGAAAAAGTGCCTCCCTGCTTGTTGATATAAGCCACTACCGTGGTGTTGTCGCTCTTCACCACCACGGAGTGACCCGCCAGGGACTGTTGGAACTGCTGAAGAGCCAGAAAGACGGCCTTCAATTCTAGCAGGTTGATGTGTAGGCACTTTTCTGATTCAGACCAAAGGCCTGAGGCCCTCTGGTTCAGAACGTGCGCCCCCCACCCTTCTTTTGACGCGTCTGAAAACAGTCAATTCCGGGGGGAGGACGAGAAGACTCACTCCCTTCCTTCTGCAGGTTCTCGTCGACCAGCCACCACCGCAAGTCCGTCTGTTCCAGAGACCCCATTGGGATCAGAATGTCCGGGGAATTGGATCCTTGATTCCACCGGGACTTGAGCCGCCATTGAAGGGATCTCATCCTGAGGCGGCTGTTTGGAACCAGACGGGCCAGGGAGGATAGGTGACCTAAGAGACGCTACCACGATTGGGCGGGGAGTTCTTTTCGCCTGAGGAAGGGTTCCGCCACCCTCCTCAGTCTTGCTATCCGGTCGTCTGATGGAAAGGCTTTGTGGAGATTGGTGTCTATTAGCATGCCTAGATAAACCAGTCGTTGGGACGGCTACAGAGAGGACTTCTCGAGGTTTACCACGATCCCCAGATCCTGGCAAAGATCCAGAAGCCTGTCTCGGTGCCGAAGAAGGGTCGACTCCGAGTCTGCTAGGATCAGCCAATCGTCCAGATAACGAAGGAGACGAATGCCGTTCCTGTGCGCCCAAGATGAAATCAGGGTGAACACTCTGGTGAACACCTGAGGAGCTGTGGAGAGACTGAAACACAGCACCTTGAACTGGTAGATCTTGTTGTCTAGGCAAAATCTCAGGTACTTCCTGGAAGACGGATGGATTGGGATCTGGAAGTACGCGTCCTTTAGATCCAGTGTGCACATGAAGTCTTGTGGTCTCACCGCAAGTCTGACCGTGTCTGTTGTCTCCATGCTGAACCGGGTTTGCTTGACAAACCCGTTCAGAGCTGAGAGATCGATGACGGGTCTCCAGCCTCCAGTAGCCTTCTCTACAAGAAAGAGTCGACTGAAGAAGCCTGGGGAGCCGTCCACGACCTCCTGGAGAGCACCTTTCTCGAGCTTGGTCTCGACTTCGGCCTGAAGGGCCAGCCCCTTTGCCGATCCCGTGGCATAGGAGCTCAACGACACTGGATTCGCTGTCAGGGGACGTTGAGATGTTGTGAACGGGACGCGATAGCCTTGGCCGATCACTGAGACCGTCCAAGCATCGGCCTCGTGTTGCTGCCACCTGCGGACGCAACGCTGAAGGCATCCCCCCACAGGTGGACACGCAGGGGGACTGCCACCCCTAGGGCTTGCGGCCGCGGCCGCCACCCCTAGGAGTCTTGCCTCCCCTGGAGGACTTACCGCCCCTCTTGACCTTGGCTGGAAAGGGCTGGGGCTTAGACACCACCTTCTTAGCTGCCGGTGCCTGTTTGGGAGCCTTACGAGGCTGTTGCTGCTGTTGTGGCGGGGCTGGAGGCTTATAGGGCCGAGTTGTAAGGGCCCTATGGAGGAGGGAGTCCGTGCTGGAATTCCTCCACCTCTCAGCCGTTCGCTCCATGTGTTGAGGCTCAAACAGGTTCTCCCCCAGAAGGGAAGCATGTCGGAGCCTACACACATCCACGGCGGGGACCTTCAGATGGAATCTCTCGGACACAGCATCGCGATGCTTCAACACCGAGTTGGCCCACAGGGTGGTAACCTGGTGCGCCAAAAACTCGATGGAGCGGGTGCCCGAGAGCAAGAAGGTCTCCAGGGCCTTCCTATTGGTCTCATTGGACAAGTCCTCCGATCGCAATAGGATGCCCAGAGATCCTAGCCAAAAGTCACAGCCACGAAGTAGCCTGCATGGCACACTTAGCGACCTTCTCGTGGGTAAGGATCTCTGCCGCCGAGAACGACACCTGCCGGGCAGAGAGTTTCTCAAGGGGAACTCCCTTCGCCAGCTCCTCCACAGAGTGATGGAGAGGAAGAGCGAGGTTGTGCTCACCCAGGATCTCGAAATACCTCCTCTGCTGAAGACGAGGAGGAGGGATGAGCTTGTTCCCGGCAGTGGAACGACTGGAGGAGGCAAGAAGTGCGAGCTGAGCGTTGGCCCTAGCCCTGGCACTCTTCAGCCCCCGAGACAAGGGCAGAGCCGCACTGGTCTTAGGGGCCTTCCGAACGTCAAACACTTCATCCAAAATCGTGTCTTTGCCTTCACGGGGGGCGATGACTGGATCCATAAGCCCGTTAAGTTGCCTTATCAGGCTTAGGACCTGCCAGAAGGCATGTTCGGATTCTTGCTGTTCTCCTCCCTGTGGGCTGGCAGCTAAGTCTCCTGCCCCAGGGATCTCTTCCTGGGGTGACACGTGGACATTACCCCGGGTAGTCGTGGGTTCCTGACGAATCCTTGCAGAGGATTTAGGGACGGTCTTGGAGTCCTTGGATTCCCTCCTGGGAGGGATACAGGATCCCAACAACGAGGTTCGAGGGGCCCCTTCCTCACGAGACGATTCTCCTGCATGAAGCGAAGTCTCCCCCCCTGGTGCCGAGGGGAAGACTACTGCCCCACTGGACTCATCTGAGGACGGAAAGGCTTCGTCCACGGGAGAAGGAGAGAGCACTCGTGCAGGAGAAGGGACCTTCGCGACCGACCTCTTGGGAACCAACTTCGCCCTGGGGGAAGTCACCACGAAGTCCACTCCTCTTTTTCTCTTCAGCGTAGGAGAAACAGCCGTTGGTTTGTTACCCTGGTCGGCGAGTGCTGGTTTCATAACCCTCACTAACGCCCGTGCCAGAGGACCAAACCAAGTCTGTTGCTCCAAGGACACAGAGTCCGAAATCCTCGCTAAAGGGAAAGGGATCGGGCGATCCTTTGGAGTGGACACCACGGTACCTGCCTGAAAAGAAGGTGGGGAAGTATGATGTACTAACCTCTCTTCGTCCTGCACTACCAACCTGTGTTTGGGTGGAGGTGATCCCGAGTGCCATCTAGGAACACGTGTTCCTGCTGCTACCACCGGCTGCGGAATTCGCCGCGAACGATGGTCGCGCGAGGGCGAATGGTCGCGCGGTAGCGCGGGCGAGCGATTGCGCGGGTGCGCAGGTGGATGATCGCGCGGGCACGCAGGCGAGCGGTCGCGCGGGGTGCGCAGGCGAGCGGTCGCGCGGGCGCTCAGGCGAGTGGGCGCGAGGGTGGGCAGGTGAATGAACGCGTGTCCGAGGCGGCGAACGCAAGCGTTGGCGCGACGGCGAGGAAACACGCTGCCGCGTGGGTGAGGAAGACCGCTGGCGATGTATATCCACAGGCGATCGATGATGAGCTGGTGAGCGCGGACGCGCAGGTTGGCGATGGCGCGTTGTGGCATGTCGACGCGTTGGCGAGCGATAGCGAGCAGCATGCGCAGGTGAACGATCGAGCAATGGCGAGCGATGGCGAGCAGCACGCACAGGTGAACGATCACGCGATGTGGAGCGATGGCGATCAGCATGCGCAGGTGGGCGATCGCGCGATGGCGAGCAGCATGCGCAGGTGGGCGATCGCGCGATGGCGAGCAGCATGCGCAGGTGGGCGATCGCGCGATGGCGAGCAGCATGCGCAGGTGGGCGATCGTGCGATGGTGAGCGATGGCAAAGATCTGGCAGGAGATGGTGAACGGTCTGCAGAGGTTCAAGGAAGACGGAGCTGTAGGTTGAGGCTGACGAGGAGAGTCCCCCTCGGAGGATGAAGACCCAAAAAGGCGCCTTGCGGCGTAGCGGACGGTGAGCCTTACGGCGGAGGCGGCCTCGGGGGAGATCGTCGGGACCATCGGTCCTCCGAAGGCGAGTCTCCGTCAAAGCACTTCCCTCAGGAGGAAGCTGAGCAGCAGCAGAGACCGAAGGACTCACTTCCCCCTTCGAAGGATGTACGGAAGGGGGAGGAGAGCCTTTAGCACCATCATCCGCAACAGCACCTGCGGCGGATTGCCCAGCCACGTCGGAGGCCTCTGTCACCACGACGTCGCCAATAGACAGAGGGTCTACCTCGGCTACCGCCGGCGACTGCTTAACAGACAAGGTCGATAAAAGCGACCCTGGAGGGCAAGCCCTTAAGCCCCAGGGACGACCAAATCTGTAAAAGATCATCATTGGTTAAGGCATTATCAATAACCTCCCCCGGAGGAGGAGGGGGAACCGCCTCGCTATGGGAGGCGACGCCCTCTCCCCCCACCCAAGGTAGGGAAACAGAACTAGGGCCTGCGCTACCACTCGGCCGACTCTCCTTAGGAGGCGGACGAGGGGGAGCTTCGGAGGAGGTTTGGGCGGCGGAAGAAGAGTCCCGAGAACCTTCCTCCTTCAAGGCTAACCCCGAAGGAGAACGGTCTCTCTTGGACTTCTTCTTACGCCGACGGCCAAACTTCTCCCACTGGGAGGCAGACCACTCCCTGCACTCACGGCACATGTTCACCTGGTCACGGCCCCGACATTGAGGGCAAAGGGTGTGCGGATCCGTAGTTACATCCGACATGAAAGTCCCACAAGGACGACCGGCAACTCCAGGGCATGTACGCATTGTAAAGAAATAATAATGAAGGTCAACTTCCAACCAACACACACGCTGAAAAGAAAAAGCAGGAAATTAAAGGCTGTCACGAGGACGATGAGCAGACACGTCTGATCACCGCCGAGCCAAAAGTGAAGTGAAGCAAGTCACCGGTGTGTGGAGGGGGGAGGGGTAGCAAGCTACCCTTCCCCACCCCCCGCTAACTAGCGCGGGGGTAATTAACCCTCGTTAAAACTATTGGCTCGTCATTTCAGCTGCGCTAAATGGTAAACCCTATGTAAATAGCGTGGTTTGTATTTCGGTTACGGAACAAATGTGTTTTGTGTTGTCAATGGTACCAGTAGATTGGGTTTGTGCCTGTATTGTACCACTATATAAGGGTAAGGGAGATATGCATGAGTGTTGTAATTCAAGAGGTATTAGTTTGTTAAGCGTAGTTGGAAAAGTGTATGGTAGAGTAATGATTAAGAGGATCAAGGATAAAACAGAGAATGCAATCTTAGAAATACAGGGTGGTTTTAGAAGAGATAGGGGTTGTATGAATCAGATTTTTACAGTTAGGCAGATATGCTAGAAATATTTAGCAAAAGGTAAGGAGGTGTATGTTGCGTTTATGGATCTGGAGAAAGCGTGTGATAGAGTTGATAGGGAAGCAATGTGGAATGTGATGAGGTTATATGGAGTTGGTGGAAGGTTGTTGCAAGCAGTGAAAAGTTTCTACAAAGGTAGTAAAGCATGTGTTAGGATAGGAAATGAAGTGAGTGATTGGTTTCCGGTGAGAGTGGGGCTGAGACAGGGATGTGTGATGTCGCCGTGGTTGTTTAACTTGTATGTTGATGGAGTGGTGAGAGAGGTGAATGCTCGAGTGCTTGGACGAGGATTAAAACTGGTAGACGAGAATGACCATGAATGGGAGGTAAATCAGTTTATGTTTGCGGATGATACTGTACTGGTTGCAGACACAGAAGAGAAGCTTGGACAATTAATGACAGAATTTGGAAGTGTGTGTGAGAGAAGGAAGTTGAGAGTTAATGTGGGTAAGAGTAAGGTTATGAGATGTACAAGAAGGGAAGGTGGTGCAAGGTTGAATGTCATGTTGAATGGAGAGTTACTTGATGAGGTGGATCAGTTTAAGTACTTGGGGTCTGTTGTTGCAGCAAATGGTGGAGTGGAAGCATATGTACATCAGAGAGTGAATGAAGGTTGCAAAGTGTTGGGGGCAGTTAAGGGAGTAGTAAAAAAATAGAGGGTTGGGCATGAAAGTAAAGAGAGTTCTATATGAGAAAGTAATTGTACCAACTGTGATGTATGGATCGGAGTTGTGGGGAATGAAAGTGATGGAGAGACACAAATTGAATGTGTTTGAGATGAAGTGTCTAAGGAGTATGACTGGTGTATCTCGAGTAGATAGGGTTAAGAACGAAGTGGTGAGGGTGAGAACGGGTGTAAGAAATGAGTTAGCAGCTAGAGTGGATATGAATGTGGTGAGGTGGTTTGGCCATGTTGAGAGAATGGAAAATGGCTGTCTGCTAAAGAAGGTAATGAATGCAAGAGTTGATGGGAGAAGTACGAGAGGAAGGCCAAGGTTTGGGTGGATGGATGGAGTGAAGGAAGCTCTGGGTGATAGGAGGATAGATGTGAGCGAGGCAAGAGAGCGCGCTAGAAATAGGAATGAATGGCGAGCGATTGTGACGCAGTTCCGGTAGGCCCCTGCTGCTGCCTCCGATGCCTTAGATGACCGCGGAGGTAGCAGCAGTAGGGGATTCAGCATTATGAAGCTTCATCTGTGGTGGATAATGTGGGAGGGTGGGCTGTGACACCCTAGCAGTACCAGCTGAACTCGGTTGAGTCCCTTGTTAGGCTGGGAGGAACGTAGAGAGTAGAGGTCCCCTTTTTGTTTTTGTTTCTTTGTTGATGTCGGCTACCCCGAAAAATTGGGGGAAGGGCCTTGGTATATGTATGTATGTATGTAAGAAAATACATTGAATTATAACTTGAATGAATGTAAGAAACAAAAGATGTATAATCTGCAGTGGGAAAGTAGAGCTCAAGTCATAGAAACGAGGGTTTTGGAATGTCACTGGTCGAAAAAGTATCACTCGTAGATGTCGCATAAACGTGGGACTCGGGCGTGGAAGATAACGGGGGAGAGAAAATAAGAAAAAAGTATCAGGATTTGCAAATTGAATTGAGAAGGGTATGAAATATACAGGTAGAGGGGGTGCCAATAATCACAGGAACACTAGGGACCATACCTAAGTCATTGAAAAGGAATCTTAAGAAGGTAGGAGCCAATTTAGCCCCAAGACTGGTGCTAAAGTGTGCGCGCTACTTGAAACAGCATGAATAGTTGAGAATGTGACAGACTCCTAAGGAAGCTGGATATAATCTCAAACTCCACACTATAAACCACCAGTCTCTGTAGACTGTGATTAACCTTCCCCCAAAAAATTAATAACATTGGTGACCTTACTCTTCCTTGTTTCGGAATAATGCCCTCATATTTGGGTACATTTTATTTTGTTTATTTCCTTGATAAAATTGAGCGTAAAAAATTCATTTGATAAATAAAACATCCTTGGCTGCTCCATCTAATTTCTACTGATTTAGATTAGGCCACTCCTAAAAGTGACCTCAAGGGGGAATGCCAAACTTGAATCATCTCGATATTGGCAGCTTTGGTATCGTCAGCTTAACAGACAACCTTGTCCTTCCTCACTGAGAAATGGAATTCGCTTTCAACTTGTTTCCTTGCCTTTATAAAACCTTTCGTTTTTCATGTGGACAGTTTGTCAATTTGCTTACTGGAGTTTATAAAATTCACTCACTGTGCAATTTATGAATTCACTCACTGGATAATTTGGGAATTTTTTTACTGGTCAGTTTATGAATTAACTATCAGAACAGTTTATAAATTCCCTTAAGAGACAGTTTATCAACACTTTTCCTAAATCTAATCCTTTTCTAATTCACTCTCAGAACAGTTTATAAATTCCCTCAATCACAAGACAGTTTATTAACTCTTTTAAGATTAAATCCAATACTTTTTGCCTTGTTTCTCTTATCTATTTCATTTGGGAATTGGAATTCTTACGAATATGTGTGCCTAAATGAGTCCAACTGCATTAGCATAAATAAGAAAAACATTAAAATACCAACAAATTTGAGTAAAAATGCAATTCTGATACTCACTTGTTATAATTCACCTCAATCCACGGCTCCTCTTTAATCTGCCGGAGCAAAAACCCGTAGCTCTTTTCCTTGGACTTGCGGCTTCGTTCCGTCTCGGGCTTTTCAAACCTCACCGTGACTTTTTTTACCTTGTCCTCTTCGTCAGAATCTGGAAGAAAATTTTGATCAGCGACATACTCACATGATAACCGATCGTTTAGTTTTCCACGAGTGATATTGCGAACAGCTACAGACTTCATAAAATAATTACTGGAAGCTCCTCAACTTGCAAACATTCGGAGATACTGTACAAACTCAAACCCACCTGAAATCGTAAACCTCAAATAATGCATCAAAAGTTCATATTAAAATACTGTAAAATAATATTATATAAGGCAATGTAGTAAGGAAGCTGACATTTGTAATAAGAAACATGTTTATTTGTTGACTTTGCAGCTGAGAATATAGGCATGTGAGTCAGGTGAAGACTACACTATTGTTGTTATTATTATCATTACTTGCTAAGCTACAACCCTAGTTTTAAAAGCATGATGCTATAAGCCCAGGGGCTCCAACAGGCCAAAACTTTACAAAATTCGACTAGCAAACAGCTTCTTTGAACTTAATATGTTTGCAAGCATCCGACTTTCCATAAATACCGAAGTTTTTCTGCATTCAAATTGGGACAAAGAAAATACTACTCACACAAGAATAAAAGATTTAATACTATATACACACAGATAAAACCTAAAAAAAATTATCCACACTCGGAAGCAGAAACACACAAGTCTGGAGTACTTGCTTGGATCACACCCCAATGCAGGTAAGAATAACATGTTCTCATTTATAAAGGATTATACTGTATTAGATACACTGAGTTTGCTTTCATGTGGCTTCATCTCTGTCTTAGACTGGACCTAAAGAACGGGACACTTCAACCTGCCTCTTTATGAACCAGTTAACTGTCTTGTAAGTAGCCACCTTTGCTATGGTAAGCAGCTCTTCTAGGAAACTCCAAAATCAAATAATTGTTCTCTAGTCTAGGCTGGTGCCATAGCCTCTGTACCATGGTCTTCCATTATCTTGGGTTTGAGTTCTCTTGCTTGAGGGGCCCCTGGCTTATAGCATCCTTTTCCAACCAGGGTTGTAGCCTAGCAAGTAATAATAATAAAAATAATAATAATAATGCCATGTACCAAGAGGTACGTGAAGACAGAAGTTCCCTGCCAAATACGAAGAACAATAATTCAGATTTATAAAGTTATGGCAAAACCGAACAACTATTCATATTTATGTTGTTACCACTAACCTATCATGTCCCCTGAACCAAAGTGAGGAGCAGAGAAGTAAATCATATTATTCTATCTTATTTCTCTTCCTTTTGTTTTTTCAAGTTTTTATAGTTATATATATATATATATATATATATATATATATATATATATATATATATATATATATATGAAAGAATCATTTAAATGTAGTTACAGTTTTTGGAATATTTTAATTTGTTCATTATTTGGGCTTATAGCATCCTGCTTCTCAAACTAGGGTTGTAGCTTAGCTAATGATAATAATAATAATTAGTTATTGGTTTTTGCCCGGAAGCCTTGTCTTCTCTTGTCTCTTGGTAAATGGCAGGTGGCAAGTTGAGCCACGACTTAGGACGACAGAGAGGAAAAGTTTTATAAATCTTTATCGAGGTCATTATGTTGGTACTAAAAATATTTCCAACAGTAAAAACTTACCCTCTTCTCCGGTCGAGTCCTTCCTCTCCTTTTTCCCGCGTTTGTCTGCCTGGTCGAGATAGGAGAGGGACGGCCGCAGGTTAAGTGGAGACCAGAATCGCGGACTACGCCTACTGCATAACGACTGACGTCACTCAGCGCCTTCGTCGACGTCAGCACCAGTTTGTCCATTACGTTGCTTTTTGTGGGAAAAGTAATGCACTGTATCAGTGGAAATAACATTATTAATATAACAAGCATACTAAATAGTATAAGATTAACCCAGCCTAAACTTGGTGCCGGTCCCATCCAGCCACTGAGGGGGGCAAGCCAGCTTCAACTTGGTGCCGGTCCCATGCCCGGGTAAATGGGGAGGGTTGGCGGCAGGAAAGGCATCTGGTCATGAAAAATTAGCCAAAACCAATATAGCCAATGGAGATTGTGAACATCAACCCCACATAAAAGTTGGAAAAGATGCAGACAAAGAAGAAATATTAAATAGTATAAGATTAAGATACAAATAATAAAAAATATGAGAAAGAAAGTAGGATAATGGCGAAGAGATAAAATCTTGGGACATGGTATTAACTTGAGGCTTTTGACAAGCTCACCTTTCTTTACTGAAGATTACCTTCTTCATGAAACCAGAAAGCAATGTGAGAATAACACAGATCAAAAGTCTAAAAATTTCTTAAAAGTATATAAATTTTAGAAAAAAAGCTTAACAATAAATAATTTACAAATAATAAATTCCTCATTATAATACCTTTTCACCTTTAAATTATTTCCTCTATTTGAGTAAAATACTGAAATTTCCTGGGAGTATATTACTGCCAAAAATATCAATCCTTTACTTTTGTCACTGTCCCTTGCCCCTGCCATTCATGAGCGGCCTTTAAACCTTTAAAGGTACACTGCAAACCTTGGTCACTGATCATGCATGTATATGGCCAGTCTATATGGCATTGTCATTATCCCTTGCCTCTACGATTCATGAGCAGCCTTTAAACTCCGTTGTTCTCAAGTAAATCCTGATATATGAAGAACAAGTAGAAAGTGCAATCCAGAGATTTTAGACCGCTAATGAAGGTCGTCAATATATGTTGACCGTGAATAAATCTACCGTACTGTACTGAAGTCAAGAGACCTAGCTTTCCCTTTTCCATATATTGACCGTGAATAAGTCTACAGTATAATATAATAACCAGAATCGCAATACTGTACAAAATGGGTTCTCCTGGATCATAATACCTATCCACTATTAAAATTTGGTGAAGATCCAGCAACAAGCCTTGATGTAATCCTATTAACAAACAAACTAACAGATAATTAAATAAACATGACAAATTCGTAGATAATTTGTATTTTTCCTAACTATACAAACCTTAACTATTTACATGGGGTAATTACTTTGGCGTAGCTGAATGACGAGCCATTAAGTTTTAACGATTGTTTCCTACCCCGCCGCTAGTTAGTAGGGGGTAGGGAGGGGTAGCTAGCTACCCCCCACCCCCTCACACACACCAGTGAAAGGCTCACTTTACTTAGAGGTAGGACTTATCTTGGGGGACAGGGCTGGCGGGCAAATACAGTATGTGTAAATAGCTAAGGTTTGTATAGTTAGGAAAAATACAAATTATCTACGAATTTGTCATTTGTTCCGTAACTGAAATACAAACCACGCTATTTACATGGGGTGACTCAACCCTTAGGAAGGGTGGTAAGTACCCTGCCATACTGGCTTTGGCTTGCCCGGGGTCCCCGAACCCGAGTTTGCACGAACTCATGGGGTAAGGGGGTCCCTGCTCCTCGCTGGCAGTTGTGAGACTGCAGCGGCCTACGTAAGCTGTGTGTGAAAGTGAGCAGTGACTCGTCCTAGAAAGTTGACCTGGAGTTCTTCAGATGAAAATCTGGGCTAGGACTCTCCCAATACCACCTTGTCAGGGTATGGGGACATGACAGTATTACAACTTAATACTAGGAACACTAATGAAGCATGGTTTACCTGCAGAGGTTCGAGGTCAGCTGTGCAAATGACCCAGGATGCTGTTTTCTCCAAGGGAGGAGAGGATGAAGAAAAGAAAAGGGCCAGACAGATCTTTTCATTCATAGAGACTAAAACCGGGTAACAATATCCCCAACCTTCTGCTACTTGTCCAATAAGGAGCCTGAGGTTAGACCAGCTGTTGTGCAGCCACCACGGGGCCGATAGAAAAAGTATCGAGCCTCCTGAGTGTCACGTCTTGCAGGTAGTGGGCCGTAAAGGTGATATGATGCTTCCACACCCCAGCTTACAGGACCTGCGTCACTGAACAGTTCTTCTTGAAGGCCAGGGACGTAGCCACGCCCGACGTCATGCGCTCTAGGGCGACGTGACGGAGGAGGGTCAGGATTCAAGGCCAGATGTATTAACTTGCGGATCCAGGCCGAGATGGTATTCCTGGTGACCTTCCTCTTTGTCTTCCCGGTGCTCACGAACAAAGCTCGCACCTGGGGGCGAACTGCAGCTGTTCTTTTAAGATACAGTACAACCTCAGACTCCTGACTGGGCACAGTAGGAGATGGTCTGGGTCATCTGTTACAGAAGGGAGACTCGAAACCTGGAAGGAGTCGAACCTTGGGTCCGGCACTCCAGGGTTCAGAGTCTTGGGAACAAACTCAGGGACGAAGCTGAACGTTACCTCCCCCCATCCCCTTAAATGGGCGACGTCGTACGAGAGACCATGAAGCTCACTGACTCTCTTGGCCGAGGCCAAAGCTAGCAGGAACACCGTCTTCCAGGTAAGGTGGCGATCAGAAGTCTGGCGTAATGGTTCGTAGGGAGGACTCTTAAGAGACCTGAGAACTCGAACTACGTTCCAAGGAGGAGGTCTCACTTCCGACTGAGGGCAGGTCAGCTCGTAACTCCGTATGAGGAGAGAGAGTTCCAGCGAGGAGGAAATGTCCATTCCTTTAAGCCTGAAGGCAAGACTTAAGGCTGAGCGATAGCCTTTCACTGCCGAGACTGAAAGGCGCATTTCCTCCCGCAGATAAACGAGGAACTCCGCTATTGCTGGTAAAGTAGCATCGAGGGGAGAGATACCCCTTCCACGGCACCAACCACAGAAAACTCGCCACTTCGCCTGGTAGACTCCTGCGGATGACTTGCGCAGGTGGCCAGACATCCTGTTGCAACTTGTTGCAAAAATCCTCTCTCTGTGAGGAGATGCTGGATAGTCTCCAGGCGTGAAATCAAAGCGAAGCTACAGCTTTGTGGTAGATGTTGGAGTGTGGTTGTTTGAGTAGCTCGCGACATGGAGGGAGCTCCCTCGGGATCTCCGTGAGGAGTCTCAGAAGGTCCGGGAACCACTCTGCATGACGCCATAGCGGAGCTATCAAGGTCATTGAGAGATTGACCGATGTTCTGGTCTTGTTGAATAGCCTCCTCATCAGACAGCACGGGGGAAAGGCGTACACATCGACGCTGTCCCACCGTTGTTGGAAGGCATCCTGCCAGAGAGCCTTGGGGTCCGGGACTGGGGAGCAGTACAGCGGAAGCTTGGTGTTCAGCGCCGTAGCAAACAGATCCACCGTCGGGGAACCCCACAAAGTCAGGACTTTGTTGGCTATCTGAGTATCCAAAGACCACTCGGTACTCACTATCTGCGTCGCTCTGCTCAGACTGTCGGCGAGCACATTCCTTTTGCCCGGAATGAAGCGAGCCGCTAGTGAAATCGAGTGGACTTCGGAACATCTCAGAATCTCTACTGCAAGATGGGACAGCTGTTCCGAAAAGGTACCTCCCTGCTTGTTGATATAAGCCACCACTGTGGTGTTGTCGCTCATCACCACTACAGAGTGGCCTGCCAGGACTTGGTGGAACTTCTGAAGTGCCAGGAACACGGCCTTCATTTCTAGCAGGTTTATATGAAGGTACTTTTCTGATTCTGACTACAGGCCTGAGATCTGGTGGCTCAGAACGTGGGCCCCCCACCCTTTGTTTGATGCGTCCGAAAACAGCATCAAATCCGGGTAAGGGACGAGAAGATCCACTCCCTCTCGCAGATTCTCGTCTGCCACCCACCAACTGAGGTCCGCCCGTTCCGCAGGTCCCATAGGGATCAAGGCGTCCGGTGAGTCGTTTTCTTGGCTCCACCGAGACTTGAGATCTCATCCTGAGGCGACTGTTGGGAACGAGGCGGGTCAGGGAGGAGAGGTGGCCGAGGAGACGAAGCCACAACTGGGCTGGGAGTTCTTCTCGATTGAGGAAAGGGTTCGCAACCTTCCTCAGCCTTGCTATCTTTTCGTTTGATGGGAAGGCTTTGTGGAGATTGGTGTCTATGACCATGCCTAGATATACCAGTTTCTGAGAGGGCTGCAGGGAGGACTTCTCGAGATTTATTACGATCCCTAGATCCTGGCAAACTTCGAGGAGTCTGTCTCGGTGGCGAAGAAGGGTTGCCTCCGAGTCTGCTAGGATCAGCCAGTCGTCCAGATAACGAAGGAGACGGATGCCGATCCTGTGGGCCCATGAAGAGATGATGGTGAATACTCTGGTGAACACCTGAGGAGCTGTAGAGAGACCGAAACACAGCACCTTGAATTGGTAGATATTGTTGTCTAGGAAAAATCTCAGGTACTTCCTTGAAGACGGATGAATTGGGATCTGGAAGTACGCGTCCTTCAGGTCCAGCGTGCACATGAAGTCTAGTGGTCTCACCGCAAGTCTGACCGTGTCTGCCGTCTCCAAGCTGAACGGAGTCTGCTTGACAAACCCGTTCAGGGTCTAGAGGTCGATGACTGGTCTCCAGCCTCCAGACGCCTTTCTCACAAGAAAGAGTCGACTGTAGAAGCCTGGGGACCCGTCTACAACCTCCTGGAGAGCGTCCTTCTCCAACATGGTCTGGACTTCGGCCCGGAGGGCCTGCCCTTTGCCGATCCCATGGCAAAGGAGCTCAACGACACTGGATTCGCTGTCAAAGGAGGTAGAGAGGCTGTGAACGGGATGCGATAACCTAGGGAGATCACGGAGATCGTCCAGGCATCCACCCCGAGTTGCTGCCACCTTGTCGCGCAACTCTGTAGGCATCCCCCCACTGGTGGACATACAGGGGAATTGTCAACCCTAGCGCTTCCGGCCTCGGCTGGTACCTCTAGGGTTTTTGCCTCCCCTGGAGGACTTCTTGCCCCTTCTGCCCTTGGCAGGAAAGGGCTTAGACACCTTGGGCTTCGCCGTTGTCGTCTTCTTTGTGTCCTTAGCCGGACGGGGCTGCTGGACTGCCGGAGGTTTGTAGGGCCTCGATGTCAGGGCCTTATGGCTGAGGGAATCCTGGTTGGATTTCCTCCACCTCTCAGCAGTGAGCTCCATGTCCTTGGGCTCAAACAGGCTCTTACCGAGCACGGAAGAGTGTCTGAGCCTGCTAGCACTGCACTGGGGACCTTATGGTGGAACCTCTCGGCCACAGCGTCCCGGCGCTTGGCCCACAAGCTCTAGACTTGGTGGGCCAGAAACTCAATGGTCCGTGTGCCCGAGAGAAGAAAGGTTTCCAGCGCTTTCCTTGGAGAGATCCTCGGACCGCACCAGGATGCCCAGAGACCCTAGCCAGATGTCGAGCCACGAAGTTGCCTGCATGACACACTTGGTGACCTTCTCCTGGCTTAGGATCTCAGAGGCTGAGAAGGACACGTGCCGGTTGGAGAGTCTCTCAAGAGGGACTCCCCCTGTGAGCCCTTCCACGGAGTGGTGTAAGGGAAGACCCAGACAAGACTCCGCGAGGATCTCGAAATATCTCCTCTGGTGGACTCGAGGAGGAGGGAGGAGCTTGTTACCGGCACTTGATCTGCTGGAGGAGGCAAGCTCAGAGAGCTGACCCTCGACCTTGTCCCTGGCACTCTTCATCCCGTGAGACCAGGGCAAAGCTGCACTGGCCCAAGGGGGTTTCTGGGCGCCGTAGACCCGGTCCAGGACCGTGTCCTTCCCTTCACGAGGCGGGACTTCAGGATCTGGGATCCCGTTAAGGCTCCTCATGAGGGTCAGGACTTGCCAGAATGCGTGTTCTGACTCCTGGTGCTCTCCTCCCGGAGGACTGGCAGCGAAGTCTCCCGTCCCCAGTGGCTCTTCCTGGGGGAACACGTGGATAACCTCGAAGGCTCTAGACGGTTCCTGCCTGATCCTCGCCGACGATTTGGGAATCGTCTTAGAGTCCTTAGGTTCCCTCCTGGGAGGGATGCAGGACTCAAGTAGCGAAGGGGGCAGGCTCTTCTCCACCTCTGGACGAGAAGACCTCTCAGGGAGAGGCGGAGCCTCCCCCATTGGTGCGATGGGGGAGTGGTCCGGCTCATTCGACTCTCCTGAGGAGGGGTAATACTCCTCCGCAGGGGAGGGAGAGAAGGTCTGGGGTGGAGAAGGAGCCTTGCGCAAGGCTCTGCGTGGAAACAGAATAGGCCTCGGAGGAGGATCCACGGGAGACTCCTCTCTTCCTCTTCAGGGGGGAGGAGGCTGCCGCCGGATCGTGGCCCAAATCAGAGAGGGAGGGCTTAATAGCCCGCACAAGGGCTGCCGACTGACAGTCGCGCTGTCAGACACCCCTTCTGGAGGGAAGGGGATCAAGGGATGCCTAGGAGGAGTCGACAAACGAGGGTTCGCCTGCAGAGCTGGAAGAGAAGAGTCCCTAGACCTGTCCGGGAAGCGCCCCTCCTCCGGCGAGCGTGCTGGTCTGCGCTTGCGGGGAGGGGACCGCGACGATGAAGAATCCGCCTGGCGGCGCTCGCGTTGGGGCTCGTACACCGGGCCCTGGTCAGGGTCGCGCGTGAACAGCTGGCGCGAAACTGGAATCTCGCGCGCGAGGGCGCGATGGTGCGCAGGCGGGGACTCAGGAGCGATAGCGCAGGTGAGCGCTGTAGCGCCGTATCAGGAACTGGGCGCATATACGCAGGTGAGCGCTGGCGCGTTATATCAGGAACTCGTGGGTGAGCAGGGGGACCCTGGCGCGTAACAGGAACGGAGGCGCGAACGCCTGAGGGTGAGCGCCGAAGCGCTAAGTCAGGAACAGCAGCGTCGGCAGCAGGTGAGCGCTCAGGCGGTGCCTGGCGCTTGAGAGCAAGAGGCGCAGTTTTGCGCTCAAGCCCTTTCAGCCCCGAAGGGCCCAGAGAATGCGCAGTGGCAGTATCAGGTGGCGCGTCATGCACATCAGGAACTCTGGAAGTAGAGGGTCTGGGTGACAGGTCACCATGTCCCGAAGGACGACCATCCTCCGAAGGGGATCGCGAACGATCCCCGGAGAGGTCTAGGTTGGTAGCTGGCAGGACTGGAGAACGGCGAGTCATCTCCTCCGCAGAGGACTGTGGCGACGACGAGCCGAAGAGGCGCCTCTTAACCCCCTTGTAAGGGGAAGGAAGGCCTCTACGGTGAAGGGGAGGTAAAGTCTTCCGCCTTATACGCCCACGAGGGGCCGTGGGATCAGCAAGCTGACCATCGGTGGGCCTCCGATAAGGAGTCTCTGTTAGTGAACTCCCCAGAGAGGGAGAATCACCGGCAGGAGAGACCTTGGGACTTAGCTCCTCCTTCGAAGGATGTTCGGAGGGGGAGTCTAAGCCTTCAGCTACCTCAGCCACAGGAACGGGCATTTGGCTAGACCCACGGGATGTTTCCGTCACCACAACGTCAACCACAGACAGAGGATCTATCTCCGCTGAAGTTGGCGATTGTTTGACGGCCGCACCCAGTTTGATCATGTCAAACAAAGCTTCCTAGGAGGGCGAACCCTGTAGCCCCAAGAAAGCCCAAAGCTGCAAAAAAACATTACTAGACACAAATTCCTCCTCCGGGGAGGAGGGGCAGCTGCCTCGCTATGGGAGGCAACTACCTCTCCCTCACCCCGGGATCGGTTAACAGCAATGCGGTCTACACTACCACTCGCCGGCCTCTCGGGAGAGGCCGCTCGAGTGGGAGCTTCGGAGGAGGAAAGGGCGACGGAAGAAGAGTTCTTGTAATTTTCTCTCTTCCGAGAAACCTCTGAAGAAGAAATATGACAAATTTGAAGATAATTTGTATTTTTCCTAACCATACAAACCTTAGCTATTTACATAGGGTTTACCTTTTAGCGCAGCTGAAATGATGAGCCAATAGTTTTAACGAGGGTTAATTACCCCCGTGCTAGTTAGCGGGGGGATGAGGAGGGTAGCTTGCTACCCCTTCCCCCTCAACACACCGGTGACTTGCTTCACTTCACTTAGAGGTAGGACTTGACTTGGGGGTCAGGGATGGCGGGCACATATGTGTAAATAGCTAAGGTTTGTATGGTTAGGAAAAATACAAATTATCTTCGAATTTGTCATTTGTTCCGTAACCGAAATACAAATCACGCTATTTACATAGGGTGACTTACCCCTTAGGAAGGGTGGAAAGTCCCCAGCCTTACTGACTTCGGCTTGCCCGGGGGCTCGTTCCCTCAGTGAGCAGCACTAGAGAGAGGGAGCCCCTGTACCTCACAAGTTCCTAGCATCGCTAGGAACGAGTGGCCTACATAAGCAGTGTGAGGAGGAGAGTGTGACTCGTCCTATGAAGTTGACCTTGAGACCTTCAGATAGGAATTCTAGGATAGGACGTTCCCAATACCACCTCGTCAGGGTATGGGAGACGCAACAGTATTAAGCTTAATACTAGGAGCACAAAGAAGCATGGGTTACCTGCAGAGGTCGAGGTCAGCTATGCGAGGACCAGGATGCTGCTTCCCCAAGAGAGGGGAGAATGAAGAAAGAAGTAAGGGTCAGACATACTCTTTCATTCACGCAGACTAAAACCGGGTAACAACGCCCTCAACCTACTGCTACTTGTCCAAAAAGGAGCCTGAGGTTAGACCAGCTGTTGTGCAGCCACCACAGGGCCGATAGAAAACGTATCGAGGCTCCTGTGGGTCACGTCTTGCAGGTAGTGGGCTGTGAAGGTCGTTTGACGCTTCCAGACCCCAGCTTGAAGTACCTGCGCCACAGAGAAGTTTCTCTTGAAGGCCAGGGATGTAGCAATACACCTGACATCGTGGGCCCGAGGGCGACGTGACGGAGGAGGGTCTGGATTCAAGGCATGGTGAATAACCCTTCGAATCCAAGCTGAGATAGTGTTCCTGGTGACCCTCCTCTTAGTCCTGCCTGTGCTCACAAACAAAGTTCGCACATGAGGACGGACTGCAGCCGTTCTCTTCAAATAGTGCCTCAGACACCTCACTGGACATAGTAGCAGCTGGTCTGGGTCGCTTGTTACAGAACGGAGACTCGTGATCCTGAAAGAGTCGAACCGAGGATCCGGCACTCCAGGATTCTGAGTCTTGGCAACAAACTCAGGGACGAACCTGAACGTTACCTCCCCCCATCCCCTTGAATGGGCGATGTCGTACGAGAGACCATGAAGTTCAGTAACCCGCTTGGCCGAAGCCAAGGCGAGTAGGAAAGCCGTCTTCCAAGACAGGTGGCGATCGGAGGCCTGGCGTAATGGCTCGAAGGGAGGTCTCTTAAGAGACCTGAGGACTCGAACCACGTTCCAAGGAGGGGGTCTCACTTCCAACTGGGGGCAGGTAAGCTCATAGCTACGTATGAGTAAAGAGAGTTCCAGCGATGAAGAAATATCCACGCCCTTCAATCTGAAGGCTAAGCTTAAGGCTGAGCGATAGCCTTTCACTGCCGAGACAGAAAGGCGCATTTCTTCTTGCAGATACACGAGGAAGTCCGCTATTGCTGGAATAGTGGCATTGAGTGGAGAGATACAGTACCCCTTCCACGACACCAACCACAAAAGACTCTCCACTTTTACTTGGTAGACTCCCTCAGAGGACCTTCGCAGGTGCCGAGACATCCTCTCCGCAACCTGTTGCGAAAAGCCTCTCTCCGCGAGGAGACGCTGGATAGTCTCCAGGCGTGAAGCCGAAGCGAGGCTACGGCCCTGTGAGGGACGCCGGAGTTGGGTTGTCTGAGAAGCTCGTGTCGTGGAGGAAGCTCCCTCGGGAGTTCCGTCAGGAGCTGCAGAAGGTTCGGAAACCATTCCGCGTGATGCTATAGCGGAGCTACCAGTCATCGAACAGTTGACCCATAGTCTGGTCCTGTTGAGCACCCTTCTCATCAGACAGAACGGTGGGAAGGCGTACACGTCGATGTTGTCCCACCGTTGCTGGAAAGCATCTTGCCAGAGTGCCTTGGGGTCCGGGACTGGGGAGCAGTACAGGGGTAGCTTGAAGTTCAAGGCTGTCGCGAACAAGTCCACAAGGGAGCCCCACAAAGTTAGGACTTTGTTGACTATCTGAGGATCCAAAGACCACTCGGTACTCACTATCTGCGAAGCCCTGCTCAGACTGTCGGCGAGCACATTCCTCTTGTCAGGAATGAAGCGAGCTGATAGTGTTATCGAGTGGGTTTCGGTCCACCTCAGAGTCTCTACTGCAAGATGGGATAGCTGTTGCGAAAAAGTGCCTCCCTGCTTGTTGATATAAGCCACTACCGTGGTGTTGTCGCTCATCACCACCACGGAGTGACCCGCCAGGGACTGTTGGAACTGCTGAAGAGCCAGAAAGACGGCCTTCAATTCTAGCAGGTTGATGTGTAGGCACTTTTCTAATTCTGACCAAAGGCCTGAGGCCCTCTGGTTCAGAACGTGCGCCCCCCACCCTTCTTTTGACGCGTCCGAAAACAGAGTCAATTCCGGGGGGGAGGACGAGAAGACTCACTCCCTTCTGTAGGTTCTCGTCGACCAGCCACCAACACAAGTCCGTCTGTTCCAGAGACCCCATTGGGATCAGAATGTCCGGGGAATCAGATCCTTGATTCCACCGGGACTTGAGCCGCCATTGAAGGGATCTCATCCTGAGGCGGCTGTTTGGAACCAGACGGGCCAGGGAGGATAGGTGACCTAAGAGACGCAACCACGATTGGGCGGGGAGTTCTTTTCGCCTGAGGAAGGGTTCCGCCACCCTCCTCAGTCTTGCTATCCGGTCGTCTGATGGAAAGGCTTAGTGGAGATTGGTGTCTATTAGCATGCCTAGATAAACCAGTCGTTGGGACGGCTGCAGAGAGGACTTCTCGAGGTTTACCACGATCCCCAGATCCTGGCAAAGATCCAGAAGCGTGTCTCGGTGCCGAAGAAGGGTCGACTCCGAGTCTGCTAGGATCAACCAATCGTCCTGATAACGAAGGAGACGAATGCCGTTCCTGTGCGCCCAAGATGAAATCAGGGTGAACACTCTGGTGAACACCTGAGGAGCTGTGGAGAGACCGAAACACAGCACCTTGAACTGGTAGATCTTGTTGTCTAGGCAAAATCTCAGGTACTTCCTGGAAGACGGATGGATTGGGATCTGGAAGTACGCGTCCTTCAGATCCAGTGTGCACATGAAGTCTTGTGGTCTCACCGCAAGTCTGACCGTGTCTGTTGTCTCCATGCTGAACCGGGTTTGCTTGACAAACCTGTTCAGAGCTGAGAGATCGATGGTGGGTCTCCAGCCTCCAGTAGCCTTCTCTACAAGAAAGAGTCGACTGAAGAAGCCTGGGGAGCCGTCCACGACCTCCTGGAGAGCACCCTTCTCGAGCTTGGTCTCGACTTCGGCCTGAAGGGCCAGCCCCTTTGCCGATCCTGTGGCATAGGAGCTCAACGACACTGGATTCGCTGTCAGGGGAGGTTGAGATGTTGTGAACGGACGCGATAGCCTTGGCAGATCACTGAGACCGTCCAAGCATCGGCCCCGTGTTGCTGCCACCTGCGGACGCAACGCTGAAGACATCCCCCCACAGGTGGACACGCAGGGGGACTGCCACCCCTAGGGCTTGCGGCCGTGGCTGCCACCCCTAGGAGTCTTGCCTCCCCTGGAGGACTTACCGCCCCTCTTGACCTTGGCTGGAAAGGGCTGGGGCTTAGACACCACCTTCTTAACTGCCGGTGCCTGTTTGGGAGCCTTACGAGGCTGTTGCTGCTGTTGTGGCGGGGCTGGAGGCTTATAGGGCCGAGTTGTAAGGGCCCTATGGAGGAGGGAGTCTGTGCTGGATTTCCTCCACCTCTCAGCCATTCGCTCCATGTCTTGAGGCTCAAACAGGTTCTCCCCCAGAAGGGAAGCATGTCGGAGCCTACACATATCCACGGCGGAGACCTTCAGATGGAATCTCTCGGACACAGCATCGCGACGCTTCAACACCGAGTTGGCCTACAGGGTGGTAACCTGGTGCGCCAAAAACTAGATGGAGCGGGTGCCCGAGAGCAAGGAGGTCTCCAGGGCCTTCCTATTGGTCTCCTTGGACAAGTCCTCCGATCGCAATAGGATGCCCAGAGATCCTAGCCAGAAGTCCAGCCACGAAGTGGCCTGCATGGCACACTTAGTGACCTTCTCGTGGCTAAGGATCTCTGCCGCCGAGAACGACACCTGCCGGGCAGAGAGCTTCTCAAGGGGAACTCCCTTCGCCAGCTCCTCCACAGAGTGATGGAGAGGAAGAGCGAGGTTGTGCTCACCCAGGATCTCGAAATACCTCCTCTGCTGAAGACGAGGAGGAGGGATGAGCTTGTTCCCGGCAGTGGAACGACTGGAGGAGGCAAGAAGTGCGAGCTGAGCGTTGGCTCTAGCTCTGGCACTCTTCAGACCCCGAGACCAGTGCAGAGCCGCACTGGTCTTAGGGGCCTTCCGAACGTCAAACACTTCATCCAAGATCGTGTCTTTGCCTTCACGGGGGGCGATGACTGGATCCATAAGCCCGTTAAGTTGCCTTATCAGGCTTAGGACCTGCCAGAAGGCAGCTAAGTCTCCTGCCCCAGGGATCTCTTCCTGGGGTGACACGTGGACATTCCCCCCGGGTAGTCGTGGGTTCCTGACGAATCCTTGCAGAGGATTTAGGGACGGTTTTGGAGTCCTTGGATTCCCTCCTGGGAGGGATACAGGATCCCAACAACGAGGTTTGAGGGGCCCCTTCCTCACAAGACGATTCTCCTGCATGAAGCGAAGTCTCCCCCCCTGGTGCCGAGGGGAAGACTACCGCCCCACTGGACTCACCTGAGGACGGAAAGGCCTCGTCCAAGGGAGAAGGAGAAAGCACTCGTGCAGGAGAAGGGACCTTCGCGACCGACCTCTTGGGAACCAACTTCGCCCTGGGGGAAGTCACCACCAAGTCCACTCCTCTCTTTCTCTTCAGCGTAGGAGAGACAGCCGTTGGTTTGTTACCCTGGTCGGCGAGTGCTGGTTTCATAACCCTCACTAACGCCCGTGCCAGGGGACCAAACCAAGTCTGTTGCTCCAAGGACACAGAGTCCGAAATCCTCGCTAAAGGGAAAGGGATCGGGCGATCCTTTGGAGTGGACACCACGGTACCTGCCTGAAAAGAAGGTGGGGAAGAATGATGTACTAACATCTCCTCGTCCTGCACTACCAACCTGTGTTTGGGTGGAGGCGATCCCGAGCGTCGTCTAGGAACACGCATTCCTGCTGCTACCACCGGCCGCTGAATTCGCCGCGAACGATGGTCGCGCAAGGGAGAATGGTCGCGCGGGAGCGCGGGCGAGCGATCGCGCAGGTGGATGATCACGCGGGCGCGCAGACGAGCGGTCGCGCGGGCGTGCAGGTGAGCGGTCGCGCGGGCGCGCAGGCGAGTGGGCGCGAGGGTGGGCAGGTGAATGAACGCGTGTCCGAGGCGGCGAACGCAAGCGTTGGCGCGACGGCGAGGAAACGCGCTGCCGCGTGGGTGAGGAAGACCGCTGGCGATGTAGATCCACAGGCGATCGATGATGAGCTGGTGAGCGCTGACGCGCAGGTTGGCGTTGGCGCGTTGTGGCATGGCGACGCGTTGGCGAGCAGCATGCGCAGGTGAGCGATCGAGCGATGGCGAGCTAGTAGCTGGCGAACCATGTTCTTTCAGAAGCGTTGGAGAACGCTGTAACACACGCGGATGGTCCGGAGATCGCCGAGAGACAGGTGATCGCTGACGCGTAGAACGCTGTTGAATAGGCGATACTAAAATCGTCTGTGCGCGCTGACGAGCAGGTGAACGCTGGCGCGTAGGCGATCGTTGACGCGTGGGAGAACGCTGGTAAATAGGCGATACTAAAACCGCCTGTGCGCGCTGGCGAGCAGGTGATCGCTGCCGCATAGGTGATCGCTGGCGAGCAGGAAATCGCTTGCGAGCAGAAGGTCGACGCGTGTCCTGTGAAAGGACAGGTGGCGCGGTGCGTTCACGAGCAGGAACTGGAAGATTACTGGCGCGTTGGCGAACATGTGCTCTTGACACACGCGCAGAACGGTGTTGCGTAGCCACAGGATCAGACAGATGGTGAGCAGGAAGCTCAGCAGGAACTGTAGGATGGTCAGAGACCGTAGGCCGATGGTCCTCAAATGAGCGCTGACGCTCAGAAGAGAGCTGACGAGCAGGAGAGGGCTGGCGAGGAGGGCGAACATCAGGAGAGCGCCGACGAGCAGGAGAGTCTTGACGAGCAGGAGATCGCCGACGAGCAGGAGAGCGCTGACGATCAGGAGAGCGCTGACTATCAGGAGAGCGCTGGCGAGCAGGAGAGCGCTGACGAGCAGGAGAGCGCCTGTGCGCTAGCACTGCTCGTGGAAGGGAAGGATCCCTTAGCCCCGAAGGGACCGTTGCCTGTCGGGTGACGAGTTCTCCAGAAGGCGAAGATCTGGCAGGAGTTGGTGAACGCTCTGCAGAGAGGTCCAAGGAAGACGGAGCTGTAGGTTGAGGCTGACGAGGAGAGTCCCCCTCGGAGGAAGAAGACCCAAAAAGACGCCTCTCAACCCCCTTGTAAGGGGAAGGGAGGCCCTTGCGGCGTAGCGGACGGTGAGCCTTACGGCGGAGGCGGCCTCGGGGGAGATCGTCGGGACCATCGGTCCTCCGAAGGGGAGTCTCCGTCAAAGCACTTCCCTCAGAAGGAAGCTGAGCAGCAGCAGAGACCGAAGGACTCACTTCCCCCTTCGAAGGATGTACGGAAGGGGGAGGAGAGCCTTTAGCACCATCATCCGCAACAGCACCTGCGGAGGATTGCCCAGCCACGTCGGAGGCCTCTGTCACCAAGACGTCGACAATAGACAGAGGGTCTACCTCTGCTACCGCCGGCGACTGCTTAACAGCGGCCCCCAACGAGACAAGGTCAATAAAGGCGACCCTGGAGGGCAAGCCCTTAAGCCCCAGGGACGACCAAATCTGCAAAAGATCATCATTGGTTAAGGCATTATCAATAACCTCCCCTGGAGGAGAAGGGGGAACCGCCTCGCTAAGGGAGGCGACGCCCCCTCCCCCCACTCAAGGTCGGGAAACAGAACTAGGGCCTGCGCTACCACTCGGCCGACTCTCCTTAGGAGGCGGACAAGGGGGAGCTTCGGAGGAGGGTTGGGCGGCGGAAGAAGAGTCCCGAGAACCTTCCTCCTTCAAGGCTAACCCCGAAGGAGAACAGTCTCTCCTGGACTTCTTCTTACGCCGACGGCCAAACCTCTCCCACTGGGAAGCAGACCTCTCTCTGCACTCACGGCACATGTTCTCCTGGTCACACCGCCGGCCCCGACATTGAGGGCAAAGAGTGTGCGGGTCCGTAGTTACGTCCGACATGAAAGTCCAACAAAGACGACCGGCAACGCCAGGGCATGTACGCATTGTAAAGAAATAATAATGAAGGTCAACTTCCAACCAACACACACGCTGTAAAGAAAAAGCAGAAAATTAAAGGCTGTCACGAGGACGATGAGCAGACACGTCTGATCACCGCCGAGCCAAAAGTGAAGTGAAGCAAGTCACCGGTGTGTGGAGGGGGGAGGGGTTGCAAGCTACCCTTCTCCACCCCCCGCTAACTAGCGCGGGGGTAATTAACCCTCGTTAAAACTATTGGCTCGTCATTTCAGCTGCGCTAAAAGGTAAACCCTATGTAAATAGCGTGGTTTGTATTTCGGTTACGGAACAAATCCCTTTTAGCCTTCTTCTTGCATCACCGGGCAACCCTCTCCCACTGGGAGGTAGACCACTCCCTACACTCAATACATACGTTACACCTATCACACCGTTGGCCCCTACACTGAGGGCATAAGGAGTGAGGATCAGTATCCAAGGCCGATATAAAAGTACCACAAGGGCGGCCAGAAAGTCCAGGGCACGTACGCATGATGAGAAATAGAGGCCAACTTCACACACACTGAAAAGAGAAAGCAAACAAATTATGGCACTCAAAAACGGAGGAGAGCGCAGACACGTCTGACGTCTCTTCAAGCCAAAAGTAAAGTGAGCCTTTCACCGGTGTGTGTGAGAGGGGGGGGGGTAGCTAGTTACCCCTCCCTACCCCCCCTCTAACTAGCGGCAGGGTAGGAAACCCTCGTTAAAACTTTAAGGCTCGTCATTCAGCTACGCCGAAGTAATTACCCCATGTAAATAGCGTGGTTTGTATTTCAGTTACGGAACAAATAGGTAATATAAAAACATTAATTTCCATTACTCAACAAACGGAAGTAATAAAAACATCTACTTTCCATCGACCAACAAACCTTTTATAAAAATTATCTTCGGAATCTCGCTTGTCCCGGAACGCTCCGTCCACATTCAGGGCAATCTGCTCCCCCCTGCTTTTGTCGTACGTAGGTCCCCTTGTGCGCAGACCCATCTCCATCTCTATTTGTCCGCTCTTCGGCCGTATCTTTGTCTGTCATGTTAGAATTGATCGAGACTCAAAGTTATTTGAAAATACAATGGAACATCGGTATATGAGTTTATTCCATTCTGAGATTAAGCCTGCACCCCAAAATGCTTGTAAGCAAAGACTACTTTCCCCGTGAGAAATAAAAGGGAATCAGTCAATGTTTCATGTTATAGTAATCACAACTCCCTCTTCTTCCGTAAATGATTAAAGTGGAATAAGATCTACTGTACCAACCTTAAGAATAGTAGACTCGTCATAATTGTGAGAATGCGGTCGAACGGGGAACTGTAAAACGTACAATTGTTGTGCGAGTGTTTTTGCCAAGTACACCGGAATCTGTAAATAGAAGAAACTCTTAGCAAGAAAAGAGACATTACACTTGAATGTGTGAATATAAAAAGTCTTTGGTGTTAAGTAATTCCTTGGCTATTTCGGGCGATACAGAAATCTAATATATAATTTTTCCATTATTTTTACAATTATTCATGTTTTTATCTTCATAAATTTAAGCTTTTATGTCTAAAAACTATCTCTAATATAAAGATAATTAGAATATGAAAAATATCAATATCATCTGCCCTCAGAAACCCATGACACTATATACACTAAAGAGTCTATGATATAGATTTATATAGATTTATAAATCCTCAATGTACGGGAGAAGAGATACGTGAACTGGGATATGGCGAGGAATTACTTAATTTCATAAACCTCTTACACAGCGGGACTTACTCACACTCCTATCAAATTGAAACACAAAATTTAGAACATATCTAATCATTACAAACCTCCTACAAAATATGACCCACTCAATCTAGTCATGATGTCTACAATATATTTCATAACTACCAGAGACCTTACAAGCTGGGGCAAACAAAGGTCACATAAAATATGGAGTTTGTAAGGGCGTTCACATTTCATAAATGCAAGCCTCTTGGAGAGAGATTGTATTCAACCCTAAAAGCACAGTACAGTAGTAAACCTCTTTCTCAAAGTGTAGAGAAGATATAATTCACACAAAGAGAACTACAATCAAGTGGGGAGTGAGTTCCTCCTTTCAACTTGAGACCCCTGGGCTTATAGCATTCTGCTTTTCCAACTAGGGTTGTAGCTTAGCAAGTAATAGCAATAATAATAATAATAATAATAATAATAATAATAATAATAATAATAATAATATTGACGCTTTGACGAGCTTAAACCAGCATGCATATGCATATAAAAAAGGGATTTTGACGAAGGAAAAATCTATTTCTGGGCGAGGAACCTGTGACGCCCAGTATAAATACTGCTAAATATACCAGAGAAAAACGTTGCATGGAATGCCAGGAATATACCCAGCTCGCTCACCCCTAAAGGTTGTCAGTATTAAAACTGGGGCGAGTGATACCACTACCAGAGGTCCCTTTCTAACTAGACTTCTCCCTCCTCAAAATCCCCCATTACTACGAGGTGTCGTTCACTACAGCTACTGCCCCCCCCCCCCCACCACCCCCCACCTATCCTTCTCCCATCATTCCTACTAGCACCCCAAGCTTGGGCCAGCCTTGGGTGAGGAAAAAGGAGGGAGGGTGCACTGGGCGACACAGGTTCCTCGCCCAGAAATAGATTTTTCCTTTGTCAAAATCCCTTTTCTGGGCTCAACCTGTGTCGCTCCGTGAAATATTAACAGAGAATTGGTCCCATAAGCTTGGAAATACACAAAAAGTTAAGGAACTGAATTAAAAATAAAGTAATTCAATTAAGAGTGTTTTACTAAACTCTTTAATATACCAATCTCTTAATACACCCGTTAAAGTAGGGGGAAAAGGGAAGGCAGGTGCCGCCCTGCTCCTTATTAGGAGACAAGGCACTAAGAGGGAAAATATATATGAAGATAGGACCCTATTAAAATGGTTGTGTTAAATCTGGAGGAACCACGTTATCTTTTTAATCCTTCAAAATTCATGCGACGAAAATAATTGACTGGTGTTGCTACAGCCCGGATATCTTGGGCATGTGGTACAGATTCCGGCTTGGTTCTTTTAATGAAATAAAGAGTCTATTGTCTGATTCCTTTCAGGGAAATGGTTCCTCCATCCTTTCTAATAAACAAAGGTCCTGAAGGTCTATCTAAATAGTTTTCCAGAGTGATAACTGGGCACAGAGATAGATCCTGTGGAAGTGGGATTGATTGATTGATTGATTGATTTAAAGTTTTCAGGCATCCTGACATCTGAGGTCATTGACGCCGGCGTGGAAGTGGGACAATCTTCCACGGGGACCATCTATTCTGTGGATCCTCATTCTTTTCTAGGAATTTTGTATCTAGAGAGAATAAAATTCCAACAGAAGAAAGAAAATCAATATGATTTGGTTCTCTAGATAATGCTCAGAGTTTAGATATTCTGGCTCCTGAGGCTAAACTTATAAAAAATAACGTCTTCCTAAGAAGCGCTGTGTAAGTGCAGAGTCAACATCAGAGTCAGAATCTAGATCAAGGGCATCATCTAAAACCCATGAAACTGCGTGAGGGCGAGTTACTGGTTTTAGTCTAGTACAGGCTCACGGAATAGACGAAAATTACGAATCTGTAAGATTAAAATTGAACCAGATCTGAAATATTTTCTTTAAAGCAGATTTAATCATAGTAATAGCATTATTGGCTACACCTCCATCCAAGAAAGTTCTGAAAAAGGTAACTGCCAGATTCGTAGTCAGCGTCCGAACCTCTGAGTCTTCCAGAATTCGCTAACTTTTTTACATCAGAATCATATTGCCTAAGGGTAGAATCTCATATACCTGACACTGGGGACAATGAGTTAAAAGGGTCAATCTCAGCATGTCTTTGTGCTGCAAATCTCAGATAGTCCATAAAGTGAAGGCACACTGAATCCGTGAGGAAGCAGACACACTGTGAGATAGAACCATCCGTCTTAACTTGGTTCGGGAATCCGCCGAGGTCGGAGTCCTAGTTCCACCAAGATAGGGAACCAGTTGCATTGGGCCAATTGAGGGCTATAAGGGCAATACGACCTTTGAAAGTCCTGAGCATGTCCAGGACTTTCATTAGCATGTTTAAAGGTGGAATCAGATAAATCCTCCGTCAGTTGTTCCAATCTATGGACATGTCGTTTGTGACATAGGCCACATGACATTGTGGCTTGTGGTTGGATTCCGTGGCAAATAGGTCTACTTGGAGACCTGGAACCTGTTGGCATGTCCAATTAAGATGACAAATTCGAAGATAATTTGTATTTTTCCTAACCATACAAACCTTAGCTATTTACATTGAGTTTACCTTTTAGCGCAGCTGAAATGACCAGCCAATAGTTTTAACGAGGGTTAATTACCCCCGCGCTAGTTAGCGGGGGGTAGGGGAAGGGTAGCTTGCTACCCCTCCCCCCCCCACACACCGGTGACTTGCTTCACTTCACTTAGAGGTAGGACTTGACTTGGGGGTCAGGGATGGCGGGCACATATGTGTAAATAGCTAAGGTTTGTATGGTTAGGAAAAATACAAATTATCTTCGAATTTGTCATTTGTTCCGTAACCGAAATACAAACCACGCTATTTACATTGGGTGACTTACCCCTTAGAAAGGGTGGAAAGTCCCCAGCCTTATTGACTTCGGCTTGCCCGGGGGCTCAATCCCTCAGTGAGCAGCACTAGAGAAAAGGAGCCCCTGTACCTCACAAGTGGCCTACATAAGCAGTGTGTGGAGGAGAGTGTGACTCGTCCTATGAAGTTGACCTTGAGACCTTCAGATAGGAATTCTAGGATAGGACGTTCCCAATACCACCTCGTCAGGTCATGGGAGACGCAACAGTATTAAGCTTAATACTAGGAGCACAAAGAAGCATGGGTTACCTGCAGAGGTCGAGGTCAGCTATGCGAGGACCAGGATGCTGCTTCCCCAAGAGAGGGGAGAATGAAGAAAGAAGTAAGGGTCAGACATACTCTTCCATTTACGCAGACTAAGACCGGGTAACAACGCCCTCAACCTACTGCTACTTGTCCAAAAAGGAGCCTGAGGTTAGACCAGCTGTTGTGCAGCCACCACAGGGCCGATAGAAAACGTATCGAGGCTCCTGTGGGTCACGTCTTGCAGGTAGTGGGCTGTGAAGGTCGTCTGACGCCTCCAGACCCCAGCTTGAAGTACCTGCGTCACAGAGAAGTTTCTCTTGAAGGCCAGGGATGTAGCAATACCCTTGACATCGTGGGCCCGAGGGCGACGTGACGGAGGAGGGTCCGGATTCAAGGCATGGTGGATAACCCTTCGAATCCAAGCTGAGATGGTGTTCTTGGTGACCCTCCTCTTAGTCCTGCCTGTGCTCACAAATAAAGCTCGCACTTGAGGACAGACTGCAGCCGTTCTCTTCAAGTAGTGCCTCAGACACCTCACTGGACATAGTAGCAGCTGGTCTGGGTCGCTTGTTACAGAACGGAGACTCGCGATCCTGAAAGAGTCGAAGCGAGGATCCGGCACTCCAGGATTCTGAGTCTTGGCAACAAACTCAGGGACGAACCTGAACGTTACCTCACCCAATCCCCTTGAATGGGCGATGTCGTACGAGAGACCATGAAATTCACTAACCCGCTTGGCCGAAGCCAAAGCAAGTAGGAAAGCCGTCTTCCAAGACAGGTGGCGATCGGAGGCCTGGCGTAATGGTTCGAAGGGAGGTCTCTTAAGAGACCTGAGGACTCGAACCACGTTCCAAGGAAGAGGTCTCACTTCCGACTGGGGGCAGGTAAGCTCATAGCTACGTACAGTGAACCCTCGTTTATCGCGGTAGATAGGTTCCAGACCCGGCCGCGATATGTGAAAATCCGCGAAGTAGTAACATCATATTTACCTATTTATTTAACATGTATATTCGGACTTTTAAAACCTTCCCTTGTACGTAGTACTGTTAACAAACTACCCTTTAATGTACAGAACACTTAATGCATGTACTACAGCACCCTAAACTAAAACAGGCACAAATATTAAAGGCGATTTTATATCATGCGTTTCCTAAAACCTAAAAAGCACGATAAAAAATGGTACCAATGTTTTGTTTACGTTCATCTCTGATCATAATGAAGAAACAAACTCATTTAGTGTACACATATATGTATAGGTTAGTTTTTGCATCGATTATATTGATTATACAGTATGTTGATTTTGTTATTACCAATGTTTTACTTATTTTTTCTTAGGACTTCCAAATGAAATGTTTTTCTT